>NW_018743510.1:1557284-1906292 GCF_001683475.1 Chenopodium quinoa | reverse complement strand
AACATATAGTCATGTGGAATTTTGTTAGACTCGCCTAAACTATTTATATTTTTATGATATTAATTTTCTACGGCAAAATTGGTCTACACAACACGAATTTTAACAAGGTGCATGTAGCAGCATGAACTTTGCCTAGTAGCCTTAACAACACCAACTTCTTCATTAGGTGCACAAAATATCATAAATGAAACCCAAGATTGGAGATTTTGTCGAAGACACGGAATCATTAATAATTTATTTACTTTTGGCAAATTTTGACATTATATTTAGTCCTTAAGGTCCAAATTGACCCAAGACCTGAACCGAGGCATTTTATAGCATGCAAATCGATGCGTTTTAGGTATGTTTATGCTAAATTTGATCTCAAAATTAACCCATATGGACTAAAATAACCCCCAAAACCTTGTCTGATCAATTATTTCGCTTGTGAATCGAGGCACGATATCCAAGACGTTCTTTTAATAATAATAAAATATTAGCTATCCTGTCTTTGACAAAATCACTGGTGTCGAGTTTCATTTATAATATTTTGTGCACCTAATAAAGAAGTTTCTGTTGTTATAACTACTAGTCAAAGTTCATGTTGCTACGAGCACCTTGTTAAAAGTTCGTGCTGTTTAGGCTAATTATGCCTTTTACAGGTTATTATAATTATCAATATCTAATGAAATAATATTTTAGTAAGCGTAAAATAAGAATGATTACAAGTACAAAAATTGTTTTACATAGAAATAGACATACCTTGAAAATATAAATGAGCCAAGAGAACTCCCTTTAGATATTTGGGAGTTTCTTAAGCTTAATAAAATTTGAATATTATACAAGCTCTTAATTTATGGTGGCTAATTCAGATCTTGATCATAAAAATTGCTTTGGGTGATGTGAAATGTCAAAAAAATAAAAAAAAATGTCACATATTCAATGGTGCCACGCACATATGTGCCACATAAGACATGACTTATCATACCTTTTTTCCCGTCATTTAAAAAAAAATTAATACGATGATGAATCATAAGATTGGAAACAGATGGATGAATGAAATTAAGGAAATTAATATATACGTAGTATTATAAAATTATGTATATATATGAAAAACCGGTTGGTCTTGGTTTTGGCCGCAGTAATAAAAAAAAACACACCATCCCACCAACGAGGGGGGGTTGGTGGGTTGTCGGTGAGGGGCTGGTGGTGTTAAGGTGGTGGTTCTGGTGGTAAGAGGAAAGATGATGGTGAAGTAGAAAGGGCATGATGATCCGTTCATTGAAATGTTGGCAATGATGATAAATTTTGTTGGCGGTATTTAACAACCCTTTTAAGAAAAACCCTTTTTTGTGACCATTTACGTATGTATCTAGGGGATGAAACTTGGTGAACTTGATTGATAAGAATAAAGCTACAATATTTAATTTTATTTTATTTTTGCTACTATAATGAAGCAAAATAACTTAGGATAAAATAGATGCATGCTAATTACATCAAAGCAAAGATAGTTTGACATGCCTATCGTAACTGAAGATGACGAAAATTTGAGAGAATAGAAACTACATACATATATTGGCGACATTCAACAATGTTTATACGGTGCTAAATTCTCAATTAAGAAGTTGTATTAGAGGTATCAAGGTGATTGTGTTATTCTCTCTTGGAAGAGACTATTGTGTAACAGTATATATATAACTAGCCTCATGCATGTGTCATTTTATCACATGTTGGCTATCCTCAATAGACAAGCTAAAAAAGACTTTAATGGAGCTTATATGATATATGTGATTGTATCAATTGATCATTTGTTCTCTCAATATAACTTATTTTATTTGTAAAAGTTTGGAGAGGATTGCTTGCTATCTTGAAAATTAGAAGAAACTTTTTACCTATTGATGAAGAAAAAAAATGATGCTGCAAGCGATAGGAAGATAATTAAACCTTAAAGTCCAACCTCATTCTATGTCTCACATAAATGTCTATGTTGTATAAATCAAAACGAAATTTCTAGAGACCTCTCTAAAAACTCATCCTCTCTGTTTGTCTCCCTTTCTTAGCCCCCTCTCCCTTCGCAACGTCTTCTCCATCCTTTAAACCTCTATTTGGCTTCTCCTCCCTGCTTTTGGATGGATATAATGTAGAACCAAACAATTAGGGTTTCGCCCATCGTTGCGGTTGCTAATTATTTGCCACTTTCCTTATTTACTCATCTCTTCTCATGGAAGGGTTTAGATATAAAAGGTTTTAAGAAATTTATTACGGTCTTTTCACCATATACCCCTGAGTTTTTTGTTTATTCACCACATATCCCTGAATTTTTTTAAATTCATCATATACCTTCGAGTTTTCACAAAAATACACCATATACCCTTTTATGACTAATGATTGTTAACTTTGTCAGTCATTAGGGTTAATTATGACCCAAAATCACCCTAAATACATTCCCCTACCCCCGAAACCACCCACATTCCTATTTCCCACCCATAAAACCACCCCAAATTTCATTTTCTCATCTCTCATCCTCAAAATCAATCATACAGATATGGTTATGGAGATTTAGAGTGGTTTCAGGGGTTAAAGAAAGGAGAAGAGTGGTTTTGGGGATGGGGGAAGAGATCTAAGGTGGTTTCGATGCATAATTAACTAAATTCCTCCCACTCATCTTGTTGTCATTAGGGGTATATGGTGAATTTTTGTAACAACTCAGGGGTATATGGTGAATAAACAAAAAATTCAGGGGTATATGGTGAAAAAATCGAATGTATTAAGATAATTCAGATCTTACTCTTAACCTTATTACTCATCAACGATCATTTTTTCATCGTCGTTAACCAACCCTCAATGGGGCCGCCATTTAAAGCTTCACCACCAATGGAATTTCTTGCTCGCTTCACCTTCGACCATCGCATCCTTGTTGCTACTTGGGTGTCTAGTTGGCTGCTTTGGTTAAGCTTCTTAGAGAATCCAAGAAGTTGTATTTTTAGTTTAGGTGTTTAAGTAATTTATTTTATGTAATTTAATTACTTCCTCCATTTTTATTTAATTGCATCACTTTTCTAATTGTGGACTCCTAGGCAATATTTGGCAAAGAGAGAGATAGAAAGAAAAAAAAAAGGAGGGCCCATGTGATAAGAGAGAGATAAAAGAGAATTTTAGAACTAAAAGAGAAAGTGATGCATCTAAATTGAAATTTCCATTTTTAGAAAGTGATGCATCTAATAAAAAACGGAGGAAGTATTAGTATCTTTTTTTCATCTATTAGTCTTTTCTAAAGATTAACAGATACTTGCACAACTAATAGCTACTTGCACAACTCATCGCTACTACCACGGGTAACAGATAACTTCAGAGCTATATTTTGCCGAATACGCCCATAAGAAGACTTTTAGATTCTGGTAACCTTCCCTGAGATAAAGGGATTACTTATACTTATGTGTCTTTCCAATTAAAAAAAATGAACTATAATTTTCCATGGCATTTGAAACAGCTCAATCCCTAACTTGTAAGTATTAGGTGAATGGAACAGTTCCTAAAACAACATATAATGAACTATTAATAATTGATAGAATATATGATAGATATTCTGTTACATATATTTTGTTATAGGAAATTATATATTTGATGAATATTGTATAATTATCTTGTGAGATTTCCTAACATGATTAGGACTCATAATTGTAACCCTATATATGTAAATCAATGGAAAACACTTTGACTTGAGGAGTTTCACAAAACCTAAGCAGTGATACCGTGTTAGATTGTGTGAAACTCCTCAAGTCGGAGTGTTTTCCATTAATTCATATATATAGGGCTACAATTATGAGTCATAATCATATTAGGAAATTGATAGCTTGTTATTTGGCATGATTTTAGGGTACTTTTGAACCTCGTTTTCGTTATTAATCGGCATCAAAGTTCATTATTTATCCTATTTTTATGCAAATTTTGTACCATCCATGTTTCACGGGTTGTTTGTGCCTTTTGATGTAATATAGATATTTTTAGCACTATGGATGTGATCAAGCGTGAGTGAGAAAGGATTAGAGCAAGCTTGGTTGATAGAGCCATGGGGGAAGAAGGAGGAGTGCCTTAAAGGGAAATGAAAAGCTTTTGGAGAGTCTTGTAAGGTCGTTTGCGTAAGCGTCAACTTTAACTGACCATACCTTTTGATCTACTCAACCTTTTAAAGCGATTCAAATTGGAAATTAAAGTTAGTCTCAAGAGATTTCCAACGATTGGTCACAAGTCCATTTCCAGCAAGAAACGAAGAAGTTATAGCCTCCCAAAGTTACGCTGTCTAGGCAGGGCATTCTGCATGGACGTGCAAGATGATGGCACGCCTGTGCAAGGCTGCACGTCCGTGCTAAAATCTGCACACCCGTGCAAACCTGCTCGATTCATGGCAGTAGCTTCTGCCTCATTTTTGGCCCTTCTGCACGTCCGTGCCAAACTTAGCACGTCCGTGCTGAGCCTTGCACGACCATGCCAAATCTGGCACGTCCGTGCAGACCTGCAGTCGAACTCATTCCTCGGTTTTTCCGTCCTTTTTATTTGGGGGTCTTATAAATACCCCCCTGAGCTCATTTGTAAGGGACAAAAAGGTTTTTAGAGCTTTCTCTTAGTTTTGCAATCCTAGAACATTAAATTCTCAAATCATTAGTTAGATTCTAATTATTAGCTTGGAATTATTCAATTTCAACCATTGTAGAAGACAAGTTCCACCATTGTTTCTCACTTTGAAGCTTCATAGTAACTATTTCTTACTCTTCTCTTCCATTACTCTCTATTTTGTTGTTAATTACTTGCTTAATTCTTGCATGCTTAGATTGTTAATTAGCTTAATCCTTAGTTTGAACTTGTTCATGAATTGCTTGAAATCTCTATTTGCTTTAACCTCCATGGATTGTGAGTAGTCTAATTTCTAGGGTTTGGGTAAAACCCTCAATGTAGTCACTAATAAATAGTTGCATGTGCTAATTTGGTTTTTGTGGGATGTTAATTAGTTGAGCTTAAGTGGTTTAATTGCTTAGTTCTTGTATATGGCCATTGCTAGAACTATTTATCCAAGCTTTCTCAACGAAGGATCGAGAGATGAACTTGAGTTAGCTCCCTTATGCTTGATTGACCTGAAATGCCATGAGAATAGGAATTTCCGGTCAAGGGAATGTTTATGTCATCGTGATTATGCTTTAACACTTGTTTTATGATTTGTAACCACGAGAGTAGGTTGTATTCATGATTCAAGTAATCCCTCTAGCTTGAGAGAGTAGTTGGGTGCCTTAGATGACTTCCCCTAATTTATCCCATTAATTTACCTTGATTGTTGCATGCTAATTGTGATTTGTGATGAAGTTGAGTGGTATAACCCGAGCCCTAGATTCCTCTAAATATTGTTAATTTCCTCTTAGCTTTAGTTGAATTGAACTAGTAGAAGTTACTCAAGACCAAACCAATTTCGATTTCATTTAGCTTATTTAAACAGTAGTACTCGGTGGTTGATTCAACGCCTCTCTTGGGTTCGACCCTTTCTTACCCTTGCTATTAGTTAGTGAGATCAAGATAGGATTTATATTTTGGTAGGCTCGACGACGGCCTATCAGAAATCTCACAAGATAATAATACAATATTTACAAAATATATCCTTTTGTACGACATATATTATTAGGTTGTCAAATTAGGTCTACGATAGTGATTAGGCTTAGTCAATTCAACCTATATTAAATGGGATTTGTTTAAAATCGCCCACAAATTTCTACATAAAGCCCAAAATTATTTTTAGTTTAACACTTTTGTCCTTTTTCTAATTTTTACAGAAAACGTAATTCTCTCTCTCGAAAAATGTGGAGTCAGACTAGATCGCCGAGGGACGCCGGAGAGCCGAGGGATACTGGAGAGTCGTCGTTGTCGCCGGAAAGCGAGGTACCTTTCAGTTTGAAGTTACGAAACGCTGGCCGGCGGATGGCCTGACCGCTGCCACCGTGGAAATGGCGTCTGGCCGGGACGCCACCGCCATATTTCGTATTTTTTAAAAAAAAAATTTATTTGAAGTTTGTTTTTTTTTTGTGGTTTTTTAACTTTTATAAATTTGAAATTAAATATGTGTCAATAATTTCAAAAAAACGATAAATTATTTTTTAATTTGAAATTATGTTTTAAATATGTGTTAATAAAATTATGTTTTAATTTTGTATGTGTAAATTAAATATGTGTTACTAATTTCAATAAAAAATTAAAATTATGTTTTAATTTTTTATTTGTATGAATACTTTTATACATAATTATGTGTTAATTTTGTATGTGTATGAATACTTTTATACATAATTATTTGTTAATTTTGTGTTAACTATGTGTAAATTTAGAAATTAAATGTATTATGCGTTAAATATAGAAATGAAATTTACAAATAAAAAATTTAGAAATTACTTATGTGTTAATTTTGTGTTAATGTATTAATTTAATCTTTATATAATTCTATGTATTTAAAATTACTTAATTGTTGTAGGATTTTGGTGGAGACAGTGTTGATTACAGTGTGATTTTTGTACATGATGGTCCCTTCGAAGATGCTCAACAAGCGATTGATTGGGAAAAATAGGTTGCAATTAGATCTAGTTTTTGTTTAGTAGTAGCATCTCATAAATCTCAGCGGGATGGTAGAATGGATCGTATTTTGAGATGCGACCATTATCGCAAAAGGGAGGAACGAAATTTCAGTACAGCGATTCGGTTTGATACAAAGCAGAAAGGTTGTGGGTGTGAGTTCAGAGTTGAGGTTCGGCAACACCAAAGTTGTGACGGTTGGGAAGTGAAGGGTTACTTTAAATGGGGGTATCAACACCATGAGATGATAGTATATGAAGTGGGTCATCGACAGTTAAGCGCCCTAAGTCCTGCTGCAAAACTAGCTGTCAAAGAAATGAGTGATGCTCAAGTGAAGCCTGCTAAAATATTAGCATCTGTGTTAGAGAAATTTTCTGAAGACCAGCCAAATCGAAGACACATCTACAACGTCAGACAAAAACTAAGGTTTGAACGGTCAGAGGGAAGGAACCCTATTCAGCAGCTTCTACACCAGGCACAAGCACGTGGTTACCTGTTCTGTTTTAATTCTGATGAAGAGACATCAGAGGTGACTCATTTATTCCTTGTGCATCCTGATTGTGCTGATATAATCAAGTCTTGGCCATCTGTGATTTTGATCGATTCAACATACAAGACAAACAAGTACAAGTTCCCACTGGTTGAGATGATTAGGATGGCTCCAACGAACCAGAACTTTCTGATTGGTTATGCAGTCAACAAGGATGAGACGGCTGCGAGTTATTATTGGGTGTTGGAGAAGTTGAGAAACTGCATCGGCCCTAATGTTCAGCCATCAACCATCGTCAGTGATTGTGAGGGAGGTCTCTTTGCCCCTATAGCGGAGCTTATTATCCATGTACCACGGTTCTCCCTTGGTCTTCGCATGAGACCGTCACTAGACCGGTAAGAGAGTTAGCTATTGCATTTGTGGGGTTGTCATACAGACATTTCATCCGATTAGACCTGTCATCCGATTTTCCAGTGCCACCGATCATACCTCGGTGGTACACCATTCGCACACCAAGCGTAGAGGGTTGGGATGTGCTGTATCATGACCGGATTCATCAATGGAACAACCTAGCTGCCTTTTAGTATTTCATGCGTATACCTTTTCTATGTAACCTTGTATTTGTGTTGCTATTTTTATACAGACATTTATTTTTTGTATTCTAATTTTAACTAAATTTATATCTTGCATGCATACTAATTAGTATTTGCGCGATACAAACTACAAAGATAATGTCAAATTTTAAAAAGTTAAAATGATAAGGGTCAAATGTTACAAACTCAAACCATAATGTCAGATCTTACAAACTACTATGATAATGTAAAAAATGTTCTATACATAAACTGCTAACAGATTAGTAATCCCTCTTTGACGCCCTGCGCAAGGGCCTGCTCCAAATCATTAATAGAAGCTCTACCTGATGCAGTCGTCATGTTGTCCTTCTCCTAAGAGAGTCTTAGTCTCACCTGCATTATCTTTCCCATCCACTACACACAACAAAAAAACATGAAATTCAATAACGATATATAATACTAAAAAAAAAGCACAACAATAAATGTTTTATGAGACATACCACATCCACGGCAGTGGGCGATGCACATCATGATCATCGGCGTCGTCGCCATGGTCGAGGTCTCTGATCAACCTCGGGTGCAAATACCGGCTGTACCATTCCATGTAGTGCTGGTCACACATGGCAGTCACCCCAGTTGGCGGCCTCTGCAGCTCCGCAGTCCATAGGAGGGCAACCATCGGAAACTGCTCCCACGTGGCAATCATGCTTTCCGGCCATTGGACGACGTACTCCTTCGACGACGCAGATCGGACCGCTGTACTAGGCCATGCTGGTGAAGGAGAGACAACTTGGACAAATCCAAGTTGGCGAAGACAGCGCTCGGGCATGTACGCCTCTACAATCTCACGATACTAAATGAGTCCCGTGTAGAGGGTCCTGGGTACCCTATTACTAGGGTTCTGGCTGAAAGGCATCCAGTTCACCTGCACATTTTTTCAAATTAGTAAGATTCATATAATAAATGCATCACAATATAAAATTAGAAATAATTTATACACTTTACCTAAGGGGACATCCTGTCAAGCAACAACCGTATCGATCGGAGGCGGTCAACGAACTTCTTCTCGAACCGCGGACTCCACGCCCTGGCACGTGGCATCCCATTCCCAATGGGAACCGGGTCGCGGTGTGGTCGAAATGTAGGAAAATACTCGTATATCCAGATCTGTAATGAAGTCAGACATCTAGTGATACTTGCCGCGTTAGCCTGACTCGAAAATCCTAGTTGGCGATACAGATACGCCAACGTAGTCGACCCCCAAGAAAATTGGCCTACTGTGTCGGGCTCACACGCGTCAACTATGTCGTGTGGCCTGAACTTGTTTCCGCTCTTATCCGGAAACAAGGTACACCCGAGGAGAAGAAAAACATATGTAGCCAGCTGTGCGTCATGCGTCCTACGTGCAGTGGGGTGCAAACAACGCTGCAAGACAGATGCGATCTTCACACCGCCGTGATTCCAAACACCAAGCGCCCCGGTGTACAGCGCAACCCTGTCCACCGCCAACAGCTCCGCCAGCAAATCTGTCTGATCCGCATCAGTCACAACAGAAAGTCGTTTTCCCTCTGCGTGAATCCCAAGGATGGCCTCGACGTCATGCAACATGATCGTCATCTCACCGAACGGAAGGTGGAAAGATTTCGTATCCGGCTGCCATCGCTCAATGAAAGCGGTGATCAGCGTTGAGTCAATCTTATCGTGCATGGTGGCAAGAAGGTGAATCACTCTAGTGCCCTGCAATCGGCCGAACATCTCGCTCTCCTCCGGCCAAGCCTCAGCCCATCTACACAAAAAGTCACAAGTCTTTTCCCGATTTTGGCATTTCAAAATGCCCGTATCCAAAGCCCTCTCCTGGTCCTCCCAGATACAGGTAACTATGTGTCCTAGAAATCTAGGAATCACACTCCCGTCTACAGGTCCCCCAGCCACCTCACCCCTCACCACCCAAGAATCATTAACGGCCCTTGACCGTTTTCTGCTTACCGTAGACAAAGTGGACGCAGGTGATGTGTTAGATCTACTAACAAATCTACCATCTCTACCCTTACGCATATCTACTCTATGCGTCTCATACATATCATCAAGCCTCTGACTGAATGGACCGTAATCTCATATGGTCCACTCTGATCGTCCACATTCTCATCTACATCCTCCTCCTCCTCCTCCTCCTCCTCACTATCATCATCTTCATCCTCCTAAGGATGGTGAACCTGTTCTCTGCGAGCCGAGGCCGAAATACCATGGGATCTAACGTGATTGGGCCTCGAGCTCTCCATTGAGTAGTTTCTACTTCTAATAACTTCCATACTCTTCCCCGCACCAGGTCGAAAATGCGATACCTAACTCCATTAAAAAATTAAAATATATATAAACATAAACAAAAATTAAAAAAAAAATAACTAACCAAAAAAATAAATATCAAATAAACAAAAAAAATACTACCAAATTGACATTAAAAAAAAATAACAGAACACTGAAAAAAATATATAAAAAAAAATACACACAAAAAGAAAAAAAATAACCAAAACATACAAAATATATATAAACATAAAAAAAATTAAAAAAAAATATCAACTAAACAAAAAAAATACTAAGAGATTGACATAAAAAAAAATAACAAAACACTGAAAAAAAAATAAAAACAAAAAAAATACAAAATAAAAAGAAAAAAAATTACCAAAACATACAAAATAAATATAAACATAAAAAAAATTACATAAAAAAGACAAATAAAATACAACAGAATTGGAAAAAAAAAATATAAAAATAAACAAAAAAAACATATAAATAATTGAAAAGGAAATATAAACATAAAAAAATACAACAAATTTGAAAAAAAATATAGAAATAAACAAAAAATTGAAGAAAAAAAAAATATAAACATAAACAAAAAAAATTCTGAAATTTTTTTTTACAGAAAACTGAAAAGAAAAAAAAATATAAACATAAAAAAAATAAAAAAAGGGAGGTGGCGTCCCAGCCAAACGCCAGCCCCACGGCGGCGCCCTCGCAAGACGCCACCACTGTGGCCTTGGCGTCCCGACCAGCCGCCGCTGCTGTGGGGCTGACGTCTGGCTTAGGCGCCGCCACCGTGGCCACGGCGTCCTGGCTAGGCGCCCCTCCCTATTCGACGTTTTTTTTCTTTTTTTATTTAAAAAAAGAAAAAAAAAAATTACATTGCCACCGTGTGACTGCCTTCCCTCGCCTCCGCCGCCGCCAATTCCTTGCCTAGCCGCCTCAACGTTGTCGTAGTTTGAAATTTTTTAAAAGAGAGAAGTGAGAGTAGAGAGTAGAGAGAAGATGATTTTTTTTTTTTTAACAAATAAGGGCAAAAGTGTCAATCCACCTAATATTTATGGGTTTTATATAGAGATTTGCGGGCGATGTTTAGCAGTTCACTATCAGATACTCCGTAGTCAATTCAACCCATATCAAATACTGCGTAAAAATTTGTGCGAGGTCATTGTTTCCATATGGGTCAAATGTGCATAGGCCTACTCAATATCAAATAGAAATTTGTACAGGGACACTGTGTCCACACAGATCAAATGTCCAATACAAAACCTTAACATACCAACAAACTAACAAAGTATTGGCTCACTTGATAAGGTTTTTACCTCAGGTCCTAGAGGTTAAGGATTCGAATCCTACCAAGTGAGGATACTTAGGGGTAGAGATTCCCTTACCCTCCCCTCTACTTTCAAGTCCTTGGCCCGCAAATATTGAACCAAAAAACCGTGAGGTTTGAGGTATGGTCAGGTTACTCCTTACCATTTGAAAAAAAGATTCCTCCTTACCATTTGAAAAGAAAAAAAAAAATACAAAACCTTAACATTACATTGATTTTTTTTTCGAATCAAAATCAGGTCAAGTCCGTTTTCACAAATACTCCCTCTGTATTTTATTATTACTTGCTCTATTTCTCCATACGTGTAATTTTAGGAGAAATAGTAGAAAATAATAAAATATGAAATGTGATTGGTAGAAGAATAAAATATGATAGTTGAGAAGAGAGAGAATATATAAATATTAAAATATGATAGTTAGGGGTCCACTAGGAGAAAAAAATTAGTAAAATACAACGTACTCCCTCTGTCCCTTTATTTTTGCCCCATTTGACTTTGTGTGGTCTCCAAAACACTTGTTAAATGTTTATATTTATATTTTCATACGCGTAAAAATTATAAATAGTTAATTATTAATTAAATTTACAATGAGACGAACCAAATAAGATCTCACATGACTATATTTCCTTTTATAAAACGACATGAATTTATGGTCAAAGTTTTCAAGATTTGACCCATATTTTGATAATGGGGCAAAAAAATGGGGATGGAGGGAGTATTGTGTAAGGTTTCAGTACGGAGCAAGAATAAAATAAAGCCGGAAAAGTGAAAAAAAAAAAAAGCCACAAAGGTCAGCTTACCTCTCCGGGCTCCTCCTTCAAACACCACAACACATCTACACTCCCTTGAGCCCTCCTCCACCTTCAACATACAAATTGTGTCAAGCAAGTACCAACTACTCTCTCTCTCTTACCTCTAACAACAATGGCGACATTAGCTCGACTTTCAAGAAAAGCCCTAAAACTCACCCCACCACTTTCTCTCTCCTCCCACCACCACCACCCTCTCCGCTCTCTCTCCTCCGCCGCCGCCGCCGTGCAACCCCACCAGCAATCTCCGCCGCCGGTAAAGAGAGAGATAGTGGAATCACCAGATCGAGTGAAATGGGATTACAGGGGACAGAGATTGTCGATTCCTTTGGGTCAATGGAACCCTAAGATCGCTGTTGATGCATATGTTGCTCCCAATGTTGTTCTTGCTGGTCAGGTTAATGTTTGCGATGGTGCTTCCGTTTGGAATGGCTCTGTTCTTCGAGGCGATCTTAACAAAATTATTGTTGGGTTTTGCTCTAATGTTCAGGAAAAGTGTGTTCTTCATGCTGCTTGGTCTTCTCCTACTGGTAAATTTTCCCCCCTTTGATTTAATTGGATTAATTTTGATTGTTTTATGTAATTGATGTCAATTTATGATTTGATTGTGGTGGTTTGAGTTGGAAGTTGTGAATTTGCTGGGAAATTAGGATGTGTAGTGGGAAGCTTAAATGATAATGTGATTACTATTGTAGTTTATTGGATTGAAATGGGTTGAATCAAATTGTACTCTCAATGTGATGGTTTGGGTAGGATAACGTGAATGTTTTTGAAAATGGGGTTATGTAAAATAAAATGGGAAGTTTAACAAGTAATGTGATTACTCATTACTATTCTTTTTATTCGATTGAAATGGGTTGGATCAAATTCCACAATTAATCGCTACTTGCTTCTTTTCGTTGTTGTTATTGGGAGGGTAGTAGGAGCTTAGGAATCACCTTTTAATCGAGAGGTGAATGCCAAAGCAGCCGGTTTTCAGTTTTGGGAAAAAGACTGGTTGTAATTTTGACATCCCCTTTCCATTGCTTCTATGGTGCTTAAACTCTCTTTACAGCTCAAGTATTAGTCTTTCATACTTGCATTTCAAATAGGTATGGAGACTTGAATGCTTCAATTATAGCCAAACACATGGAAACTGTTATGCTTTCATGTGTATATTATACATACATAAGGAAAGTATCCTATATCCTCGTGCACATATTGTATATTAGGAGGCTCTTCTAATCTTTTTGGTGGAATTTTACACCTGGCCTTGAACTTTCTTCGTAATGTCACTATGTGTTATGCTCGATTCTTGGGTGTCTAGGCTCTAGAGTCATATAGTGCTTGTGACATGCTCGTGTTTGATGTGCACTGTCACCTAAAACACATATGAATAGTCGATTATGATTCTTGAAAAGCATCAGGAAGACATATTGAAGCTTTTTGGAGGCATGTTGGATACTTCTAGTGATTAACAATTCTGAAGAGTCTGAGCAGCCTAAGTTGTGAAAACAGGGAAGTTGTAAACTTTCTTCTGTTATAAAGATAAAATAATTATCTGCCATTGGTTTTAACTTTTAAGAGCCAGTTCTCTTTTTGTTCTTGTGATGGTTGAAGCTGAGATTATCTGCAATGATAAGAGTTTAATAGCTAACAGCCTTCCTCATCAGCTAATACTGGTCTATATTTTTTTCATATTCGTCACCCTTCTGTGTACTTCATATCTAATCACTGTAATCACCAAAAAAATCTTTTGTTACTTTATCAGCAGATGAAGTGGAAAAATTAAGAGTTTCAGATGTGAATTTCTGCTCCTTTCCAGGTTGGATGAATGGATGATATATGATGCTTTAGTATTGAAATTGCATGGCATTATAATGTTCTGTCATTAAATTACTTGAATTTGTTAACTTCTTAAATATTACTTCCTCAATTTTTTGGTAATGGCAACATTGGGAGATAAAGAAAAACCAATGTGATGAAGAAAGCTAGAGGTAAAGAGAACCATTAGCCCAAAAACGTGATGTTGCAATAATTCTGCATCTTCCCAAAAAGGAACACCTTGTGATTTTTAAGAATGGAGGTAGTATACGTTACACAGTAATATTTATAATTCTAGATCATATATTGCTCATAAGTATTTTAAGCTATAATTTTCTTATCCTTTTATCTACATTTTTGCATCTCTCTTGAGGGACAAATGCATTTAAACAAGTTCCATTTAAAATTGTATAAAGTGTATAAACCCTTAAAGTCTGCCATTGAATCTACCAAAATATCATATTTCTAGCAGCAGCGTAGGTGTCTGCAGCAGCAATCAACAAGTTTACCACCTTTATTGAAAGTATCACCTATCTGTTCTCTTTCCTTTTTCCCCCATCTGTATTGAAACAGGCTTTCTGCCAATATTGCTGATTTATCATTGGAATTGTTCTTCCACTTGGCCACTATCCATTTTTTAGGTGTTATGAGCATTATCTCGCTATCACCATGGGGAAGACTCTGCAGCACCATTCTTTTCCACCTTTCATTACCGGTCCTTCACCCCTGGGCCTTGTCCTTGCAGCATTTGAATGAACTTATTATCATAACATTGATTTATAGGTCTATAATGGTCTCTTTGCATCATTTTATCAATTTACGAAGCTTTGGGTTTCATTCAAATTTTGCATATCTATTCCCAGCCGCTTAGATGCTTAGAATGATGACTTGTTTTATGGACTGTCCACCTAATGATCTTATTTTGGCTGGATTTCAGGTAAATTAATTGAACCATTTGAAGACATTTTTTATTCTATAAACCTTTCCTTTACAATTTGTTCGACTATTTCACCTGGATTCTTGATGAGCCAAGTTTTGTATTAGGTACTGATCTTGAAGCTGAAGCTGGTTTCCCTTGTGTAGTATTTGAACTAAGCTGTATGTTTTCCTTGTGTTATACCTTATCTGACTGGTGCATGTGCAATTCATATGATTGGCACTCAAGGTTGTCAAAACTCAAAAGCATCACTTTTCCAGTTGAAGTAGTTTTGCCATTGCCTCTAGGTAATAATTGGCTCCCATAAAATTGGAGGTAAAATCTTAAAGGCAGTTAAGAAAGTTTCCAATTTTTATTGAGGAATCTGGCTATTTGCGTATGAGAGTTAAAATTGGTCTTGGAGGGAATTTTCTGAATTTAATGTACTTGTGTGAAAAGCGAAAAGCATGATTGCCACTCTAGTCACTATTTAGGCCAAATAAATACTTGCCACATCGTCTCTTCCTTTTCCCTTCTACTTTACATACCCTCTAAGCTGTTGCTGCTCTTCCACCCAACTTTTCCTTAGTTATTTCCTCCCTCTTTACTAACCTGATTGGCAGGTGATTTAACTCCCATTCACAGGTTGTAAATTTTTATTAACCTAAATTTCCAGGTTATAGGTTTTAATTAACTTAGAATCCCAGGTGATAGGGTCTAAGTAATCTAAATTCAGGCTAGACGTGTTCCTATGCTTTGTGGCAATGGCCTATTGGAAAGGAATTGCTTCAGAAAGTGGATGAAGGGATTGTATTTAGCTTGTATTGCTATTTTATATTGGCCAATGCTATCATCTTAGTCCCTTTTAACAAAGTTGAAAGAATATTTAGTACAAGATATTTTTTACTTTGAGTTACAGTAAATTGGTTATCTCATTGATGGGTTTATAATAAATGGGGTCTTTTGCAATGTATGAGTAAGATCTCATTAATCTAATCCCTCCACCCCTCCCTAGGTGAGAATCTGAATAGATGATTACTCTTTGATCAATTCATGTCCACCCCTCCCTAGGTGAGATTCTGAATAGATGATGACTCTGTGATCAATTCATGTCTGCACAAACTAGTAAATTTTCGATTGTTTTACTTCTTTCTGTGCTACTTATCAGTGTTGATTTGGAAATCATAAAAATGGTTAAGTTTACTGATTAAAAACTCACTTTCCTTTGGAATGGTTAGCATTCACAATTCCAAAGGAAGTGAATTTTTAATCAATAACCTTAATTATCTCTAACTGACCAATCTCCAAACTGAATTGAAATCTTGGAGTTGTGAAAAAATGTTTTCAACCCACAATCCACATTTACCCTTACCCAGAGGACCACAAAATTCAAGGTCATTACCGCCTTTAGTAGCTCAAATTTTCTTTGACTTCTTGCTAATGCTTTTTATTCATTGAAGATGAGTTGGGGCATTGACAATTGACAAACTAGTGGCTCATGCTAATGATGGCTCACTATCATATGCAACCACTATAGTAAATTAGCTTGTAGAAATAAAAGACAAGAATGCTTTAGAGATGATTATAATTCACGTTAGATGCTAGACCAAACGGAAGCCTCAAATAGCACTTTACATTAGGTTGCTTATATTGGACAGGATTTTTTTGGCTTACACTTGACATGATCACGTCAGCCAGATGTTTAATTCAGATCCCCAATGCACTATGGTGCTTTAGAATCCTTCATTAGAAAAGAAGCCTTTAATCTCAAGCCTAAATATCCTGAGAAAACTTAAACAGACAGTGGTGTTGCAATAGTTGGGAAATGCCACTTATTTCCGCCACTGTAGTTAAAGAAACATTAATCAAGTTTCCAGGCCTTTTTTATATTGAAGCTCAAATTACATAAAGATTGCTTTGGCTTGTCTATCTTGATCTTGTTGCGAGGCTTTGGTGGCTTACGATATAACGATATTGTATATGGTCATCACTTTTTTAGTTTCTGTTGATCATTGTCTTCTTTGTTGTACTTAGGAAGACTTGTGTTTCCATCATTCTTTCCAGTATATTTAGTGGATGATTTGTTTTGTTGTCTATTTACATGTTCACTTGCATAAACGTAATAATGCCTTAATTCATATTGGTTTTTATAGGAACTTTATAAAGATCAATTAAATGTATTTTATATGTTAAAAGATCAATGAATGTATATTAGTTAACTCCCAAGACTCAGAAGTTTATTATTAGCATTAATTATTTTTGTCACTAAGAGGATTAGTTAGGGCAAAAGTTAAAAACTCCAAAACTCAGCTTGTAATAAATATAGAAATCTAGAAAAAATTACCCTCCCGTTGGGTTGTCCTGAATCTGAGAGTTCAGAGTCAGGGTTCAGCACTTTTGGAATGATGATTGTCTCTAATTGTGTTATACGGAGTATAATCATATTCTGCAGTTTTCTGACAACTATATTGGTATACCATCTTAATTGGTCACTATGATACTATTAAGTATATTATGATGTGTTATCTAATTGAGGTTTTGGGATACAATCTAGGTCTACGAGGTACTTGGTCTTTTACTTTTTTTTTTTTTTTAATTTATTTATTTATTATTTTTTTGCTGTTTTTAGGATGGTTGTATTACGTAAGCAGACATCTAAGAACACATGGAGTGATCCATATGCATGTTTAACATTGCTTGTGCTACTTTATTCTCTCAGTGTTCCACTTGGTTAATATACACAGCTTGATGTAAATTTAAAGCAACATAGACCTGCTGTATTGTCAAAGTATGCAATCTGAGGCGTTGAGAAGTAGGCAGTGCTATGGCTTTCATTCATGTTGATAGACATTATCTGCTGTGGGCTTTCCATTGTACTCTCTCAGAGTTAGTGTAGTTGAAAATGTCCATATACACTGTAGGTGCTAATTTATGAAATCGAGACTATTTCTTTTCCCTGAAGAGTATAAAGTATCAGTTTTGTTGTAAAATATGTCGTACTTTTTAAGGGTTAATAATACTCTTCACTACATAAAATAACCTGATGTTATAGTAAGTTAGTAACTACAGTCCAATTTCGAACCTGATACATTGAGACATCCAGCAGTGCTCTTGGTTTCATCTATGCTGACTGACATGATATGCTGTGGGATTTCCACTTTATTCCCTCAAAACTAGTGTAGCCAAGGATTTCCATTTACGCTAGGTCTTAAATTATGGATTCAAGAGTTTTCTTCCCCCAGGAGAGTATAAAGTATCACTTTTGTCTTATTGTCCATTTATGCTCGTAGCAACCCATTGTTTAATGTGTGTGAGGTTTTGGGTTGTCTGGGATTCTGACCTATGTAGCCGTTTTATGACCTATGCTCATTTTTTTGTAATTTCTTTACAATTTCCAATGACCAACTATCTGTCCACCTTATCCATTGCACTACAGCAGTAGGTAAGATATGTTTTATACTTGATTATATCTTGCATTGTTGCCAGTTAATTGAGGACTGCTGCTATTTATAGGACCATCTTTGTGACTTTACTAAAAGCATTGTGATTTATGAGCATGCTGCTGAGTGGCATTCGTAAAGCATGGTTATGCTATAGTCTAATATGTTTGCACTGTTCAGGTCTACCGGCTGAGACATCTATCGAAAGGTTTGTTACTGTTGGTGCATATTGTCTCTTGAGATCTTGCACAATTGAGCCAGAATGCATCGTAGGACAGCACTCGATTCTAATGGAAGGCTCTTTGGTGGAGACCCATTCTATCCTTGAAGCTGGTTCTGTCGTTCCTCCAGGAAGAAGGATTCCTACTGGTGAGCTCTGGGCAGGTAATCCTGCCAGATTTGTGAGAACCTTGACTCATGAAGAGACACTTGAGATCCCTAAGCTCGCTGTAGCAATTAATGACCTGAGCAAAAGCTACTTCCATGAGTTTCTCCCATACTCCACCGTATATTTGGAGGTTGAGAAGCTAAAGAAGAAGTTGGGGATTAATATCTGAAATATTTTTTGCTTAGGAAATTTTCATGTTTAATTGTATCAATCAACTCAACGTCCTCTCTGAAATAAGCAGCGTCATGACTCGGGTTACATGATTTTGGAGTTCTGTATTTTCTGTCGACCTCTGTACGAAGTGTGGAAGTTCTAAAAGTCCCAAAACGGATAATACAGATGAAACATGGATCTTGCCATGTAGTAATTTGTAGTGTTTTTGCATTGATGTTTTTGGGCGATAATTTTAAATAGAGTTGCATTTGTTTAGCATTACATTGATGGAAGATCAATTTTAATGTCTAAATCTGATACTATAGTTTATTAAGCAAAAGGACACTACAGATTTTGTTGGATTTTCTTTACTTTGTGACATATGCACGAGTTAATCATGATTGCTAAAGTGACAATAAACTGACAAACTGGAAATATTTAAGTCGGATAACACAATTGCAAAATTATAATTAAATAAGAACAATGGACTAAATTTTTCTTTTTTATTTGGTGGGTTAGGGTGAAGGGGTGTCGCGTTGAAATTGTATGTAGGGTGTAAGATGCATTTAAGAGTAATTCATTGTTTGTTACTTTAAGGTATTATATATTAGATGAAATATTCCAAATTAGCTAATAGTATAAAACGAAAGTAGTAACTTAAAACAAAAGAAAAATATTTCAAATCAGCAGTTAATATGAAACAAAGGTACTCCCTTCGTGTTTAAATAAATGAAACGTTTTCCTTTTGTGACAGTGTTCAAGTAAATAAAACGTTTCTTTTTTTACTAACTTCAATCTATTTTTTTTTTTAAAAATATCCTCTCTGCTTTTAAAATATTCTACTAACTAATGATTCCCACAAAACCCCTTACTCTCTTTTCTCTCCTCAAGCTTATGCCCCACTATCTATTATTTTAATAAATTCAACTAACCTTTCTAAAATTTCGTGAAAGTCAAGCGATCATTTATCTAAACACGGAGGGATTAGTCACTTAAAACAAAAGAAAAAAAACAAGGGTACGGCGTGGGAGGTATTCTAGACAATTTAATTGACTTAAATAAAATAAGAGGTAAGTGGGATAGTTGGAGTATTATAAAATTATAAAAGAAATATAGTGGGATAATAATTTATTGAAAAGTAATGAATGTGAGAGGAGAGAGATACTCCCTCCGTTTTTTAGATACTTGCTCAATTTCTCCATGCGCGGAGTTTTAGGAGAAATTGAAGAAAGTTATAAAGTATAGAGATAGTGGGGTTAATGGAAGGTAAATAGGAGGAGAAAGAATCTAAAAGTAATAAAATTGGGTTCCACTATTTGAGAGAAATGAATTAAATATTATAAAAGCTTTCTAAATAAGGAAATGGAGCAAGTATTTAAAAACGGCCGCAAAAGGAAAGTGAAACAAGTATTTAAAAACGGAGGGAGTATAATATTAAAATGTGGATTTTTGCCAAAAAACACTTATTAAAAACACGGTCGCATTTGGTAAGTGTAACACTTATTATTTCACGGAGGGAGTATATGGATATTCTTTCTTTATTCAAAATTTGTTTAAATCTTGCATTTCCTTTATTTGTTTTTTTTTTTTTTATAGTCTTGACACGTTTGACTCTATACATAATTCACATAAGTGATTCCACAAACTTTTAAAAGATTCGAGTGTATAATAATTATTGTACATCCATTGTAAATTTTTCCTAAAATGATTAACAATTACCCTTGAAATGAATAAAAGTTACCCTAATATGTTTAAAAATAACCCCTACAAATAAAAGTTATCTATGCTTAAAGTAACACATAAACTTTTATATGTGGCTAGCCACACGGTGTGGCTAGCTACATATTTTTTTTAAAAGAATGACCGGGGTTACTTGGTCAAGGGTTACTCGATCAGTTAGAGGTTTACTCACTCGATCAAGGGTTACTCGGTCAGTCAAAAGTTACTCGGTCGGTCAGGGGTTACTCAATCTGGGATTACTCGGTCGATCAGGGGTTACTCGGTCCGTCAAGGGTTACTTGTATGTTAGCTGGCCACATGGTGTGGCCAGCCACACACAAAATTTGCTGCACTTTTGAATGACTGAAAACCAAATTTTAGTGATTGAGAGTAATTATATAACCCTTATAAATTTGTCCCGTTCTCTATTTACATTAAAATCATATTAGGTTTAAATTTACTCAAAAAGGCACAACATTACTCCAAATTGGCTAAAAATTACCCTAATATTGTCTTTGTACACCAATATTATTGTAAATCGGGTGAATACAAAATTTTTTGAAATTATTTTGACTTCATTCTACAATTAAGTTTAAAGAAAAAACTTAGTAATGTGGTTTTTTTAGATTTATTCTCAATGTCTATTTTTCAAATAACAAATTTGTGTAATTTTTGGCACTATGTAATTTTAAAATTTTAGATTTAAAAGTATGTATTGGTAAACGTGTATAAATGAAATGTGTCAACTAATATGAAACAAATAAAAAATACACCTAGGAAATTCATCACACGATCGATGAATCCGCACGGGTGGTAGCCCTTGTTGACTATTTATTCAAATATCCCACCACTAGCTTAACTCCTTAATATGGCCAATTATAATATTATGGACCAATCACTTGACCTAACTGATAAGAATCCTATATAGTTTAATGCATGAGCTTCATTAGTTAATTGTGTATGTTGATTAATGATGAAGTACCTAATTAGTAGTTGAATGGTTCTGTTAATTAGGGTACTACTAGTACAGGATAATTAGATAGTTGGTGTACAATCTTATTGCCTGCAAATTTGTTGGCATAGAATATATCCACCTTATTAACAGTTGTATATGTATCATGTATGGACCTTAATTATTGGCTTCTTTTTAAGCAATTATTAGATTATAATTTTGGACGTGGGAACTTCAACCTTGGATGCTTACACCAAATTTATGTCTCGATTGAGTTATATTTTTTAATTTTAAAATTTAACTAATTCTTATATATAACGGATGTATTTTATGTTCTTTTTTTTTTGCAATTACAATTGTTCTTTAATTAAAATTATTCAAACATAGCAATGAGCCGATGGGCATCGTTGAAACAATGGGATTTAAATTTATTTTGGCTACAAATTATTCATTGAAAAACCAAACGTATAATGTAATATGCTAATAATTGTACTACTGTAAATAAAAAGCCCAACTTGGCAAGCTTAATTTAATATGAACACACAAATTTCAACAAATGGGTGGGCAATATCTCGATACACATTAGTAGAAGCTTAGCTAAGAGATTATTGGATAATTACACAATTTTTCCTTGCCTATGTAAATCCTACTAGACAATAGATTGGCTAGAACTATTTGTATAGATGATTATAACAATTTTTTTTGTTTTTTTGTTTTTTGTTTTTGTTTTTTGAAAGAGATGATTATACCACTTTTGATATAGTGTAATCATGTAGCCATTAATTATAAAAATTCATATTCATTTTGTATTACCTTTAGCTAAACAAAAAAAAAAAAAAAAAAAAAACTAAATGATAGAGTATAAAACATATTCTAGGCCTTAACCATCAGCTTAAACTTTTGGTTGAGATGGTCCTCTAACACTAAACATAAACTAAACTAATTATGATATCATATCACGATTATGTAATAATATTATTTCTTACATAACCTTTTTTTTTTTTTTTTCATCAAATGTGCATGCTTCAATATTGAGGCCTCTGGTTTTATTGATAGCACAAGACCTCCAAAACGACATTTAAGATGGCCTTACTAAGACTTTGCACATCAAGATAAGATTGAGAATTCAAATCTTTAGACTTTACTCTGATCTCAGTATATAAATACTAAGTATAACATAGTTCATTATATTGGGTCTTTATTGATTCTCAATGAGTAGTTTATCGATAATAATAAGATGTGTATTTTTATTTATTTATTTATTTAACTAATGTGACTATGGATATTTACGCTCAAACTAATAATTTATTGACAAATGTGCTTAGTCAAAATAGGAAGAGCATTTAGAATCAGATAGAGTATTACAAAATTATTAGGATAGCACGCAATAAATAATTAACAATTATGTTTGGTTTTATAAAGAACATGATAGGGCTACATGTAAGGAATTAAACTGAAGATAAATCATAAATCAAACATTCATTACACCAATCAACATGTAATTTTTTATCATACATTCTTCAATTGATCCTTACAATAATTTCAATAATAAATTATTGCTTTTATATGCTACATGTATCATTGTTTAAACACCTAATTGCAAACAGCCTTGAAACCAAGTTATAAATTATTAGCTCTTCCAAAATGAAATTAAGTATTAGCTGTGAGACAAGTACAGTGATTATTTGTAGGAATGTAATAATTTAAGAATTAAGTACATCAAAAAGAGAGAAGATCAGATGAATTAGATAATTTAGAACAAACATTATAAGAGTGAGAAGGAACAACCTTCAAAATTATGCAATCTTTGGTGATATTGCATCATCCAATACGTTGGTATTTTTATGTCATGAAAATTAGGAGTGGAAGACCAAACAATAATTAACTAGATTTTCCCATATTTTTTAAGTGAAAAGGCTTATTTAAGATCTAGACATCTCAACCACTCTTATCTCCCACTACTAACCCTCCAATTCATTCATTATATCTCTTAAATAAGTTTACTAAACATAACTAACAACTCATCTCAAATTTTTGCTCAAGATTTATTATTATCCCTTCTCCCTTTAAATTAAAGTTTGACATGGTTATGCACGGACGCATGGTTGTGTAAGGATTATCGTTTCAATTGTATGGTAAGTCAAGATTAGCTAGGGTGAAGATGTTGGAATGGCTCAATCAAGTTAAAGCATCCAAGTGTTCTGGCTTAGTTGGGTCCTTCTAATTTGATTGAGCCGTGCCAATATCAGGTTTTCACTTTATTACATATATCTCTCTCTTCCTCTTTCTTTTATATATCTATATATATCCGTCCTACTTCCCCTTTCCTCTAAGTTACATGTTTTATTTGTGTAGGACATCCTAGCTAGACAATCAAATTAGGTCAGGTTTGAGTTCAGGTCAAGTATTATATATCATGTTAATGTTAAAATTGATAGAACTATGTTCGGAACCTCTCCTTTTGCCCTCGACTTAATTACATAAATGGGTTGTTTTTTTTCAAATCAGGAAAATAATTAAAATATCGCTGTGTTAATCAAATCTTAAAGCTTACATATTTGACCCATATGGTTAGTTCATTTGCAAGAAAATATTGTTAGGTGATTGTTGTCATAAAAAAAAAGTTCATGCACTTTTGGTTCAATTATTAAATAGTTGAATCACTCCTCAAAAAAAAAAAAAAAAAAAAAAATAAATAAATAAATAAATTCTTGCTTTAATAATTTTCTTTTCCATGATAAATTAGTTAAAATTTTATTGGATTGATGTAATGATTTTTTTTTTATACTTCCTCCGTTCCAATATATTTGACGCGTTTAATTTAGACATACATATTAAGGAGAAGAAAGAGAATGAGAGAGAATGATAAAGCAAGTGGGGTAGACTAGTATGCAAAGTATAAAACTTACCCAAAAAGGAAACGTGTCAACTAAAAATAAATTTTCTAAAAAGAAATACGTGTCAACTAAAATAAAACGGAGGTAAGCATGTTTTTTGTAAGTATAAACCAGTATTACTATTAATAGGGGTGAGCATAACAGGGTACCTAGTTCAACTTCCGGGAACCGGAACCAAAACCTGTTGCAATATGTTCCTCAAAATGGGAAGCGGAACCGAAACTTGTTGAACAGGTTCCTGAAAATTAGGAACCAGAACCGGAACCGGAGGTTCTGATTCAGGGTACCCTGTCATTTAATATACTTAATAACTTTTTGTAAATTTTTTTATAAAAACACTGGATGGTCACTAATTTTTAATGTTTACAACTCGCAAATAAAACAAACTAATAGTAGTTGTTTAACAAATTTAATACATATATATTTATAATTGTTATTTATATATATATTATTTAAAAAATAGATTAGAATTGGTGTATAATTTGAATTTAAATGAACTCTTTTATCCAGTTATAGAGTACCCTACAGGTTTCGGTTCTAAAAAATTGAGAACCTGAACCGGGACCTGTTGTAACAGGTTCTCAATTTTACTACCCGAAATCGGAACCTCTTATCCAGATTCCAGTTCCAAAACTTGCAGTTTCAAACAGGTTTCAATTCCAAATTAGGGTACCTTGATTTTTTGCTCATCCCTAATTACTAAGAAGTCATAAAACATGAATGTAACAAATACGTAAAATATAACTAATTGAATCAGATTATTTTAAGAGACGGTGTAGCGACTTGTTATTGTCCTTGGGATGATTTCCATTTGATCCATCTTGTTGAATCTTTATCATATAAATAAATTAAAGAAAAAGGGCATATGCTTGAAATTTTGTAACTGAAGTTAGGTTGTTTTGAGTCTTTTCTATCTACACTATTGCATTTCAACCGTCGAAAATTAAAGCACCTACTCTAGTACTCTTTGTCCTAGAGAATGATCATAAAAAATATAGAGTGCAACTAGGCGCATAGCTGGTATTTGTTTGGGATGCATATAGGAGGGCTAATTGGTATCTTTACTTAATTTTTGTGATTTTTTATTGTTACAGTGGTACTTTTAATGTACCATTATACTTCCCTGCATCAGCCCTTCCCAGCGCCGGTCGGTCGGCGCCCAATTTCCCCACCGTCGGCTGACCCACCCACTCCCTTTCCCCCTTACCCCGTCGTGCCACTATAGCGAAGCTGCCAAACCCTAACCAAAAAACATATTCAACCAATTTATCAATTATGAACTCCTACAAACCAAAAAAAAAAATTCAATCAATTCCTCTCCCTAATCAAAATCGATCAAAAACAATCAAAATTTTAAATCAAACAAAACAATCTTGAATTAAACTTCAAAATCACCAAAAAAAAAAATCAAACAAATTTTTTGGTTAGGGTTTGGCTTCACTGGCTGGGGTGGCACGACGGGGGAAAGGGGAAACGGAGAGGGTGGGTCGGCCAGCGGCGGGGAAGCTAGGCGGTGGCCGACCGATGCTAGGGAGGGTTGGTGTGTGGGAGGGGGAGAGAAGGTGGCTGCGTGGTAGGGAAAGTGGTGCCTGGTTATTTTTTTTTTTTTTTTAATTTGTTAAAAGATAAATCACAATTAATACTTAATTAGAAGTTAATTAAATGTTAAACAATTTTTATCAAAAATTAAAAATCTATAATTATTTATTTTCTTACAAAATTTAATATTTAGACCAATTGCATGACGTCACGTGTACTGAGCTACTAGTTTAACAGATTACAAGTTTTTTGTCTTATTTAAAATTGAGACCCCCAAAGGTTGTAATATTCATGTATAATCCAAAGGTTGTTTATTTAAAAAGAACGGGTTAAAGGTTGTATTACTTTTAGCATTTTCTCTTAATTTTTATTGATACTCAATTGAAATGTGTTATTTGAATGATATACTACAAGGGGGGGGGGGGGGATGAATTGCAGTATATTCCTTAGTGCCTAATTTTCGTGGAATATAAAATTGATTGCTGTTAGGAACTTAGACAATGCAAAGCGGATTTTACGAGGAAATCTTCTAAGGCCCAACTGGAAGTAGAACCTCGACCTTCCAAGGGAGTTCCAACTCAAACACTTCACTATAATAGGCCAAAACAATCCTAGTTACAACCTATGAGAATCAGACCTTTCTCACATGTTTCTGCCTGAACTTGCTACCTAGTTCCTACTCAGAACTCACCAGGAACGTAGCTTTTCCTCACTCAACTTGAATCCCTAATTCAAGTCGCCAGTGGTACCCCCGGAGCACTACTCACTCGGCCTCACCCTTGAAGCTCACACTCTGCAATATCTCAATTACAATAACGAGAATCCTCATGAACTCTCACACCCCAATAAAAAATACACTCAAACCCTTTTCCCATTATAAGATCTCACTGAATAACTCTAAATACAGATATATGAATACAGAGATAAAACTAATATACTGGACACTCGAGATCTATCTGGAACTAAGTGGATGAACTGAAACCAAACCATGACAGGAACTTTAACCAAGTGGGCTGACTTAGTTTCGTGGTCAAAGATGAAATCATTAAGCACGACCTCTTCGCTTCTTTAACCTCAATTTTGAATGAATACATATGAGCATATTTATAGCACATTCGAATGATTCTTTTCATAAAAGATAAGTTTTAACAAATGGTAAGTTTAAAAGATATTTTCTAAAGATAAGTTTTTTGAAAATATATTTTTTTGTTAAGAACAAATTCTGTCAATAATAATAAGATATAATTAACATAAAATTAGATTTTATTCAAAACATATCTTTTTAGTTAAAATACTTTCTAAACAAACTTATCTTTTTCCAAAAGGGATTTATTATAAGATAAATATCTTTATTCAGTAAAACCAAATCCCTAAAAGATATGCACGTACTAGGTAAAGAGATATATATATATATATCATTAAAACTGACTTTTTAAGACGTGCATACTTAGTTCCTATTAGGTTCTGAACTCTGAAAGTCTCTGAGTTCGTGACAGGTCAGTAACTCTAATTTCATTGACAGTCTAGAGTTTCACTTTGGTTCGATAGACTTGTTTCAAACAGACTTTCATGCCTAACATACTTACATGAATCCTAGAGCAATATATTTCTATTTTCTCCGTCTTCATGTTGTTTCTGTAAAACTCTTGTTATGGAATCTTGTAGTCTTGATATATTTTGGAACTCGGGGCAATGTTCCACTTCTGGAACCGCAGGCCAAGTTCCTAACTAGAACTTGATGTCACTCTTGTTCATTCCTTGTTGGAACTCACAGACCAGGTTCCAAACTGGAACTTGGTGTCACTTGCACTCCTGTTAGGGAGTTGTCCATCGTTTACCTGTTAGGGAACACGCTCCGACTCTTGGGAAAAGCCTGCCAAAAGTTCATTTGGATCTCGTTGGAGAATACCTTCAGGTTCCTTCATGGTTTTGGTTCTCGCGTGAGAACCTACTTTGTGTTCATTCATTCTCTCTTGTTCCTCTTTAAGTCTTCTATGTTCCAACCCTTTGACTTCACCTTAGTTAGTTCCCGTCTTCACATAAACACGTAAAGAGAACATTAGATTGAAATTTGTTTGTTATAAATAAACAAACTTCAAGTGAAAGAACTAATTAAACTTAAAGCTACATATGTACTCCTACACATACATGACTCATGTATACATAGGATAATTACCTCATGAAGTTAACTTATGCAAACACTTATTTACATAGTTACCTTCATGTGGTCCTTAGCCATCACTATTCTTATCAACCATAACTCATCACGGTTCTTGATCCTTATGTTGCTTATTATATATTGCTCAAACTCCTTATATATATATATATATATATATATATACACTTGCCATTGCTCGAGTTCCTTGTATCTTGTTCCAAGCATAACTTGTTCTTTTTATGCATAGCTTAACAAACACGCTAGATAGATAATCATCATTAGTTTACAATCATCAAAACCTAATTACTCAACAATTTTTCCCTTTTTAATGATGTCAAACTAATGATGGTTATCACACATTAAATGATAAATCATCGTTCATATATTTCCCCTTAGGTCTACAAGGAAATAACATTAGAATAAGGTAGAAACATACAAAGGAAATTCACATAGTAAGGAACTAGCAATACACATCATTGTCAATATGTATACTATTAAAGACCATAATGCATATATAAGAATTTTACTCTTAAATACTGCATACCATAAGCATCATACATATTCTTCCCCCTTTTGTCATTATCAAAAAGGGTATTGTTCCACACATTTGTTTTATGTAAATTACACACACGTAAAATCATATGTAATACCCCGTATTTTTAGCCATTTACTAATTATTAACTATGGATTTTTCCGAATTACTTTAAATATTAAATTTTAATATTATACATAAATATTTATTTAAGTCAACATGTGATTTACGAAGACAATTTTATAATTATGCTTTATAAAGGATTTAATTATACGAGTCAGGTTAAATTTGTTGTACCCAAAAATCGAATTTTTAACGTTTAGTACTATGCCCGAAATCCCGAGTCAAATACTTGTTTCCGAGTCAAATTAACCAACTACTACCAATCTAATTCTTCCTCCAAAATAAAAATCAAAGTCTCCTTATTTTACACTACTACCCAATTACCACCCATCTACTTATTCTTCCATAGTCAAAGTCAAGAAAAGCTTACTCCCTACATTGATGATGGTGGTTGAAATAGTACCATTTGGAGACTATAAATAGCCATGGAAGTAAGACATTCTTACTCCATCTTCCTTCCTCCAAGCTAACTTCTCTCCCTATTCTCCTTCCTTCCCCATATTTCTTTCATTTGGCCGTGAGCCTTGCCACGAGCACCATCGTACTACAGGCTTGCCGCCCAACCACCACGACACTGCCACCCTGCCACCACCTGCTGCGGAGGCTACCGACCACCAAAGGTGGTCCCTGCTTGTTGCTGCCGCCGTAAGTCCCAAACACACACACACACACACAAAAATCTTCTTAAGCTTTTCATTTCCATCTTAACTTATTACTACTACCATTAGTTTATTCCTACATATACTATTACCTTGTTGCATTTTATGGTACCATATTGAGAGCTTTTACAAGTTTACAACTACTACTATTAATACTACTGGCTAAGTCTACTCCTACATACTTATACGTACTACTACTATTTTCTCTTATTATTATTATTATTATTATTATTATTATTATTATTATTATTATTATTATCATTGCTAACTCTCTTAATGTTAAAAGGTTTCTTGAACTTGAAAGTATAAGTATTAATTTTTCAAGAGTTAAAATAAATTGCTCGTGCACAACTAAGTCAAGGGTCTATATTTTACGTACTCGTGTTTATGGGTTGAAGAGTTTTTGACTAGGAACTTGTGTTTATTGTAGTAGGAATTTTGAGTTCGTAATTAGGAACGTCGTGCTTGTTTGCAAGGATCGAGGTACGTACAAGTGGATAGATCTTTTATAAAGTAATTCTTATATGCAAATGCAATTTACATGCTTAGTGATCTTGAACCATGTTTGAATGATTATGAACTATATTTTGTTGAAGCATGTTTTAATTACTATTCGAAATGTTCAAATGTTTTATAATGTTGTTTATAGTCTTACATCGATCTTCAAGTTGTTTGGAAATTAAAGGAGATTTATTCCCGTGTATGGGATATTGGAAAGTTATTTATCGGATTTATTCATTGAATCTTTGGATTTATAACTCCCACTATGCGGAGATAAAATTGAAGACTATGGGTTGTGTATGATCTAGTCTTTCCCCTTGATAGCACTATGTAAGGAGCTACTAGTTTGGGGGGTGTGCACACTTAGGTGGGAAAATGATTTACGAAAATGAGGATTGAATCCGTATTCTATTCGGAAATATCTTTGGAAAGTTATTCATTTCGAAAATTGATACGTTTTAGTATGAGAATTTCTATTCACAAGTGGTTTGAATAGATTATGATGAGTTAAAGTAGGACTTTTCGAAAGCATGTTTGAGTAATTAAATCTATTTACCTGTCTAACATTTGTATGTACTTAGCAATTTGGCTAATATGTATTTCTGTTTTGTTTTGGTTTGGCCCTACTCATCATTAATGATGAGTAGTTACGTGATGGTGACCGGACAACGTGAATTAAATGTTGCATTGGGGACGATGGGCGGTGATCACCTAGTTCAATTTATGTGGAAACCTAGTATAAGCGTTATAATTAATTCGGAAATGTTTTGAACTACTATTATTATTAATAATAAATGATGTAGTTTTTTCCGCTGCAAGTTTCTGTTAAGCCTTACTGTAGGGAATTTTTCAAACTCAACCTTTTGAGCCCCACTGTAGTTCATGCTTTTAGGCATGGCAGCTCTCCAAGGGAAGGAAGCTAGTGATAAAAGAGTCGCCACCAAGTTTTTAGGAACTTGTAAACCGTTCATAGGTGCGAAGGTTACACCCCATTCACGATCACGGAGATCGCTAACTCCATAGTGGTCCGGAACCATGACTGGCTATTCGGGGATGATAGTACAAATCCAACCTAAAAAAGATTGAACCCGCCCTAAATCAGCCTCTACTTAATTCTTATGATATTCATGTGCGCTTTCCGATCAACATACATACATCAAATTAACCCTAACCTGTTTAATCTACGTTGGTTGATTATTAATGCACAATCAAATCTAATATTGGTGATCACTTGAATTAAAGTCATATTAGCCTAAATCAAATTATTAGTTATCTTATTAGGCGTGATTTCAAGTACAAATTCCCTTTAAACCTGCAAAAAGGGGCGTGATCAAGCAATAACAATAAATCATGAATAATCAAGCAACGTATAATTGACACAACAATCATCATCATAATTATATCATCAAAATATTATCAAAATATCGTTAGTAAGATCCTAGGCATGATACTAAACGGATTAGTAACAAATCCTAGCATGTCACTAATAAAAATCATAGTCAAAGCATTATCCTAAACATGATATTATCAATCAAAACATCTTAACATGATACTAGAATTTAAAATAATATTCTAAACATGATTTCTTACTCCAAAATCAAGGATTAAGTAATTGAATTACTTATGTTGATGTTCTTCCCTTCTTGCTATTAAAATAATAAACACGTTAGTAACTTCAAGAAAAATTAAATAGAATAAATAAATCAAATATGAATTGAAATATAGATTTAGGACCAAACCCTCAGAACTATAAACCTTTCACGTCGAGGTCGAAGGCAACGTTGAGGATGGCTAGGAGTATTCGAATCTCGCAAGGGAGGTATGGTGTTTGATTGGGGAAAGTATCAAGAATGTGTTTAGAATGTGTTTAGGCTAGGCTAAGAACATGAGAAATCAAGAGAGAGAGAGAATATTAGAAAGGGTATTGATGATGATTGTTGGTGATTGAAAATGGGGTGATACGACCTCTATTTACAGGGAAAAAAAGAGAGTCGAAGCATCAGAAAAGAGTCAGAATTCAAATTGGACTAAGACTAGTCACATCACGGCGCGACAGGTTTATCGCGGCGCAACAGGTTTATCGCGGCGCAACAGGTCGATCACGGTGTGATGGTTTTGTCGTTCTGCAATGGTTTTGGAAAGATAATAACCCGTACGAAGTTTGATTTCCAATCGGATTGAGTTAACCAAATATCCGTACGTATTCTATTTTGACCGGGATTAGGATCATAAAAAAAAAGGTGTTTTATTCAATATCAAATTCTTAAATCTTTATCTTTCGAAAACAGGATAAATTAGAACCTTGTAGAGGATTCTAGAAGCTCATAATAAATCCTAACGAATTTAGGATTGAAAACAACCTTCTAGAGGATTCTAGAAGCTTATAATAAAGCCTAATTGGTTTGGGAATGGGATTAAGGTAATTGGACCTTCCACAAGATCATTGGGCCGTAGGTAAGACTTGGTTCGGGCTCGGTTTAGTATTTTGGTCATAACTTATTCATTATAAGTTGGATTTGGGTTTATAATATATCGTTGGAAAGCTCTTTTCTCAAGCCCTATCCAACTAAATAATAATTGAACGAGGACTATGGACCAAACTAATATGGTTTGGACGTTTTTATGAGTTGGACACGAAATGAATGATTTTAAGGACACGAAATAAATGATTTTGGATTAAAACATTTTAGGTAAGGTTAGAATATGGTCAAGGTTTAAGGAAACTTCACAAGACTCTTCAACTCTTTACCGAACTCGTTAATAAAAGACATGAAAGGTACTCATCACTGGGTTTGGTTTTTAGGGAAACACAATCAGGTGTCTACACTTACGTAATCACGTGGCGGTAATATCCCCAAGTTATTCCCTAGAGTTGCGTTATTATTATTATTATAGAGAGTAATTTGGGGGTGTTACATCATATGTCACACCTACCACCATATAATAAGTAAACATATAATGGTTAAAAACTTGTTGTTTCTAAAAGCCTCAAGGTACTCACTTTTCAAGCAAGAATGCTGGTTCCACACTAGATTCCAACTCACAGTCTAAAGGCCCAACTTCAAAACCCTTAATTGAACTTAACAAATTTAAAAATCAAGTAAAGATTAGGGATAAAAGTTAGAAATGGATTGCATGAATAGGCAAATGAAAACACAATCTCAAATGATGAAGAAAGAAGCATATGGAACAAAATGGGTACAGGGAACATGAGGTTCTCTACATTTTTTCTTCACCTCATACTCTTGAACCTTTTGCTAAGTACAACACATATTCATCTTGCTATTTGATAACCAAGTTCCCTTTACTTCAACCACCAACTTTCTTAGAGGAACATTCTGCTCACCGGAACTTGAATAGATTTCAGCTTTATAGTCAAGTTTCTTCAACGTTTATTGTTGTTCCTTTACTACCTTGCCAAGTATATGAGTATTAGACATCAAAACATTCAATATTCTTAATATATAGATATCAAGGAAATTATATATTTGATCACCCTCTTTTCTTCTTTTTTTGTTTTCTATTTTTTTTTTTTTGGGAAAGGGTATCATAACTATCATTACAATGATTTCGCTTTTCTTGCATAAGACATTATAACCAATGAAGATAATACTTACTCATACACCTGAGTTCCACAACTAGATATGAACCATTTTGGTTTCTTGGTTCCTACCTATTTCCCCCGAGTTTCTTTCCTCTCTTAAACATTTTAAGAATGCTTACTTCTTACTTTTTCTTCAACTTCCCCCTCAACATGTAATCACCATTCTTCACGTTTCATCGAACCATAAAAAGATGATGAATAAACTTGGAGTATATGGGAATTAAGAATACAAAGTAGCTAGGAATATATGAAAAGAGAAGGAAATATGGTGGATAGGACTTTGAAGTAATGGAAATATAAAACAATTATAATGCAACACGGACACACAACTAAAAGTTATAGAGTAATGCTGCATTCGAAGATATATGGTGTGGATGCTTGAAAGTTGGCAAAAAGATAGGTTAGTTCCCTCTGAAATTTTAAGCAAGTGAGGTACAAATGGTCTGGGAACTTACCTGTCTTGTTCCATCGAAGTTTTTTCCATTGTTCCTTTGGCAACTTAGGAACTTCGTGTTTGACAGCACCCATAGTTCTATTATGAGACCTCTAATACTCTTAAGCAAGTGAGTATGTCATTTACAATACATAAATTAAGTGTGACACATTAACATTAAGTGTACATACTTCATGCATAGGAACCCTGACTTGACATAACTTAAGGGAAATAATACTTTGTACTCATGTTATGTTTTATCAAGTCTTGTTCCATTAAGCAATTCACAAGAATATGAAAAGCCAAGACAAAAGCATAAGAGAATTAATTCACAAATTCACATATTACATTCATACTAAAAATTTATCAGTTTAACTCATATATAATGACATAATGTGAATAGGAACTCATACCTTATGCCGTCTTTGCCATGTAAGGATATAACTTTGAAACATTAGTTGATTATGATGGCATACACGAGAGTTCTTGAAGTGATAGTTTTGTTCCTATATGATCTCGAATCTAATATGAACTTCCACTTCTTACTCAAGTTCCATTTTAAGTGGTTAATGCATATAAATACATTTTCTCATCATAGATTTAGAAAATACCAATGTATAATGGCTCATTAGTTGTACTAGAAATATTTTCAATATAAGTAAGCACAACTGATAAGTTAGTTCATCTTGAAAACAAAAATTAACAATTTTTAAGGACAATATTCAAGAAGGAACTTGGATAGCATTCTATCCTAGAGTATGTTCCACATAGACATTTATAACAAAAAAGTCATATACAAGGCATGCAAGACATCAATGTGGTACAACTCTAATACGATATAAATAGCAAGATAAATTAATATACAATTACCTTCAAGTCTAGCTACATGAGTAATAAGTTCCTTAAAAACAATACATACCTTTATATTGGTTATTTCCTTTAAGAACCTGGGCTTGTTCCTTTCATGTGCCTCACTCAATAAAAAATTTCCAGAACACCCTTTTTAACCTCTAACCCTTTTAGGTGTTCTAAAATAGATTTAGGATATGACATACTCCTTCCTTTTAAGCTCATTCAGTCCTCTTGCATATCTAACATTCAACCTGCATCTTCAATTGATTCAATATATGCATGGACGACACTATAGTTCCTTATTTAGTTGATATTTTGCTGGTTGGAATAGATATTATCTCACCTTTGGAAGCTCGTTGGAACTTGCTTTCTTAATATTGATTTTATTGAACTTTGTTGCATGATTTGGAATTTGATTCTTATTTATAAGTTCCTCAACAAAAAGTGACATAGCTAGCCCTTGCTGTTATTCTTAGTGACATATATATCTTCATTAGGAACTCAACTAGTTCTACAAGAACTTGCGAGTTCATCTTTTATCTTTAACCTGTTTGATGGGTACAAACATGTAAATCTCAAAAGAAAATATGTTCACTTATTGCACATTAAGCATTATATTGTAAACTCTTTATGTTTCACTATTTTAGGCGTTTATGAGAAAATTGCCTTGTCACTTCTATCATCAAACTTCCCTAACCGGAACTTAGGCTGTCTTGTTAATTAAAGATATATGGTTTCCATGTTGATGATGTAGCAAGAGGTATTGAAAAATATTCCAAAGTTCTTGCAAAGACCATTAGTGTAACACCCCGACCCCAAATCAGGGTTGGGCCTATTGTCACGAAATGCGCATCAAGGGCCAACAACTGTCTTCACAGACCAACTCAAGTTTTTTCGGCGCATTTTATCCTCACTCATGCGCACCCCGGGAAAACTTCCCAAGAGGTCACCCATCCTAAGACTACTCCCAGCCAAGCACGCTTAACAGAGAAATATCTTGGCATATGAGCTCCTTAAAAAAAAAGATGCATCTTGTTGGTATGAGTAGTATATTAAGTACCTTTAAAGCAATCATGAGGGGTATTACAATTAGTATATACATTGTTATCATCGTGTCTTCCAAGATTCCAAGTTGGAAACTTGTTGTCAATCCTGTGTTCCTTCAAGAATCATCAAACATGACTGGAACAAGTTCCATGGTTATATCTTTAATTTCATAATTAATGAAAACTTATCTAACTATCCCAACATAAAAAAGAATATAACATCAACAACTACTTTATCTTTTCTATAAAGGAAAATAACCAAACGTACCTTTACATACATTAATTATAAACAAGACATCTCTTTCAATTAGTCTCTAAATATCCTATGGTAAACAAATCCATATCACTAAGATTCAATAGGTTAGTGTTGCTTACCATCTTTCTCATGTAGAAAGAGAATATAACATGTTTTGATTCTCATGCTTCTTGATATTAACCTGTTTGGAACTTATGTATACGTATACCTATTATCCAGTTCCTACTAGGTTTATTAAGCATGAAAAGATTAACATGTTTAAGGTTTGAAACATAGAAGTATTTCATCTTCAGTAAAACCTAGAAAAGTCAAGTTGTTGTTAGGAACCAACTTGAGATCCACAAATGTTGTGTTCCTTTTTTGATTCCCTTTATTTGTGACATTTCCAATTTTTTATTGAAGAAGTTATCTTTAATTTATAAAACAATTCTAGTAGGAGATATTGAGATTTGACTTTCATCATGCCTTTGGAACCTCGTTGTTGAGAAACTACGAGTTGTTCCCTCCTACTAGGAACCTTCTACTCTTTATGTTCCTATTAAGATCAAGTTGGAACATTTTCCTTTGGTCTTTTCATCCATTGTATCTTTAGTAAAAGAACGTGTTGATTTAATCTCAAATTCTTCAAAACCTTGTCAAAGTTCCTTATATTTTTATTCAAAGATATAACCTGAAAATTCAAAACAAAAAATAATTCCTTTCGTGCTTTCAAAAGGTTAGTAGGTTAGTCAGAAGAGATAGAAAAACCCAAAAGCATAAAAAGTATTGGCGCATAGATTTCCTGTAAGAAATACTCCCTTTTTGGAACTTATACGTTTAACTCCTACATCACCTTGATATAGAAGCTTTGTTGTTCCTGTATCACTAATTCCTTTTAACATTCCAAGTTCACCAAGTTCCAACTAGTTTAAGCATCGAGTTCCTTAATGGAACAATCTCTTATGCACCGATTTATCTCAATGGTTAAACCTACAAAACAATCATTAATAACTAGCACAAAACTAGAAGAAAAATTAATTTATTATAGTATATATTATAAATTCAAAACAACTTCTCTTTTACATCCGTTTACAAGTAAACATTGAAAACATGGAATTGAATTTTCATAGGAATTTGTGAAGGATTAATGTATACTAAATATAAATGACCAAGTTTTATAGAGGCATGTAAAGGCAACTTATATATTTACCAGTACTAAAATTTCACCTACTACAAACCTCTTATAAAGACTTTTTTGTGATAGGAACTTGCGTATATTTCTTAATATACAGACGATCAGAGTATCATCGTTATTAATAGGTTGTCCCCACTCACAAAGCCTGAAAAATTAGTCACCTTTTGGCTTTGGTTACCCAATACATATTGGGTTCCTTCTTGTTAGTAATAGACATCAATAATCCATAATTGAAATAACTACGATTCAACCAACTATCTTTACTAACAATAAACATCATGCATCTAGATAATATATATTCACAATAATAAAGACACATGATAGAATCATTCTTTGGCAAATGTTCAATATATACATTCATTACCTTGCCTAACGAAATAAGTTCCCATTCAAGGTTAATCCAGGTTCCAAGAGACCAACTATGCATAATTCTACACAATAAGTTCCATGAATTATTTCTAGTAAACTAATTCTTTAATAATAAATCACTTTGTAAATCTGAATAATGTTTTTCAAATACACTCCAAAACAGATTTGAGGTTACACAAAATTGATTTAAGAACTTTAAAAACGAAATCAACGATTTAACTAGAAATACTGCAAGGAACTCGTACACATAATAACATGTATATAATAAAGAGTTCAAAGACGAGACACTTACCTCTAAGACGTTCATTTCTGAATTGCTACTGCTTTACAAGCAGATTTGGTCTTCACGTGATGTTCGGAACGTTCTAAGGCTGAGATCCTTTAGCTGCATACCTTGTAGATATCCATCCTAGCCTGGGATTTGCTCCTCGGGGGTGTTCGGTTCATCAAGAGCACCGGCTCTGATAATAATTGTTATTCGGATGATATACTACAAGAGGGGGGTGAATTGTAGTATGTTCCTTAGTGCCTAATTTTCCCGGAATATAAAACTAATTGATGTTAGAAACTTAGACAATGCAAAGCAAATTTTACGAGAAAACCTTCCAGGGCCCAACTGGAAGTAAAACTTTGACCCTCCAAGGGATTTGCAACTCAAACACTTCACTATAATAGGCCAAAATAATCCTAGTTACAACCTATTACAATCAGACCTTTCTCACAAGTTCCTGCTTGAACTTGCTGCCTAGTTCCTACCCGAAACTCACTAGGAATGTAATTGTTCCTCACTCAACTTGAATCCTTGATTCAAATCCCCAGTAGTACTCTCGGAGCACTACTCACTCGGCCTCACCCTTGAACCTCACACTCTGCAATATCTCATTACAATAACGAGATCTTAATGAACTCTCACACCCCAATACAATATACACTCAAACCCTTTCCACTACAAGATCTCATTGAATAACTCTAAATAAAAATATATGAATAAAGAGATAAAACTAATATACTGGACACTCGAGATCTAATTGGAACTAATAGGACGAACTGAAACCAAACCCTGAAAGGAACTTTGACCAGGATGGCTAACTTAACTTCGTGGTGAAGGATGAAACCATTAAGCACGACTTCTTCACTTCGTCAGCCTCAATTATGAGTGAATACATATGAGCGTATTTATAGTACACTCGAATGATTCTTTTCATAAAAGATAAGTTTTATCAAATGGTAAGTTAAAAAGAGATTTTCTAAAGATAAGTTTTCCAAAAATATATCTTTTTGTTAAGAATAAATTATGTCAATAATAACAAGATATAAATAACACAAAATCAGATTTTATTCAAAACTTATCTTTTTTGTTAAAATTCTTTCTAAACAAAATTATCTTTTTCTAAAAGGGATTTAATTGAAATAAAATATCTTCATTCAGTAAAACCAAATACCAAATCCTTGAAAGATATGCATGTACTAGGTAAAGATATATATCATTAAAACCGACTTTTTAAGATGTGCAGACTTAAGTTCCTATTAGGTTCGGAACTCTGACAGTTTATGAGTTCGTTACAGGTCAGTAACTCTAATTTCATTGACTGCCTAAAGTTTTTACATTGATTCCATAGACTTGTTCCAAATAGACTTTCATGCCCAACATACTTACATGAATACTAGAGCAAGATACTTCTATTTCTCCGTCATCATGTTGTTTCTCTAAACCTCTTGCTGTGGAATCTTATAGTCTTGATGTATTTTGGAACTCGGGGCAATGTTCCACTTCAGGAACTGCAAGCCAAGTTCCTAACTAGAACTTACTGTCATGCTTGTTCGTTCCTTGTTAGAACTCTGGTTCTCGCGAGAGAAGCTACTTTAGGTTCATTCATTATCTCTTGTTCCTCTTGAAGTCTTCCATGTTCCAACCCTTTGACTTCACCTAACAGTTACTGTCTTCACATAAACACTTAAAGAGAACATTAGATTGAAGTTTGTTTGTTATGAACAAAGTTCAAGTGAGAGAACTAATTAAACTTAAAGCTACATATGTACTCCTACACATACATGACTCATGTATACATAGGATACTTACCTCGTGAAGTTAACTTATGCAAACGCTTATTTGCATAGTTACCTTCATTTGGTCCTTAGCCATTACTATGCTTATCAACCATAACTCATCGTCGTTCTTGTTCCTTCTATTGCTTATCATATATTGCTCAAGCTCCTTATATATATACTTGTCATTGCTCGGGTTACTTGTATCTTGTTCCAAGTATAACTTGTTCTTTATATGCATAACTTAACAAACATTTTAGATAGCTAATTATCATAGTTTACAATCATCAAAACCTAATTACTCAACAAAATGTTTGGTACACATAAATGAAAATAAGAACTTTTGATATGTCTAATTTGAATCTTTCTTATATACTCCCTCTGTTCCCTTTTGTTTTTTACGTTTTCATTTTGGGTTTCCTATTTATTTTTACATAAGACATAAAATTTGGACAACTTTACCCTTGTTTTATTATTTAATATCCCATGCTGTCCTGGCCTCAATTTTGCATGTGATACTGTACTTTTAATTTCAATGTTCATTATTATTTTGTCTCTCTTCTCTCTTCTTCAACCTTTTATTTTTCATATTTTTTGGCTGTAATAATCACGTTTAGCATCTTCCCAATGAATTGTGATGACAAAAATGATTGAATTGTACTCACTTTGTTATTTTCCTAAATAACTGCACATAATTCTAAAGTAAAAACAAAAGAAAACGGAGGGAGTAGTTTGATATGATGCATCCAAGGATGTTAGGATTGGGATCCTATATTAAATCGGTGAGGGAAGTAGGATTGGATCGGTAAAATCAGATCGTAAAATTTGTAAGATCTTATGAAATTGATAAAATTAGTAATATAAAGGTTGCTATATACATACACATTTTTTAAGCTACAAAATGATAAAATTTATAGTTTAAGTAGTTGGATAGTAATTTCTAGTTTTAAAGGAATTTTTTATTGCTTTAGGCTCATTTTAATAAGTAAAAAGTAGAATCGGACGATCCCGACCGATCTTACGCGTTTCTGATCAATCCTACATGATTCTGACCGATCCTAGACAATTCAATATTAATCCAAGTGAAAAATAGGATCGTCTGATCGATCTTGCTTGCTCTGCGATTCTGCATCCGATCCGTATCGTTTACCTAAAATTGAATTGTAGGATCGCACTTTCCTACGATCTAGATCGCGATTCTAACAACAAGAACAAATACAAATTTTATATGAAATAAGGTGATCTGAAGAGTAAGAAGACTTGGTATGTCTAGCTGAATCTTTCTTTGGTACACATAAATATAAATAAGAAGATTTGGTATGTCTAATCTTAATCTTTCTTCTATAGTTTGACATGATGCAGCATAGCTAGCTCGAACAAGAACAAATACAATGTTTATTTGAAATAAGGTGAAGAGTAAGTATTTGTTTTTTTCACCTAAATAAAAATATTTCAATTAAAAAATGAAAACCCTATGTAGAGGTCCATTCGCTAATGTATTAATTCCCAAGCTTAATAGCTTTCGATCTTTGAAGAGAACTAGTTGTGCCATTGTGGCCGTGCACGATAGCTCAATAAGGTAAAATTTTGTTTAAATAATTAGTATACTTATTATTAAGTTTTTATGATGATGGTGTAATTTTTTGTTATTACTTGATATATTATTAAAATGCAATGTATATTTTGTTGTTGATGTAGATATCCAATTGAAAGAATGTTAAAGTATTAAATTATATAGTGTAAACGTTTTTGATACCTGCTTATTACGATTTAATTAATAAGTTTATGATAATTATAAGTTACATTTGTGTAATAAGTGCACTAACAAAAGTAACATGCAAACCGCTTTGAACAAAAACATATCAACGTATCTTAGACACATTACATGTTGAAGGAATGACACCGTATTATAAAGTTTAGATACCTGATCAAGCATTCTAAAAATGAGTTAAAGGTTACTAACCCTACCAAGTTCACAAACCAATTATATCAAATATTACATGTGTGATATCTAATGGTAGTTCTCCAATTGCAGAATAGAAGACTGCAGGTTCTGCCTCTGAATCATCAACATATAGCCAGTTGTAGTTGAGCTCTAGAGCAGTTAACCACATCAACTTTTTAAGTGTATACTTCTATGCATTCTTGTTCAAGCTAAACTAACATCTTATCCTTAGCTGTTTCAAGCTTGCCCATTTCATCCCATATTATCTAGATAAACTGTATAGTAGGCAAAAAGAGTAGAGTTAAATCACTGATGAAGCCACAATAATAATAACATCCTAACCTTGAAGAGCTGAAGTGCACTTAGCTTGTATCAAACCTGAAGTTCATACAAAAGAGACGCAATAGTAGTTTTAAGCTTTTAACTTGTAAGGAATGTAATCCCGTTGATGCATTCAAGATGCTGCTCAGACAACGGTATCTTTGACATAATCTATGAGCTACTATGTACAATAGGGTATGAATCTTCCAATTCTTACAAAGCATAATCATTAACTTTGGATTCTAAGAACTAAATTAAACAAGTCAACAAAGTGTTCCCTAAAAGATTTCCTTTTTCTTTCTTAATGAAGCAATGGTCATGAATTGCAATTCTACCTATTCAAATTCATGTCTTTCTCTTTCTTCCTACTACTACTCCTCCAGTACTTCCTTGTTTTATTTGTTTCTTCCTACTAATTTTCTGCTGCTTTATTTGTTCTTTCCTACTAATCCTCCGATGCTTTATCTGTTTCTTTATATCACCATCTATCACAATTACATAGCAACGATCTAGAATCAAATTTAAAATTCAATATTCAATCCACATACTAATTTTGATATCTTATTTACCCCCCAAATGTGAGGAATTTTTTCGTGGAGTTCGAAAAAATCTGAACGCTTGAACGGCTCGTTTTGATTGACCTCTCTTTTTTGGTCTATCCCCCAAAGTGTTATGAATTTTACCGTGTGGTTCGGTAAAATTTGAAACACTTAAGCGAGAATTTTCTTTTTTTACATTTATTTTTTTATCTACCCCCCAAGTGCTATGAATTTTACCGTGAAGTTCGGTAAAATTTATAGCACTTAGAATCTTTGGCTTGAATGCTATGAAATTTGATTTAGAATATTTGAATGAACAATTTTATCCGGAATTCGTATGTAGTATTTTTTAAGGCGATCATTGTTTATTAGTTGATGGATTTCATCACCACCAATATCCATTAATCTAACTGCCCCTCCTGATAGAATTTCAATTACACGGTATGGTCCTATCCAATTGGGTTTGAATTTCCCTCGTGGATCAGTTGGAGGACCCCTAACCTCTTTTAGTACAAAGTCACCTTCTTTAATATTACGAGGTCGTACCCGTTTGTTAAAATGTCGCGCAATGCGTTGTTGATAGACTTGTACATGATGTAAAGCTTTTAATCGTCGTTTGTCAAGGAATAAAAGCGCTTCATACCTAGCTCGAACCCATTCAGCTTCAGGTAGCTTACTTTCGAGTACGATGCGTAGGGATGGTATTTCCAGTTCAAGTTGAACTGCTTCCATGCCGAAAACTAAAGAGTATGGGGTTACTCCTATTCGTATGGACTTTCTATAACCCTAAAGAGCAAAGTGTAGTTTATTCGGCAGTCTTTATAATGTTCTACCCTTTTCTTAATGATGATTATTATGTTTGTAATCGCCAATTCTACTGCTCCAGTCATTCATTTGAGGTCGATATGGGGAAGAATGGTGATGTTTTACATTGTAATGAGCCAAGAGGGATTCAACTTCTACTTTGAATTGAGATCCCTGGTCACTAATTAGTTCGTGTGGAACCCCATATCTACAAAATATGTTTCGTTCGAGAAACTTTGCGACATGTTTAGAAGTGATATTAACATAAGAGGCGGCCTCAATCCACTTAGTGAAGTAGTCGATGGCTACTAATACGTACTCGTGTCCTCCCGTTCATGTTGGAGAAATTTTACCAATAATGTCAATTCCCCAAGTAGAGAATGACCAAGGGGAAGTGAGATTATATAGTTTGGATGGTAGAAGGTGTTGTAAATGGAAAACATTTGGCACTCCGAACATTTTTTGACATATTGAATGCAGTCATGTTCCATTGTGGACCAAAAGTACTCTAAACGTGAGATTATTTTAGCGAGCATTTTTCCATTCATGTGAGGTCCACAAACACCTTTGTGAGTATCCTCCATAAGGTGTGTGGTCTCGGGTTGGTCTATTCATAAATAATAAACTTTAACCATTTGATCCCTTTTTATACAATCGACCATTAACCATCCCATAATGGGCTGATAGCGTTCTTAAGACGCGCTGGTCTTTAGATGAAGTATTTGTAGGGTATGTTCCATAAGTAATATATAGGAGGATATGATCATACCAGGGGCTTTCCCCTTCGATGTTGTTTAATTCCTCTATTGCGTTGCAATAAGCTGATTCATCTCTTCTTTCAACGCATCATGGCATCATATTTAATTGATTAGTCATTGAGGCTAATTTTGCTAGCGCATCGACAAATTGATTTTCATCCCTTGGGAGATATTTAAAATCAATATAATCAAATTGCTCAATGAGTTGCTCTAGGTGTGCTTGGTATAATATCATTGTGGAGTTTTTGATTTTCCATTTTTTGAGTATATGGTTTATTATTAGACTGGAATTTCCATATACCTCTAATTTTTGCACACAGCTTCTAATCCAACAATGCACGCCTCACATTCTGCGACATTATTAGTAGCCTCTGGACTTATGAGTAACACTCCCGCACCACACCCTTTTTGGTTGGATGCGCCATCAAAGTACAATACCCATTTGTCATCTTGTGTCATGAGAAATTCTTCATTCGGAAGATGAGTGGTTTCTTCACGACTTGTTTGAAAAGGATGTTGGCCAGAAAATCGGATAATACCTTTTCTTTTATTGATTTTTCGGGAATATATTTGAGGTCGAATTCGGCCAACATCACCAACCACTTGGATATTCTTCCTTGTATGGGTGGTTGTTCAAACAAATACTTTATTGGATTGTGGTGAGAAATCACATGAGTGGTGTGGGGAAGCATATTATGTCGTAATTTTTTAGTTACCCACACTAATGCTAAACACGTTTTTTCTAAAGTGCTCTATCTTGTTTCATATAGTATAAACTTTTTACTTATGTAGTATATTGCACGTTTTATTTAATCTACCTTTTGTGCGAGCATGGCTCCTGTGGCCGTGTCCGTGATAGTGATATAAAGTCTAAGAGGTAGTTTGGGTACCGGTGGTGCTAAAACTGGAGGACTTTTGAGATAGCTTTTTACTTTCTCAAAGGCCTCTTGGCATTGGTCGTCCCATTCATGAATTTCTTCTTTTTTCAATTTTTTGAATATTGGCTCACAAGTCCTTGTCAACTTACTAATGAATCGACTAATGTACTGTAATTTGCAAAGAAACCCCCTAATTTGTTTTTCTGTTTGTGGGGGAGGCATGTCAATAATTGCCTTTATTTTCAAGGGATCGATCTCAATGCCACGTGTGCGCATTTTTGTGGGTTCAATCTCATCTTGTACTCTTTTATTCGAGTGAAGAATTTGCGTATATCTTTTGCATGACCATTCTATCTTTGGATTTTACGATCATATCATCCACATGTACCTCTATTTCTTTGTGCATCATATCATGCAAAAGAGTCATGGCCGTTCTTGCATTTTTAAGACCAAATGGCATAACTGTGTAGCAATAAGTACCCTTTTCTTCATCTTCTTTTGCCATTAGAATTTGGTTATAACTTGCGTATCCATCCATGAAGAATAACATCGCGTGTTCAGCCGTATTATCCACCAATATATCAATATGTGGCAGAGGGAAATCGTCTTTAGGACTAGCTTTGTTGAGATCCCTAAAGTGGACACACATGCGAACTCGTCCATCCTTTTTAGGGACTAGACGATGTTTACTACCCATTCGGGGTAATTACATACGCGAATGAAACCTGCGTCCAATTGTTTTTGTACTTCTTTTATTTTTAAAGCGACGTTAGGTTTCATTCGTCGAAATTTTTGTTTTACTGGTTTAGACATAGGGTTCAAGGGAATGGTATGTTCCGCAATTTCCCTATCTATTCCAGGCATGTCCTTGTATGATCGAGCAAACACATCTTCGAATTCTTTAAGCGTTGATATGAGTGTCGATCGCTCTTCCAGATTTAAGGTTAACCTAATTTTGACTTCTTTCTTGTTTTCGTTCGTTCCTATACTGACCATTTCAGTTTCTTCGATCACAGGATTCTTTTGTTCTTGTTCATTCATTAATTCAATCAATTTATTAATATCATCATCTTCATTAGATTGATTATTATAGCATTCAAAAGATTCAAGAGAAGGCATATACTCAGAAATAGAACTCATCTTATTGAAATCAAAAGAAAGTACATCAAGAGAGGAATCCTTTTTGGGATCCTCGTCCTTAAAACTAGAAAGTAAAGACTCAGTAATGGCCATAAGGCCTAAATTCTCAGCTTCCTTAAATTCTAAACTAGACTCGTCGTCCTTCCAGATTGTCACCCTTGTGGTTAGTCCACTTGAAGGTCTTCCTCCATCCATGCTCGAAGGTATTATTGAAAGGGGTGATTAATGAAGTAGGGTCGAAAGCTTCGTCTTGGATGGCATTTTGATTGGTTATGATAGCAACATGATTTTGCTTTAGTCCAAATAGCAAGTTAAAGGCTTGCCTAACGTAGCACCCTGGAGTTGGGTGTTTTGATTAAGTGACATTTAAGTCATCATTCAAAAAGTAGCAATCGTGAAAATTCTCAAATCCAAGCTTCTTATACCTTCAAGAATTAATGGTTCTGGAAAGTCATAGCATGGGTAATTCTCCCCCTCCTTCATGAATTGTCCATTGAGGGTTTGATTGTAAGATGAGAGTAAGGAAATTATCCCTTTTCTTGTTGTTCCTACGTGTCCTTATTTTGGCATCGTGAGCTTCAAGTTCTTCTTTGGTTGGCTTATATCTCAATCCAAAGGAGAAGCTTTTATTTGGGATTAGAAGTAAGATAGATTTGTTCATTCCTATTCCCAAAGGCATCCCAGGAAAGTAACTACTCTTGAACAAGATGTTTTACTATTGGGGTAGAATATGGATCAAGTTTGAAAGGTACTTCAAGATTTTCATCCATTTCTAGTGTACAGATAGCCTCCGCGACGAATCCCCACATATCTTCTTCATCATTGTCATGATTTATCTCTAAAAGAGATTGATCGTTTATTGCGACTTTGAGAGGAGAAGCATGTATAGTCAGAGGAAGACCTTGATAGTTCAACCTAATCATTTGATGGAGCGAAGATGGTATTGCTCCAAGTTCATGTATCCAAGGACGTCTAAGAAGAAGGTTGAATGTAGGTTTTATGTCCATGACATGGAATTCAACCATCTTTTGTATTGGGTCTGTAGTTTGGTAGCTTAACAGTTCCACACACCGATCTCCTTGAATTATTATAGGCCCTAATGCTTTGTGTTGTTGCATGAAAATCTTTTTCTGGGTCTAGGCCAAGATATTTTGCGGTTCGTAATGGGCACACATTAACGGCGGACCCATTGTCAACTAAAGCAAGAGGGATGTTGTATCCCTTGCACCCCACAGTTAAATATAATGCATTATTGTGGGTGGTGTCTTTGATGGCAAATCATCACTAGTAAAGATGATTGATTTGTCGGATTTTTCGCTAATAAGCAAGCTAACGAGATCCTCGGGAATTTTGTTCGTACTTACGGATAAAGCAGTTAGAGCATTCGTTAGAGAATTCTTATGTTCCTTAGAGGTACTTAGGAGTTCCCAAATGTTAACATTCGCCTTAGATTGGCGAAGTTGTTTGACCAACGGATCTCTACCTCAGGTGGAGGTGGTATTGGATTTTGAGTTTGACCTTGGTGGGTCGAAGATCCACTTGGTTGTGTTTGATAGACTCGCCCAGAACGAGTTAGATGATCAATCTCGTTTGGATTAGTCTTGGTACTCGTGAACTAATTTTCTTCTAGAGGCGTTGAATGTGCCTCTAATTCCAAATGTTCCATGTGCTTGATGCCGGTGTTCATCTAGGGAAAGGTTCAACAACTCTTGTGATTTTCCCAAAAATTGATCCCAATCAAGCGCTCCACTTGTTTCAACTTGAAGACGAGGTGGAGGTGGGACGGCGGCAAATTTTGAGACATATAGGTTTTTAAAAAAATCGTCGTCCCATAATCCACACACTTCATTAGTTGCCCCTATGAGTGTCGTGGTTAGAGGTTTCCCTATGGGAGTGATGTAATCCAAGGGATTGAACTCATCACTCCTCACATGGTCCTCATCGATGTGAAATATTTCCAATGGGAAACATTATTATTAGGCTTAGGCGTAGGAATTTTCCCATCGTCTACTAGATCTTGAACCTTGTGTTTCAAAACAAGGCAACGTTCAGTATCATGCCCAACACCCCTTTGATAAGTACAGTAAGCATTGCCATCCCATTGAGGATTCCTTCTTTCTATGGGGGGAGGCGGTGTTGGCCTTTGGTGAGAGCAAACCCTTTTCATTTAATTTTTGTAATAGTTCTTTATAAGTTAAAGGGATTAGTGTAAATCTTCTTTCTCTCGTCCACCTTTTTTGAGGATCGTTATTATTATATTGTGTGGACGTTGCAAAAACATCAATAGAAAATGAAGTGTTATCATTCCCCTTCTTGTAGTTGTTCTTAGGTTGATGATAATGAGGCTTGTTTGCCTTTTCTTAGGCGAGATCATCTTCAATCCTAGTGGCCACGGAATAGACCTTTTGAAAAGTGTATAGACCAAGGTAGCGTAGATGTTTGTTGTACTTTTCATGACAATTGTCAATTAAGTTTTGTACTAACTCAAGTTAAGGCGGCCTTTGGGCAAGGTGGGCTGCCTTTTCACGCCATCTACCACAGAAAGCAAGGAAACCTTCATCATCGCCTTGCTTAAGCATTTCAAGTTCACGCAAAGTTGATTTGAACTCTACATTACTCTCATATTAAGTGATGAAAGCCGAAACTACATCTTCCCATATACTTTTGAAGTTGGCATCTAGCCCATAGTACCATTCTCTTGCGGCCGGGTCTAGAGATAAAGGGAATGTCAAAGCATAGAGCTTAGGATCAACTTCCTTTAGAGCCATGGTACCAGTAAAACTCATTAGATGATTTTTTGGATTTAAGTTTGTGGCTACAAACTATTCAGGTAGAGTAAGTACCACATGAGGAGCAAACTTTTCTGCGTCAAAGTACTTATTCCCCATTGTAGAATGAAGAATAAGTTTCTCTAACGTTTTTTCTCATTTCAGCTAAAGCATCCATTTTTTGTTTTATAGCTAAAGCCTCAACCTCTTTCTTTTCGGCCTTTTCAAATTTCTTAATCCTTCTAACCTCGGCTTCTTAGCCTTTTCCTCTCTCATGCGAATAATCTCTTCTTGGAGTTATTTGATAGTTGACATTGTTGGACTAGGATGAGTTGACAAAGGGAGATGGTTCGAAAGGGGTGGATTGTTTGATGGTAAACATAGAATGCGAGTGCCCGGGTGTCTTCATTCCCAAGCTTGGTAACCAGCCCTAAAGGAAGTACGGGAAGTTGAGAAAACTGACACGCTTGCTTTTGAAAAGAAAAGAAAGAGAAAGGAAGAAAAAGAAGCAATTTACGTTCATAGAGATATCATCGCCTTTCAACAACTCATGAATAACGATATTGTTTGGACGAGCCAATATTTACGAAGAATCAGCAGGCGCGCGTAAGTTACTGGGTTGCGCGACGCGCGCAGCCCCGCACTTGCGTTGGGTGTGGTCGCGTGAGTTGCGTCGTCACCTGTTCGAGCAGGATTTTTTTTTCGAACGATGGTATTTTCTTTATTATTCTTTTTTTTTTAAACATTTTTTTTTAATCATATGGTATCCCTTGCACGTGACTCAAAACTACGAAGGGACAACTTAGTAGTTGGGAAACTAAGTTAAGACTAAAAGGAGGAAAACAAACTATCCTATACACGTCGCAAATAGTCATGTAATCACATAAGCATACGAGAAAACCATTAAAGCATATAATGCCATTCTAAAGTCAAGGCTTTGGTTGTCCAAAGGTACCATATCTTAAGAAACGATGCACGAATCAATCACTCAAGGTATTGACCCATGACATAGTTCTCCCAACATTTTGTTGGCGATATGGGTGGGATGATTGTTATTGATTTTGGGATAAAAGCCTGGTGCTGGTGACCCCTAGTCAATGAGCCGATCCCTAATGTTTAGAAGGTGCTTATGATTATGCATGATGCAATGTTGCTTGTTTGACTTTTACTTTTGTGAAAAAGGAAGATATTACGCGTTCAAGCCTCACTTTATAACTAGAGATTATCCAAGTTAGCCCTCGTTATAACTCATAGGTAACCTAAGTTGGAAACCTTGAACCATAACTAATGACTAATCTTGTAACCTCTGATTCCCCACTGGAGTCGCCACTGTGAGGAGGGTGTGCCCATCGTAAGGGATCCTCTTCCTCTATGCCCATGGCCCTTTAAAGCCTAGGGCTTTACACTTTTTGAAGGAGTGTTAGGATTTGAATTCCTGACTGTCTGGGGGACCTTGAATTAGAATTGATTCTATCATTACGCTTTCTTGTAAGAAACTAGCTAAGAGTCGCTAATGAGTTTTAGGAAAACTCATAAACCTCGTTTATGCCTTTCTCTCAAGTAGGGTTCAAGGTATATTTAGCATGAATCATAAGTTTACCCATGCCCAAATTGGTCTACTTGTACCAGAAATGAGTTCAGGAGCGAGGGTATATGCTAAAATAACGTTCCTTTTAGGGAGGAATCGCTATTCTAGCCTAAGTGTAGCCTCTACTAGCTCTTCCTTTTTAACAATTTCATTACCAAACAATATCTGTAACGTGATACCTAAAACTAAGTTAGTTGATTTTATTTACAAGTGTTGATCACATAAAGATTACATTACAATGAATGTCATTATTTTTTGTTATTTAAATTCGTAAAAGGAACAAGAAATAAACAATATTCGCCTTGGCTTAGGTGATAAAACAATCAATCAATTAATTATTCAAATTCTAGTCTTGATTAACGCAAGAATACTATGTGGAATTAATAATCAAAGTTTATTTAAGGTGATCAATCAACACTAATTAATTAATTAAAGGTTGTTTAAGCAAGAAAAGAAAGGTGATTTATCCAAGTGCACCGAAATTTACCATTTTTCCTTGCTAGATCTTCGTTTAGAACACTTATGGACTCCTTGTTCGGGAACCTCCACCGTAAGAACAAAACAATTTAAGGGTGTGTGTTTAGGACAAGAGGGACGACTATTGCATAAGTTCACAAAGTTACTACTGACTTTTTACCGTAAGAACAAAACAATTAATGGGTGAGTTTAGGGTTTCGGACAACCAGGTTGAGCGCGGCTGCTGCGCGCAAGTGATTTATTTGCGCTACACAAGGCAGCGCAACCTCTGGTCTTGCGCGTGGCTTTATGGTAAGATTCGATTCAGTATATTAATGAAATTCTGAATCTTCCGCAAGCGGATCTTTGGAGGTTGCGCTAAGTGTCACGAGCAACTTTGTGAGTTACGTACGCCAGGTCCTTGAGTTGCGCGCGGTTTTTCTGCGGCACTAGATTTTAACGTAGGCGCTTCTAAATTTGTCAAAATTAGGTTTAATCTTGGGATTTGGCCTAATTTCTGATCGGGCTAAGTATTAACAAGTTTTGGTTTATTTCGTTTGGGTCAAGGTAGTTGGTTTTATGTGTTTAGGCCTTAATCAATAGTCCATAAGCATTCCTTATTACAATGTAGCACAAAGATGGAAATATTTATCGTCATATCTCTTCCGGTCGGGACAGGAGACCAAAAGTAGATGTCTACACTATCACTAACCATGCTTTGCACAAGAGGCCTAGTAATAAGCATGTTGTAACACATCAAATTGGAATTCTTTTCCATCTAATAATGCTCCATTTCACAAGGAGGTCAAGAGGGCATTTCATTCTCATCAACATATGACAAAACAGGTCTCTCAGAAATAACCCAATCCAACCCCATATAGATTCCTTAAATCGTATTTTTCACTACAGTAAAATTCTATTTATGATCTGAAAATAGCTTATCAACAAAACCTTCCTTAAAAGTAAGACACAACTTATCACATAATCTCAACGCAAGCAAAGTGATACAATTAAACCAGTAAATGTAATGAGATACCAACCTGTTGAGTATTAGGATCAATGTCAAAAGACTTTAGTAGGACTGCTTTCAACCCACTCTTTCTTTTGTTCAAGTGACAAGGATTCCATCATATCCTCATTGATAAGAATCTCTGGCTCATACATTAAGGTTTATAGCCACAGGAGATCATTTGGCATGATCTTTTCCAATACCTTTTCTAGCTATTGCTCTAAGCTTCAACCCTTGACCTTTACGTAACTTCACAATTATGATTCCTCTTCATAACAGCAAAGCAACAAAGAACCTCAGTCACAAGATTAAATCAACAAACCATGCAAAGATATTAGTTCAGTCATGCCAAAGAAAACCTAGAAACTGTTTATAACACTCTGGGCATGCTATAGCATCATAAGAAAATGTTGAAATTTTGATGTATAGATCTTCATATTGTATCACCTCACTAATATTTCAATATCAAAGCAAGCTATAAACCAAAATCTTCCAGATGAGGATAGTGTAAAATTTTGTTAAAATGGAAACTGGAAAATTCTTTTCTAAAGTATCACAACACATACACCTGTTCAATATTAATGCAAACATTCTACAGAATGCTGAATCTAATTCTCAATTATAAATTCCAAATGCAATATCATTTGCAAAAGCTTCCCAAAGTTCATTCCAAAGTACTTTCACAATCCCAACACCACCATAACTAAAAGTCTCAAACAACAAACTCCTATATTGCATCTTAGTAAGGCATTTTACTTGCTGTACATAACAATCGCAAGAAGGGTCTAAAAGGTCTAGATACAAATAATACAGAATGCAAAAAGAATCACCTCCAAACAAAACCAAGATTTAATAATTAAGCATGAGCCAAAAACAAATAAACTTATGGCTTGAAATATCATGCAATTAGACAGATGATTAGAAAGGGGATTCGTTTCGTATATAGCTAGTAGAATTGTTGATGCAACCACATTAAACCATTTGAAAGTCCATCTTATCATAAAAAATCTCACTACTTTTAAATAAAAACATTGAACCTTGTTCTCAATCATCTTTCCCCTTTTTTTTTTTTTTTTTTTTTTGGTTTCATGGCTTTAAAAATTAGAGCAAGCCTTATCCAACTTTAACCCCTCCCCCATTCTTAGCCCAATTCTTTCTATCCACACTTTGTTGTTAAGGTTTTACAAAGAGGGTACCATATTGATTGTCAAGCAACCTCTAGAAATATAGAAACTGCAGTAATCCTGTACGCATTGATCAAAAGGCAGAATAAGAAGTACCATATTCTCCACTGCTTTAGCATTTAACTCACTATACATAAAGTTGCCTTGACAGTAGGTGCTTTGTTTTTCATTTCAGCACCTAGTTTCCTAGTATCAAGAATTGCTACCTCCTCAAATTTTGTCAACTTGATAAATAATAAACCTACCTCTACCACTGTATCTCCCTACAAATAATTAAATAACTAAGCATTAAGGAAGACTTCTAGGCAATAATCTGGGCGTGCATACTTTTAAATGGCAATTGTGCAATAATCTGGGTAATCAACAATTTAATCATCCTAATTAGCAACTTTACGAGCTAAAATTGTTGAAAAATCAAAGAAAACAACATGCCCAAAAAGTCGCAATAATCAAATGTATTAAAATGAACATGATTTGCTCATTCTCATACTCAACTATAAACTTATGAAAATCAGCGATAAAAAAATAACACATTAAATGTCTTAAAATTATTCACAATTTGAGCAAACAATCAACAAATATCTGCTAAAGTTCACAGGCCTGGAATCCTGGAATCTAATTGACTGACCTTGCTCTAATATGACGATGTATAGATCTCTAGCAGTAAATTTCCTCAATTTATTATGGGTAATCTAATTCAAGCGGTATAATATGAATATCTGAGTTTATAATTGATTTCAATAAGAGTAGTATTTTATCGATCCCAAATATCTCTTTTTTTAAGCCAAGAAAAATAACCCAATTCATCCCACAAACCCAATTAATCCGACATTATAACCAAAATTACAGAAAAAAAAAAAAAAAAAGCAATAAAAATTTACCTTAATAGAGTGAACAGAAGACTAAGATTCTCCGAAGCTTTTTCGATCCACCCTTCCGATTTTCAGCGCATCCAAAATTTACCTTAATGAGGTTGTCGTCGAGTTTGAGGCGATTGAGGAATATTCTTTGTTTAATCTATAAAAAAAAAAATGGGTGAAATAAAAAATCTAACCTCCAAACTGAAACACGATGTACATATGAAAGGACAAAATCTGACCTGAGAATTTGCTTCAATTCAATGGAGGAGTAAGCTCTGAAGCCGCTTCAATGGAAAGTTCATCTCTGTCCGAAAATTGAAATGAAAGACAATGGAATGAAACAGAGGAGAGAGTATATTAAAGATGGCTCATCAACTTGAAATGGATTGGTACATAATCTCATACTAAGTGGTATGGATTCTAAAACCCATATTAGTCCAAAGTCGTTGGTTTTATTGTTGGAATGAATTGTAAATATTAAGGGAATGGGTGGGTATGAGATTCCATCGGTAATTTTGTAAAAAAATACAACAGAGATTATTTTTGGGATTGCACTATTCCTTTGAATAGTAACACAAATGCTTGTTTTTAAAGGGTTGGAGATAGGGTCTACAAAAGACCCTCAAAGATTCTCAAAGATTGATGTGGAAATATGGAGTAAACTATACATACAGTCCCTAAACTTTGGTATAAATTGGATTTAGTACCTCAACTTTGAAGTGGCTAAAATTGGTCCCTCTACCACCACTTTAGGTGGTTACTTTAGTGACTCATCAAAGTTCAGGGATTTCACCAAAGTTTAGGGACATTGCACTGGTGAGGTGAAATAGATTTTAAATTAATGTGAAAGTTTAAGGACCTCTAGACATAAGTGGCATTAAATATAATTACCAAGCAAAGTTTAGGGACCTATAGGCATAGGTGACAATAAAACCATTATTTTATTAAATGAATTATTGTATTTTTAAAATTTAACCTTTAATTTTAAAAACTTAAATATATGAATAATTTTTTACAGAAAAAAAAACCACCCCCTCCCACTACACTACCTGCCTCCGACCCACGTTAGCGTCCGGCCTACCTTCCACGTTGACGCCAGACCTAGCGACCCCCACCCGACATCCCCAGTCCCACCACCCCTCCCCTTTCCCATAATCGACCCCCTCCCTTTCCCCCATCCCAAGTTATGCCCCCAAATCTCAAAACCCCCACCGAAAACCCCACGAGAAAGCAACCTTGTAAGGGTTTGGGTGATTTCGGGTGGGGGTTTTAGGATTGGGGGCGCATTTTGGGTAGGGGAAAGGGAAGGGGAAAGGGTTTGATTCAAGGGAAAGGGAGGGGTGGTGTGGCTGGGGGTGTTGGGGTATGGGTTGCTGGCGGGGAAGCGTGTGTTAGGGTTAACGAGGAGGGGCTGGCAGTGAATGGGGGTGGGTTTTTTTAAAAAAAATAAAAAATTATTTATTTAAATTATTTAATTCTTGAAAAAAACTTAATTATAGTCAAACATTTAATAAAAAAAATTATCATTAACGTTATAGGTAACTTATTATAATCATTCATGATTACCAAAGATAATAAAAAATTTTATTAGTTCACCAAGAAAAATAAAAATTGGGTGTTATTAAAGAAAATTTCCCTTTTAAAAAGTAAGAAAATAAATTTTAATTATTTTTACATATATATATATATATATATATATATATATATATATAAATTGAATTTGATATGATTTTTTAAAAAAAATCTCAATTAATTTCTTGCAAATTGATTTAAACTATTTGTCCAACTTAAAATGTCTTAGCCTAATTTTAATATCAACATTGGTCGTCTACTCATCATGGGATCCATTAAAATTTGGCAAGATCCCCAAACTTTGGTCCAGTCATCACCTAAAGTCCTTAAATTTTGGTCAAGTCATCATCTAAAGTCCCTAAACTTTGGTTCAGTCATCACTTAAAGTCCCTAAACTATGGTTTAGTCAGCCACTCAAGTCCCCAAACTTTGATGAGTCACTTTACTACCCACCAAAGTGGTGGTTGAGGGACTAAATTCAGCCACTTGAAAGTTTAGGGACCAAATCCAAACTTTTGGCAAAGTTTAGGGAACGTATTTTAGCTTTACTCTAGAAATATGACTAATAATTATAAATTTTTTTTAATAACTTCTTTGAGATTGTTGAGCATGATGGTATAGCAGAATATACAAGTTTATTCTCACAGTGAGAAAATGGTCATGTTAATCAAATGACAGTTATGTAAAGAGTCAGACCTAGTTAATATCCTATTTTAACAAACTATGTTAATATCAACAATAAAAAAAAAACATATATCTTTCATCTTCTTCCTTTAAACTCACGCAAGTAGACAAATTTCTTCAAAAAATATGGCACAATACACTTGCTTCTTTTTCCTCCATCAATACCACCAAGAACCCCTTCTTCCATGAACGCCGACACAACGCTCGACGGCGGCTTCGCCGTCAAATTTAAAGAAAACCCTAAGAAAAAAAACACAAATTAAGAAAATCCAAAATGGTAGGTATTATTGAGGATACCTGGGCTTTAACAATGGAGCATCTATTAGATGCTTGAAGAAAGCTTCGATTCGGTGGGGTTTGAAAAAAATTAAAGAAGGTAAAGACCATTTAACTATAAAATTGCTCATATCATGATTCTTTCAGTGATTCATTGTGATAAGCGGCGATTGTAGTGGTGGTGAAGAAGCGGGCATTGAACTCCATTGTTAAAACAGATCTCCATGGTTGAAGGCTTGAAGATCTAATGTTGCTAAATTTACAGTCTTGTTGATAAATAATTAACGAAAATGACTTTTATACCCCTATATTAACAACTTTTGTTTATATAGGATATTAACTTGTATTTTCTCTTATGTAAATAACTTGTCTTGAGAAGCGTATTGGCAATAAATATTGTTACATCTCCACTTGGAATAAACCTTGGCTAAAAGCTTAACCATGCCAGTGTTGTAGATGATCAACGGCATTAAATTAACAACATTATATCTTTTTGACAAAATCTCTACAAATGAGAGAGATTATGAGAGAGAGATTTTGAAGGGAGAACATTGGGTCGACGATCTAAGAGCTCTGATCTTCGACGTTGAAGCATCTAATTTGGTGTATGTATAATAGAGAGAAATTTAGAAAGTTGTAAAGGAGAAAATTAATAAACTTGTAATGGAAAAAATCAAGCTTTAAGCTTATTTCAGCTTCAATGAAGGACTTGGTGGTCACATACATTTACCCTTTGGTATTGACCATACCCTTAATTGTACCCTTTTTCTAGGGTTTTTTTGTTTATATTGGCGGCGGCACCGCCGATAATGGTGTCATCTTCAAAGTTAGTGCAATATTCAATGGTGTCGCCTTCAATGTCAGCTTCAATGGAGGAGGAATGAGCAAGGAGAAGGAGGAAGAAGGAAGGTTGATGACGTAAGTAATGCCAATTAACTAGATTTTCAAAAGGTCAACTCAAGTACAGAGCGAACTACATACATATCCTTCAATATTTGGTTAAGCTAGATTACATATGTACCCCTTGAGTAGCTCAAAACTCGAATTTGCTCTACACAATACACATAAACTTATTAGGAACATTTTTAAATTACTACCTCAAAAATGGGGCCTTTGTGAATTACTACCTCTAAAAAAAAAGTTGTTAATTACTACCCTTAAAACTGATTAATTCTAGTAACTAATACTTTTTTCCTTAATCAGGCTACTTAAACTCTTAATGACATCATTATTCATCTAAATTGTAATTAGTAGCTTTTAAATCTTAATTAATTAGATAAACCCTTGCACCACCTCCCAACCACCATTGCACACCCTCCGACAGCCCCCCTCCACCTTCGACAACTCCCCCACCGTGAAACCCACTCCCTGCGGTCGATCCCCCACCAAGAAACCAACCCCTCTCGTTCCCCTACCACAAAATCCACCCCCTCCTGTTCCCCCACCACGATTCCCACCTCCCTTCCGCTTCCCCGACGCAATTCCCACCTCCTCCCCTTCCCCTACCACGAAACCCATCCCCCTCCCCTTCCCCACAATGAAACACAATCCCATCACTTGACTGGGATGTTTGCAGGGGCTGGGGGATGGGGAGGGGCGATAATCGGGGTTGGGGAAAGGGGTGCGGATGGGTTTTAAGGGTTTGGAAAAGGAGAGGGCAGTAATTGCGTTGGGTTTTGCGGTGGGGGAACGAGTGGGGGTGAGTTTTGTGGTGGATGACCTAGATGAGGGTGGATTTCGTGGTGGGGGGAGCTGCCGGAGGTGGTAAAGGGGGGTTGCCGGAGGTGGTGGGTAGGTGGTGGAAGGGTTTAACTAATTAATTAAGTTTTAAAATCTATTAATTATAATTTAAACAAATAACGATGTCATTAAGAAATTAAGTAGGTTGATTAGGGAAAAATGTATTAGTTGCTAGAATTAATCAGTTTTAGGGGTAGTAATCAACAACTTTTTTTTTAGTGGTAGTAATTCACAAAGGCCCCCTTTTTGAGGTAGTAATTCACAACCATAAATTTTTAGTGTAAAATTTAAATAACTAGATAAAGAGCTTTGAGCTGCATTTTTAGAGACAAAAAAAAAGAAGAAGAGAAAAATAAAAAAAAATTAATAAAAAAAAAAAGACTATCAATTGCCAATATCTTCATTATATTTTTTTTTAGAAAATTTTGACTTTTGGTACCACAAAAAGTCCTGTTATTGAATTTTGCTACCGCTAAATTTTTTTTTAATTTTACTACCACTAAAAATCAGGTTTTTTTAAAACTGATACCAGTTGACGGAAACTATTAGATTAGCCGTTTGTGGGGCCCACGCAATTAACTACCGTTTTGTTTCTTGATTATTGTTGCTTCCCCTCCCTTTTTCCTCCATTGAATACGCTAACCCCCACCCACATTGTACTCCATTGAAGGCATAATTTAATTTGTGTTCCCCTTCAATTCTCTCTCCACTGTCACCATCTCTATCTCTTTGGAGGTGTACTGTAAATTTTGCAAATTGAAGCGCGTGGAAGGTCGAACACTATCTGGAAATTGAAGCGTCATCTCCATTGTGGAAAGCTGAACATTCTCCTGACAACCACCTGTTTGAAGGTACGAAACCTTGTTTATTTATAGTGGTCCAACAGTGGTGGTAATTTCGCAATAATGCATTGTAGTTGGGGTATTTTTGGGAGAATTTGCAGTTAAACCTAGGTTACTGAGTTGTAATTTTTTAAAGAGTTGTTTGACTAATTAAAAATTGATTCTTGCAGTCATGTGGTAGGGTATGGGGGTATATTGAGATGCCTTTTTTGTTAATGCATTGATTTAGTTACAGTTAAGAATAAAATAGTGTTTGATTTTATTGAATCCTTGATTTATTTGTTTATTGCTATTTAATTGTAGATAAATACCAATGGTTGTTATTGATAATGAGGTTGACATTAAGCTAAGAATATATGGGGGTTTTGTGATTAAGAACCGTAGGGGAGGAGGGCAGTACCAAGTGTATGAAGCTGGGTTCACTTATTGGAAAAGGAATGTGCCTCTCAATTACTTTTCAGTAGGATACTTAAGGTATTTATGTATTGAAGGGATTAGGGACATGGGGTGGGATGTACCTACCCTATATGCTGTGTGGTTCAAAGAGAAGGGTAAGTCTTGGATGACTGGAAAAAGGAAGATAGAAAGTGATGAGGATGTACAAGGTTTATTAGATGCCAAGCACAGGGATGGGTATCTAGAGTTGTTTTGTACTGTTTCTGATGACCCTAGGCCCAATCAGGACCCCAAAAGCATTGTGGCTGAATATAATAACCCCACCTCAATCCCAGAACAGTCCAACTTGAATGACACTGCATCCAACTGGACTGGACATGTGTCTGGCCAGACTGTTACTGGATCCAATCCAACCCAACAAGAGCCAACCGAACAGGAGCCAACCCAACAAGAGCCAACCCCACTTGAAACCCATTTGTCTACCCAAACTGCTACTGTATCCAACCCAACCCAAACACAACCATCCCAAACACAACAAAGCTCAGTTCCACCTAAAACCTAGAAAAAAGCAGAAGAAGCTAATGACCTTGTCTTAAGAAGGAGCCCTATACTTTCTAAACAACCTAAAATAGAGCTTTGTGTGAGCAGATTGAGGAGAAGCCCTAGGTTTTGTAGATCTATTGATAAGGGGAAGGGTAAGGTTGTAGAAAAAGATGGTGATGGGGTTGTGAGGCTGCAAAAGGGTACAGGGCAGGCTAGTGTGAAAAATAAAGCAAGGAGGGCTCTTAAATTGGGGGAAGAAGATGAATCAGGTTCTGGGTTATCAAGCTCAAATGCAAGTGATCTAGAAATTGATTGGGAGCCTGGGGAGGAAGAGGCCCTAAGTGATGATGCTGATTGGGATAGGCAAACTAAGGATGAAATCTTATCTGCAGTAGAAAATGGCTTGCAAGTTGTGAAATGCAGTGGTCAAAGTTCACAGGGTGTAGGTGTGGACAGGGAGGAGGAGGTTATGAAACAGTTGAGTAAGGACATTGGATGGGAGGAAGTTGATGTTGATGATGAAGGTTCTGAGTCAGATGAGCTAAGGAGTTTACAGGGGTCAGATGAGGAAGAAGAGGACATTCCCTGGTTTCATGAAAAGACTGATTTCAAGAACCCAATTGTGCTAGTGAAGAAGTTGAGGTTCTCCAACAGCACAATTCTAAGAAAAGCCTTGAGGATACATGCAATAGAGAACAAATATGAGTATTACTATCTGCACAATGGTGGTAAAAGGATTACCACATTTTGTAAGAGAATGTGCAAGTGTAAGTGGAATTTCAAGAGATGCAAAGTGACTGGGGAGTGCAATTGTAGTGCTAGGGTGAAGAAGTGCAGGTTTAAGGTTTCTGCAAGAAGGGTGGTCAACAGTGATGCTTGGCAAATCATAGACTTTAGGCCTAAGCATGTGTGTATGAGAAGTAAAATGAATTCAATGGTGAATGCTGAGTTTCTTGCTGAGAGGTATGTTGAAGAATGGAGGCGCAACCCAAGTTGGGATCTAAAAAGTTTCAGAGCTAGGGTGCTTAGTGACTTAGGCATAGTAGTTAAGTACTCAAAAGCATGGCTGGCTAGAGCTAGGGCAAAGCTGATGATTTATGGGTCAGCTTGTGAGCAATATGCCAGAGTTTGGGATTATGGCAAAGCTGTAATTAAGTACAGCCCTGGGTCTGGGGTGGCCATAGTTGTAGATGTTGATGAAAGCAGACCAGAACTCCCATTGCTTATGAGGATGTACATTTGTCTGCAACCACTAAGAAGTGGTTTCATAAAGGGATGCAGGCCTCTAATAGGCCTTGATGGGTGTCACCTGAAGGGAGCCTACCCAGGGCAAATTCTTGTGGCAGTTGGAAAAGATGGAAACAATAACATTTATCCAGTGGCCTGGGCTACTGTTGAAGTTGAGAATAAGGAATCATGGTGCTGGTTCCTAGGCTGTTTAAAAAAGGACCTTGGTGATGTGTGTGAAGGTGGTGGTTGGACATTCATGTCTGACAAACAAAAGGTTAGCCTTCATGTACCTAATTACAGTATTATTAGTACCTAATATGATATGAGCTGTTATGAACTTAACTGTTGATTTATAATGTGGCAGGGTCTACTTGAAGCCTTGGAATTGCAAGTCCCATTTGCTGAGAAGAGGTTCTGTGTGAGGCATATATGGGCCAATTTCAAGCTTCAATTCAGTGGATCAACCTTCAAAGAGCTCTTCTGGAATGCTGCTAGGGCTACAACAGTGGTGAGTTACTAATTCAATATTAAGTAGGACATGCACATCAGTTTAAACATAGGTGTTTAGTAGGTTGCAAAATTTCTAGCTACATTTTTGATATATTTTGATGCTATGAATCATGATGGTACATTTTGCTGCCTTGAATAATGCATCCATATTTTTGATGCTATAATTTTGCTGAACTAGGATACATTAATAATTGTTGTGATGGTTTTGGAATGATGTGGTAGGCTGACTTTGAGGTGGCAATGGAATCCATACATTTCCTGTCTGAAGATGCATATGTGTATCTAGATAAAATTCCTGCTAAGCATTGGTCTAGGCATGCTTTTTCTAGTGATTGCAAATCAAATATGTTGTTGAATAATGTCTGTGAGACATTCAATGCTGTTATAAGAGATGCAAGGGATAAGCCAATACTCACTCAAATGGAGTGGATGAGAAGGTATATGATGAAGAGGCACAATGAGAAATGGGTGGCAGCTAATAAGATGGATGGGAAGCTCATACCATATGTGACTAATCTGTTTGAGAGGATTGAGAGGGCTACAAGGCACTGTATAGTGCAGATTTCAAGGGGAAACTCCTATGAGGTTGAGCTCAATGGTGATACAGTTCTGGTTGACTTAGGTAACATGACTTGCACATGTTACCATTGGCAGTTGACTGGTATTCCATGTGTGTATGGATATGCATGCATTTTGGACAAGAGGGTGGACCCAGAAGACTATGTGGATGGGTATTACACAAGGCAGAAATATTTGTATGCATATGAGGAACCTGTGAAGCCTATGCTTGGACCCAAGCATTGGGAGAAGCAGCATCATCTAAGACAGCCCCTGCCTCCACCAGTAAGGGTTATGCCTGGTAGGCCTAAGTAAAAAAAAAGAAAGCTTGAGAGAGGAGAGGGAGCATCTGAAAGCAGTGGCAGATAGCAAAAACAACAAAAGAGGCAAAATAGGTGTGCAAACTGTGGACAACTTGGTCATTATGCCAAGACTTGTGGCAATCCACCATTGCAAGCTCCTGCACCTCCACCAGATGCCAACATAGCATGCAAACCAGTTTTGCAAAATGCTTGGAACAAGGAACAAAGAAGAAAGAAGGAGGTAAGGGCTGCAATGAAGGTGTGTACATTATCAAGCCTAACACACTACATGTCTACTGCTTTTATGGATAAACTAAGAACTTTTTTTTTTTTTTACAGACTGGTGGAACTCTTGGGACATTCAGCATAGCAAACCAAAAATTCCCTCAACAGAGGCCATCCCAACAACAACAACAACAACCTGCACCCTGCACCCAAGCATCCCAGGCATCAACAACAACAACTGCAGCAAAAAAGAGAACAACAGCAAAACAGCCAACAAGAAAGCAAGGAAAAGGGGAAATGAAGAAGAATTAGAGTGTAGTTTTTAGTCCCTAGACTTTTAGCTTATTGGATATTGTACCCTGCAACTTTCATTTTGTGGTTTTTAAGACAACTTAGTTTTGCTAGTATTTGTCTATAACTAGTTCTGTGGAATATAACTGTGATGGTTGCCAAGCACTTTAGTGCTGAAATTGCTATGGCAGACTATTTGATTGTCACATTTATTTGTTGCAAATATCATTCACATAAATACACCAACAATAACTAAATACACCAACATTAACTAAATATCATTCATAAACAATTCAAAGTCTTACATTTGGAAGTTGTTGTCTTACACCAACATTATCTAAATACACAACCAGTAACTCTAACCAAGTTGAATCTCATTTCAATACAAGTAACACAATTATAATCAGAAATAAACAACATATGGTCATTGCTAGGACGGTGGTGCAGCCACCACCATATTTGTATTGGCTTTCCTTGCTGAATTTCTTCCTCTCAGAACTTAAAGCTTTGCACTTCACTAGCAAGTTGTCATTCTCACTTAGAAAACACCTTCTTTGGCCACTTAAATCTTCAACTTCTCTCTACAGTGAGTTTATTTCCCCCTTCATCAATTTCTTGTCAAGTAAAAGTTGATTAATGACATCCGTTTGCCAGTCTGTGCCATCTTCCTCATCCACCCACTCAAAGCACTTGCAACCCCTACTTTCTGTTTTAGGATCATAGAATTTGCAGGCTTTGAACTTCCTTCCAGGATTCTCTCTTGTCCATGATGTCAGCTTAGCCATAGGTATCCCACAGTCACACTTCCTTTGTTTGGAGGGAGAAAACCTCATCAACGACATTATACCCTGCAATTCAACCAAATTAAGCAACAACTATAATCACACATTCATTATTAAACAAACATCACCTTCAATTACTCCCTACAGTATCACAAATCAAAACCCCTAATTTCAATTCGGGTAAGAACCCTAAATCGAATTACTGGTATTAACTACCAATTACACCATTACTAAATCCTATTCAGGTTCTACATCATTCCTAAACAATCGCAATTACAATTAACCAACAACAATTCGTAACAAATTTGCAATTTCATTTTCCAATTGGTTTCGCAAAAAATAAATCAAAAATTTCTTTGAACTGTGCTCACCTTAGCCCAGATATGCTCTAGAAAATTCACCTTCGCACCTGAAAATTCTTCCCAATTACTGTGATATGATTACGATTCCAACAAATTTCGCCTCTCACATGAGCTTTAAAGAAGTTGGGATCTTCAAAGTAAGTACTAATACACAATAAACAGACAAAAAGAGCCGTTGCAGTGGGCCCTACAAACGGCTAATCTAACAGTTTCCGTCAACTGGTATCAGTTTTAAAAAAACATGATTTTTAGTGGTAGTAAAATAAAAAAAAAAAATTTAGCGGTAGCAAAATTCAATAACAGGACTTTTTGTGGTACCAAAAGTCAAAATTTCCTTTTTTATATAGAAAATTCACTATATATTTGTTGGGAGCGGATTCTAGCAACCTACAAATTAGGAAAAGATCAATCAAAGGATCAATTCTATAATATTTTACTTCACTTATACATAATAAGAAAACAAACTGAAAAAGGAAAATATGCATGGTTAAAAATATCAATGGAATCATAGCTCATCAATCAAGGATTTGATTGGTCCAATCAAGAAGTCAACAATCAATTAAAGATCTTATGAAATCAATCAAGACCATGGAATCAATCAAGTAAAGCTAAATCAGGAAACAAATCACTTGATTGATGAAATAATATTCGCACAGTGGTCCCAACTGAGTATGAACAGTAAGGACTTAACTGCATCTTTCTAAGTAAGTCGACCGCCTTTCTGATCCTTTATGAGAAAGACAGCTTCCCTTCAAAGGTCGGACCATTTGACGACTCGTGATGAATGCTTGGGCAACAAGCACAATTACATCCCATGATTGAAGGAGCGAATCATGGAAATATCAATCAACTAAGTCAACATTTCCTAAAAGATGAAGATGTCAATCAATATTGTCAACATTATCAAAATAACGAGGATTCTTCAATAATCACCTTTATTAGATTTACAAGTCATTATAAATAGGATACTCTTTGTAATAAAATTCATTCATACATTGTCTAATACAATTTACTACACTTTTATACTAAAATCTCTGATATTATGTCGTCCTTACTCAGAAATGAGTCTCTTACTTTGATCTTTGTTCTTTGATTTGTAATTATTATTATAGTTCTATTATTTTATTGCTCTTAACTCGTTTATTTGGAGATTGTGTTTATTTTCTTTTAGCAAATTTGATTATTAATACCCCTTAAAACCTTTAACAAATTCCTAGAAATTTGATTATTAATACCCCTTATAACCTTTCTAAGATTTGTCCAAAATAATTTGGCACCCACCGTGGGGCTTGTAGTCAAAAAACTTGCTAAAACCTTTAAACACAAAACCCAAATCAAATCCATGTCTAGAAACCAAGGATGGATTACCATGGGCGTCATCTATGAGGAAATGAATTCCTCGAGGAAAACCCTAGACTCGCAAAAAAGCCAAATAGAAACATTGTTAGAAGGTAAAAGCCAAACAAAAGCCAAATTAGCCCAACTAACTCTTGAGAATAAATCCTTGAGAAATCAAGTTCACTCAATGGCATCAGCAAATGTCAATTCAAGACGCGAAAACGAAGAAATTTTCAGATCTTGAGATCGTACCCTGCCTCGCACTTTGTTTCATAAAAAAGGGGAATCATAGTCCGTTCTGAGTAAGGAGGAGTCAGATTTGAAAAAGATAGTAGATTATCATGTCAAACGAGTAGAGGAAAAGATCAACAAGATCCCCAGTGTTCCTCAGCCATTGAAGGAAGAAGCCAATGATAGTTATGCTGATTCTCCTTTTGTCGAATCCATTGAGCTAGTGGAAATTCCAAAGCGATTTGTCATTCCAAACATGCCAACATATGATGGTACTAGAAATCCCGATGAACACGTTGCACTCTACAAGAAAAAGATGATGACTAGATTCGTACCACAAATTATTCAAGAAGCGATCATGTGCAAAAGCTTTGGAGCCACATTATCACGTCCGACACTTACTTGGTTTATTAATTTACCTAACTATTCTATTAGATCTTTTGCAGAAATGATCAACATGTTCAGAGTAGAATTTGCAACTATGGCCCGCTCGAGAAAAAATCAAGTGATCTATACCACATTAGACAACGAAGTGGTGAAACACTCTGGAGTTATTTGAATCGCTTTAACAAGGAGAAAGTAAAGATCTACAAGTGTGACATCTCCACTACAATTGAAGCATTCCATCAAGGCCTTTTTGAAGAAGATGGGCTCTACAAGGAACGAACCAAGTACCCTTGTGCAACATTCAAAGATGTGCAAGCTAAAGCTATGGCCTAAGTGCGATTTGAGGAGGACAAATATGGACGGACTGTTACAAACTGAGTTTGTCTAATGACATTCAGAGAATTGCAAGCATTACTCATTTTAAATAACATTTTACCTACTTTTTGCTTACCTATTATATTTCAATGCATGTTTAGCTTGGTTATTTTTATGTACTCTAAATTCTCATCCCGTCATTGGGGGCTTTAGACGTTCCTCTTTATTATGGATGCATTTCTGGCTTTCGAACTCAGTTTGTCGTCCAAACTTAGTTCACAACCGAATAAAATTTGTTTGTCTTTTTTGAATTTCGAACTCAGTTTTTACCTTCATACTCAGTTCGGAACCGAATTATATTTGTTTGTCTTTTTTGAATTCCGAACTCAGTTCTTTCATCCATACTCAGTTCGGAACCGAATCAAATTTGTTTGTCTTTTCTGAATTCCGAACTCATTTCTTTCATCCTTACTTAGTTTGGAACCGAACCAAATAGTTTATCTTTTCTGACTTTCGAACTCAATTTTTACGTCTAAATTCAGTTCGGCATAGAAATAAATCAATTCGTCTTTGTTTATACTTACTCTTGAAACTGTTCACCTATTGAACGTTGAAATTATTACGCTTTGTTGATTTTCGACCTTTTAACGTTTTCTTTTCAAAGTGGTTGTGAAAAATAGGTGAAGATACCAAGAATTTGGAGGCTACAAAATATAAATAAAAAAATATATGTGCTATAACTATGGAAAAGATGGAGAAGGTAACGACCATGAGGCATTAGCAAAACTGACACGATAAGGCAAACTGCGGCTATTATGGACCATTGGAATCCCAAATTTACAAGTATTACCTTTTTTCAAGTGATATTTATCTATTGTCTTCTCATTATTTGTTATATTTAATAAATTTCAATTAATATAAATATTCACATGTCATATGCCTTTTTGCATTCCAATATGTTAAGCAGGTTTCAAACAGAAAAACTGAGTACGGACATCTCAACATTTCTAACCGATTAGTACCCAAAGATACATACTGTAATACAACTGAAATACATACTGTAATACAACTGTGACACAACTAAAATACATACATATGAGATACATATAATACAATACATACACTAATACAAGGGATACACATATGTATACATATACATTATTTACATACATGTTATGCATTCGCGAAATCTCTACACAATATAGTATACCTTGACAAAACTGAGAACGACATAGCGTGAGACACGATGTTCGCAAAACACACAATGAAAACATTGGGGGCTATAAAATTTTACATGTTACCATATGACAGGCTAAAGTCGTATCACCTAATAAAAAGTAATTCCTAAAATCACTAGCTAAAATAGATAGGGAAGTAGGGTCGAATCCACAGGGAAAAAAGTCTTTCTATTCCTAATTAATTAAAATAATCTAAATTATCAAGTAAACCAAATTGTTTCTAATGAGAATTAAACTAATAATTAAACTAAAGCAAATTGATTAAGGGAGGAAAACAATAATAAAAGGCCTAGGGTATAGGTTCACCAATAAATAATATTTCAGGGTAAAACACAACAATCACTTATCAATGCAGCAATTAATCAGATCATAAAGGGCTTTCGCTACGTATTACAATCATAGAATTAATGTACCGGTATTAAATCGCATCTCTCGAATCTTGACTTAACCATTTATAAATTATCCTACCTATTGAAACTAAGCCTAAACATCAATTCGCATCTCTCGAATCTCGAATCAATATTGCATAACTTATACAATTAAACCAGCGCTAATCTAATTGCATAACATTAAATCAATCAATAGAAAATTAAACAAAGCATTAACAATCAACAATAATAAATTACCCCTTCATATTATTTATGGATCCCCACAAACCCTAGTATAAAACTACTCACACATAATTAAATCTAAACTAAACAAAGCAATTAAACAAAGCATATTAAATCAAAGCAATTAAATTACTGAAAATAAAGGGGAAAGAAATCGTTACCAAAATAAACGGAAATGATGAATTGTATAAATCAAAAGTGTAGGGAGAAAACAAGAGTATTTACCAAGGCTTAAACTAAAAACTAAGAATTTTTACTTAATGAAAAACGTCATTAACTTCCTAAAACAAAACGTATTTATACTTAGGCTTTAAAATCCTAACTAAAGAAAACAACTAAAAAAATGCCGAAATTCCTCTTAGAAAACACGCGCCCGGCCGGGCCTGCCTTTTTGAACCTTGAATCTTCACTCGCGCCCGGTCGGGCGCGAGACAGAGCGAAGGGCTTCTTTCTTCCTTCTACCTCACCCGACCGGGCGCGCCTTAGGGCGAGGCATGGACTCTCTCCTTTGGGCTATGTTCTTGGCCCAATTCCGGGTTTTCCACCTTGGGTTTGAATACTTGGTCCATTGCCCCGGTCTCTTCTTTGCCGAGCCCTTAATCACCGATTGGACGACTCCAACCGGTCTTGGGCTATGAAATGTGGTTATAATGCTCCAATGCTCGTAGTGACTTATCATAAGTCCGGGAAAACGCTCCAAATCTACAATTTCCTGTAAAATAGTACCAAAACTACGAAAACACTAGAAAACGCATATTAGTAATAAAAGTGGCTCCGAAGAGCCAATAATACTCCTAAATATGACCAAGGGACAAGGGTAAATCTCTATATAAAATGAACATATCAAACTCCCCCAAGCCAAACCTTTGCTTGTCTCAAAGTAAAGAGCTCATCAATGAACAAATAAAACATACTTCACCCCAAAAGTCAAATAAAACCAAGCATAACCAATTCAAGGCAAATCTAACAAATATGCATCAAAATCAACCAATCAAATCCATCCAACTATTCATCCTGCCTAACAATTGTCAAATAGAGCAAACCACAAGTGTATATGGAATTCAAGACTAGTGCTCATGCACTCTTCACTCTTTTTGTGGCGGATATAAAAAGTATCCGATCACTCTCCATCCAACCCCTTTAATGTGAACAATGCCCCCCAAACTCACAAAAATCGTGTGTTTAAAAGACATACACTCAACCTAGTAGTCGACTCAGAATATATCAAATCATTCTTTGCATTGATAAACAACTAATTTCACATTCATACGACTCTATGCACAAAGGTCGGAAGGTCTTCAAAGCTTGTAATGTAAGGTTAGGAAACATTTGGGATAATGTGAGAGTAAAGCCATGCTTAAGGGAGCCAAAATCCTAATAAATAAAACCAAGGTCAAAAATAAATAATGACCAAATCATTTCCAACACAACTCAACTCTACCAAAAATTCACCAAACATCCAATTATATTTAAAATTCCCAACACTTACAACTTCACTCGTGTATACAAAATATAACAATAAGGAAATAGAGTGAATAAACAATCTTTGAACTCTTTTTTTTCTATTGAATTTGATTTTTTTTTTCTTTTGAGCAACCTTCATTAGAACACTTGAACATTGAAACAATTTTTTTTTCTCTTTTGCTCTTTTTTTCTTTTTTTTTTTCTTTCTCTCACATTGGAATTTTTCAACTCTGAACAACAATTTCTTAATTTTTTTCCAATTCACAAAAATAAGAACAAAAAAATAACTTCTCAAATCCACCCAAAATTGTGCAAATTATGTGTACACTACAACTCCCTCACCTCACTCACTAATAGCTCCCCCAAGCCAAGCTTGGGACTAGTAACCAATGGGGCTTAAATAGGCTTGTAATGTGGCTAATAAACAACAAAAAGTCAATGCAACAACACGGGTAGCAAGAAGGGAACAAATGTATCTAACATCGTCTGAAGGCCATTTAAAAGAACAAATGCCTTCGTCCTCCTCAATGTGCATAATAATGAGTCATACAAACATTACTCAAAGTTGCAAACCAATACTCAACTTCATTGACATACTAGGAACTAACACACATTTCTTACCAAATCAACTAGCCAAGCACCAAATCCACAAACTGTTGGACAAAATTAACTCATGTTAGGGCATCCAAGCAATCAAACATCAAATCATGGCTAACCTATCCATAATACTCATCATCATATACCAAGAATCAAAACAATTTTTCATGTATAGGGCACAGGGAAGCATGATTTATCATTCATTAAATCGTTTTTTTGTATTTTTTTTTATTTTTTCAAAGCAATAAATCTAACTAGAAAGCAATAAAAACTATACTAAACACACCAAAAAAAAAAAAACCAAAGAAAGAAAAGAAAGATACTTACATAAAAAAATCTCCCCCAAGCCAAAATCAGACAATGTCCTCATTGACTTGGGAATTAGCCGCAGCATGGCTAATCACCACCATCCTCATCCATCGCACCAAATTCACCTCCACTGCCACCTGCACCACCAGAAGAACTCCCACCAAAATAATTAGGGGTAACGTTTCCCCCAATCCCCCCAAAAGGAAAGTCTTGACCGTAACCAGAGAATGAAGAGTAGTCCGTGTAAATATCATGGGATTCGGGATCCACGTATCCCTGGGGTGGTGGCTGGAACCAGTTAGGATAAAGGGAGTCAGCAGGAATAGCACCATGACGAGCATAGTCGTCGTACATGGGATAAAGTCCCCTACTCGTGTTCTGCTCTACATAGCCCACCCTCTGGTCAAGGGAACCAACTAGCCTCCTAATGTCACCTACCTGCCCCTTAAGCTCCCCCTGAGTCTCTTCTATCCTACCTATGGCCTGACCTATACTCTACAGGTCCCAAATGGTCTCGAGGTCTGGCCTAGGCTGGTGTGGGGGTGGCTGAGGCACATGGTGTGGTGGTAGTGGTACCTTAGGGTGTGGCTATGGTGGTGATGGTGCACGTGGTCGGGGTTGTGCCCGACCCTGGGCATGGGCAAGTAGAATATCATAAGTGTAAGACTCTCGCCCAGGGGGAAAGGCAGTCAGCTCGGGGTTAGGAAGAGGGAAAATGGGTGTGTAATCCTTCCCTACCCTTACAAGCCACTCTAGAACTTTGCTATGGTTGGGCTTAACCCAGTTCAAAAATTGGAAGTACGGCAAGTTTATAAGAGTATCCCCCCACAGTTGGTCAACCCCTCATATCTAGACTCATTAAACCCCGCCTTCTTAATCGGTATCCTAGTGATTAGGCCGCCGCAATGGATAGGGGTCTTGACATTGTTACTACAGGCATTGGCGTGCCTACTCAAATGGGTAATAATATATCGAGCAATGTTCAATTTCCCGTACCCATAAACATAATGTCCTAGGATAGCTAGCTCGTTGGTTTGGGCGTTGTGAGGTTCATGACGAGCTAGAAAATAAGTCCCCGAAAATCTTTGGAAGATTTTCGAGACGGGGTGGTGGAAAGGAAGGGTGCTAGCATGTTGTGAATTTGGCCAAGGTTTTCCCGATAAAGCAAGATATATATCATCGGCCTTATAATCTTCATGCCATTGGGTGGGGGGATGGGGATCAAGTTCAAACAAAGTAGCAAATTCAACATAGGTTAAACTAACATTTCTATTATTCAACCTAAAATGAAAAATAGGACCATTATTTGGTTGAACCACATTCAAGGAGGATAGAAATTCACGTGTTATTTTCTCTATAAGTGGGATAGTGCATATCAACAAATTTTCGCATGCCAATATCATTCATGAAACGTCTAACATGCTCATAAACCTAGAGATTGAAGGGTGTCTCGGTGTACCTACCGAGAAGGATTTACCTCCGGTTCGTAGAGGTTAATGAGCCGTTCACGTTGTTGCGAAGTTTCAATCTTGATCGTCGGCCACTGAGGTAGTTGTAGCTCTAGGTCGACTGCTGCACTCGAGCCCGAACCACGCCCCCCTTGTGTTCTTGCCCTCTTTCCATACATCTTGAATATATGACATTTTTTGTGTTTTTTGGTTTCAAAATTAAAACACAAAATTAGGATAGAAATAAAGAGGGTGAAGAGAGAAGAAGGAATATGTAAGAATTTCTGAGTTTGGGTGAGAATTGGAGGAGAGATCTTAGAGAGAAGGTAGAGAAATTTGAGTTTTAGAGAGAGAAAATATGGAGGAAAGAGTAAGAAATAAGCAAGAAAGAAGAAGAAAGGAGAAAGAAGAAGAAATCACGGAGGAAGGTATAGGCGCGCCCGGTCGGGCGCGCTACAACACTATGAGTCCGAATTTTTCCTTCTTTTCTTCAAAATCTGGCTAACTCTTTTTCTCCAACCTGTACACAATACTATAAAACACATTAAATTCCCTCCTCTCTTCCTCTCAAAAGATTAAAATAAGGGAAAAACTATTCTAAAAAACAAGAAAGTATGGGTTGCCTCCCGCAAAGCGCTGGTTTATCTAAGTCTCGCACGACCTTCTTACCATATGTCGATCAAGATTAGATGGAGTCGATTAGGTGAAGTAATTCAAATGCACCAATCGTAGCCCCTTCTTGATATAAGACAGGTGGTTTCTTGCTACTAGCTGCTCGAGATTTCTCCTTGGCCTTGGATTTATTCGTAATTTTGCTTGATTGAGCAAATGCCACCCGATCGGGTGGTACTTTCACTACGGGCTCGATTTTCACAACTTGCTCATTTTTCTCCACTTGTTCATCTTCAAACCCGAGCCCTACAAAATTTAGAGCTCTTTCTATAGTATCCACTTCATCTTTCCATGTAGTGGTTTTTTCTGCGAAAAATGCAACACAAGATACCGGCTCCAAGGGATCTCTAACGAGAGCTTGGGGCTTATTAGAGAAATTATTTACATCAACCACACCAATACTAAAGCATTTTTCCTCTAAAATAGGGCTTTTAGGGGCATTATGTAGATTAAAAGTAATATTTTCATCCCCTACATATAATGTTAGATTACCACTTTTCACATCTATTATTGCCCCTGTAGTATGAAGGAATGGTCTACCCAAAATAATCGGAATTTGCGAATCTTCCTCCATATCAAGAACAACAAAATCAACAGGTATATAAAAATTTACCTACTCTAACAGGAACATCCTCTAAAACACCTAAGGGGTATTTAACAGAACGATCGGCCATTTGCAGAGTAATATTGGTAGCTTTTAATTTACCCATATTTAATCTAGAGCTCACTGATAATGGCATGACACTTATACTAGCACCCAAATCACATAAAGCTTTATCAATCATCAGATTACCAATGTGACAAGGGATAGAAAAACTACCCGGATCTTTTAGTTTAGATGGAGATTTATTCTGTAATATAGCACTACATTCTTCAGTAAAAGCAACTGTCTCTACCTCATTAATAGGTCTCTTTCTAGTCAAGATTTCTTTCATAAATTTTGAATATGCAGGAACTTGAGTAATTAATTCTGTGAAAGGAACTGTTACATGCAAATTCTTGACAACCTCCAGAAAGTTACCAAACTGCTTATCTAGCTTACTCTTAAGATGTCTATTAGTAAATTGAAGTTTGATAACTGGTTTCTGTACATCTCAACTCTTGTCTTGACTTTTATCCTTCTTTGGAGTTATACCCTGCAATATATCATCAGAAATGTTAGTTCTACCCTGGAGCCCTGCAGTGCTAGTAACAACAATATTTGGTATAACTTAATTAGGATTAGCAATATTTGTAATGATAGGTTCATCATCTTTGGGCATAGAAGGCCCATCGTATTTTGAACCACTTCTCAGGGTAATTGCATTCACGTGATCTGTAGGTTGCTGTGGTTGCGATGGTAGGGCTCCCTGCTGGCGAGTTTGTAAAGCAGAGGAAAGTTGCGCAATTTGATTGTCCATGATTTTATTATGAGCTAGATCGAATCAATTTGCGCATCCCTACTCTGCATCTGTTTCTGCATATCAACTTACATCGTTCTGATTTCTGATAAGCCAGAATCAGAAGGAGGAGTAACAGTCTGTTGTGGTCTCTAATGTGGAGGTTGATAGTACCTCTGCTGCGGTTGTTGTACCTATGGTGGGGGGTTAGGCACATTCATACTATTGTACGACATGTTTTGGTTATTTTTCAACCCTGCATTGTAGGTGTTAGAGTATGGACTAGTTTGTTTATAGGTTTGAAAAGCATTAATCTTCTCAAGCAAACTGGTACATTCCTGAGCCCAATCACCTAAAAGACCACAATTTTCACAAATTATTATAGAGTTAGTACCAACAACAGAAACATTAGCAACATGAGATGAATTAGAATTATTAATATTGTCTAGTTTCTGGCTAATAGCAGTCAATTGTGCTTGCAAAAAGGATATAGAATCGACTTGATGCTTTCCCTTATTTGTAAATCCTCTTGGATTCCCATATTGGGAATTATGAATAGCCATCTTTTCAATAACATTACTCGCTATATTCACATCTAAATTCATAAATCTTCCGTTAGCTGCAGAGTCCAAAATCATTCTTGAATTATATCCAAGCCTATTGTAGAAAGCTTGCATTATATGCCACTGTGCTAGCCCATGATGGGGGCATTCTCTCTGCAAATCCTTGAATCTTTCCCAAGCTTCATATAAAGATTCATCCGCTTCTTGGGAAAAATTTAGGATCTTACTCCTTAACAAAGTTGTTCTCTCTACAGGGTAGTATTTGTTATTGAAATTCAAAACAAGAGTTTCCCAGTCGATAATACCAAGTGCAGTTCTATTCAGTCCATTGTACCATAATTTAGCTTTACCACATAAAGAAAAGGGAAAAAGAATCTCCCTGATTTGGTCCTGCGTGACCCCAGCTTGTCTAATGGTGTTGCAATATTGGCAAAAATCCAAGATGTGAAGATTTGGATTTTTACCCTTAGCTTCGCTAAATTGCTTCCTTTCGATCATAGTAATAAACTGGGGTTTAATCTCGAATTGTACTCCCTCGAGATTAGGTGTAGGAGCAAGATGTGGAAAATCCTCCAAGGACGGTTGCGAATAATCGCTGAGCTTGCGAGGTGGTTGAGCCGTCATCTCTGATTCTGGTTCTGAAGGAACTTCTATGTCACTAGAATCAGATGGGAGTTCCAAAGGTGTATTACCCTCGGAAGTAACTCATACCTGTCTAAAAAGATTCTTCTGTTTATGAAAAGAACGTTCGATTTCAGGATCGAATGGAATGTAACCCGATCTAGAACTCCAGGGCATAAACACATAACTAAACAGACAGATATGAGAAACTGTCTCAAAGAACTTGCGTTCTATGAGACGAAAGAGAATAATCTAGACAACAAAAACAATTAGAAATAAAAATAAAACCGTTTCCCCGGCAACGACGCCAAATTTTGACAGGCTAAAGTCGTATCACCTAATTAAAAGTAATTCCTAAAATCACTAGCTAAAATAGATAGGGAAGTAGGGTCGAATCCACAGGGAAAAAAGTCTTTCTATTCCTAATTAATTAAAATAATCTAAATTATCAAGTAAACCAAATTGTTTCTAATGAGAATTAAACTAATAATTAAACTAAAGCAAATTGATTAAGGGAGGAAAACAATAATAAAAGGCCTAGGGTATAGGTTCACCAATAAATAATATTTCAGGGTAAAACACAACAATCACTTATCAATGCAGCAATTAATCAGATCATAAAGGGCTTTCGCTACGTATTACAATCATAGAATTAATGTACCGGTATTAAATCGCATCTCTCGAATCTTGACTTAACCATTTATAAATTAACCTACCTATTGAAACTAAGCCTAAACATCAATTCTCATCTCTCGAATCTCGAATCAATATTGCATAACTTATACAATTAAACCAGCGCTAATCTAATTGCATAACATTAAATCAATCAATAGAAAATTAAACAAAGCATTAACAATCAACAATAATAAATTACCCCTTCATATTATTTATGGATCCCCACAAACCCTAGTATAAAACTACTCACACATAATTAAATCTAAACTAAACAAAGCAATTAAACAAAGCATATTAAATCAAAGCAATTAAATTACTGAAAATAAAGGGGAAAGAAATCGTTACCAAAATAAACGGAAATGATGAATTGTATAAATCAAAAGTGTAGGGAGAAAACAAGAGTATTTACCAAGGCTTAAACTAAAAACTAAGAATTTTTACTTAATGAAAAACGTCATTAACTTCCTAAAACAAAACGTATTTATACTTAGGCTTTAAAATCCTAACTAAAGAAAACAACTAAAAAAATTCCGAAATTCCTCTTAGAAAACACGCGCCCGGCCGGGCCTGCCTTTTTGAACCTTGAATCTTCACTCGCGCCCGGTCGGGCGCGAGACAGAGCGAAGGGCTTCTTTCTTCCTTCTACCTCACCCGACCGGGCGCGCCTTAGGGCGAGGCATGGACTCTCTCCTTTGGGCTATGTTCTTGGCCCAATTCCGGGTTTTCCACCTTGGGTTTGAATACTTGGTCCATTGCCTCGGTCTCTTCTTTGCCGAGCCCTTAATCACCGATTTGACGACTCCAACCGGTCTTGGGCTATGAAATATGGTTATAATTCTCCAATGCTCGTAGTGGCTTATCATAAGTCCGGAAAAATGCTCCAAATCTGCAATTTCCTATAAACACTGCCAAAACTACGAAAACACTAGATTATGCATATTAGTAATAAAAGTGGCTCCGAAGAGCCAATAATACTCCAAAATATGACCAAGGGACGGGGGTAAATCTCTATATAAATGAACATATCACCATACAAGTTCTAGAAGATTCATCTACATACTTGCCACTATCATCAATTCTACAAGCAACATATTGAATAAGGCAACGATCAACAATCGACAGTTTCAGAATTTTCCTCTCTAGATAGATCTCTAGAGAGAAAAATTGGGGGCTATTGTTGGGAGCGGATTCTAGCAACCTACAAATTAGGAAAAGATCAATCAAATGATCAATTATACAATATTTGACTTCACTTAGGAAAAATATGCATGGTTAGAAATATCAATGGAATCATAGCTCATCAATCAAGGATTTGATTGGTCCAATCAATAAGTCAACAATCAATTAAAGATCTTATGAAATCAATCAAGACCATAGAATAAATCAAGTAAAGCTAAATCAGGAAACGAATCACTTGATTGACGAAATATTATTCGCGCAGTGGTCCCAACTGAGTACGGAAATTACAAACTTAATTGCACCTTTCTGAGTAAGTCGGCTGCCTTTCTGATCCTTTCTGAGAAAGATAGCTTCCCTTCAAAGCTCGGACCATTTGACGACTCGTGATGAATACTTGGGCAAAAAGCACAATTACGTCCCATGATCGAAGGAGCGAATCATGGTAATATCAATCAACTAAGTCAACATTTCCTAAAAGATGAAGATTCCAATCAATATTGTCAACATTACCAAAATAACGAGGATTCTTCAATAATCACCTTTATTAGATTTACATGTCATTATAAATAGGATACTCTTTGTAATAGAATTCATTCATACATTATCTAATACAATTTACTACACTTTTATACTAAAATATCTGATATTATGTCGTCCTTACTCAGAAATGACTCTCTTACTTTGATCTTTGTTCTTTGATTTATAATAATTATTATAGTTATATTATTTTATTGCTCTTAACCCGTTTATTTAGAAATTGTGTTCATTTTCTTTTAGTAAATTTGATTATTAATACCCCTTAAAACCTTTAACAAATTCCTAGAAATTCCCTTTCTAAGATTGGTCCAAAACATATTTTGAAAATAATTTCTTAAAACACACTGCGTAGTATTTTTCAGTGAGAACTATGATGAGGCTTATGCTCTCCCATCTTATGCATGAAATATGAGAAAATACAAGTTTCTTAACATGAAAAATTTGTATGTTTCCTCAAAAGGGCACGCTTATCCTTTTACGTAAAAAATAAGGGTTGTTTTTGTCCATTAACATTTTTGGATGGGAATGGTGGATTGTAATCATTATATGCCATTAATGAAACTACTAGAATAAACCCACCACTTTCTATATCAACAATGGAACTTGAATAATTCTACAACAATGGAGGTTGAGGAATTCAATGGAGAAGGAAAATTTCACAAGCAAACGAAAAAACACCTACCCTTTGGGACTAACCATGCCATTAATCAACAAAGTCACGACGTTAATTACGGCATTAATGAACTGTACATCTCATCACATGTTACTTTCTTACACATTAAGCAATAGGGCCCACTATAATGTCCAAATAATTAATTGTGAAACCGCCGTTTCTCAATTGAGATATCGGCATGAAATATGGCATAGCTCAGTGTCATTATTAATTTTTAACTTTTGTTGTGAGAGAGAGGCAACAAAGTCCTAAAGAAAAACAAACACATAGCAAAAGAAAAACAAACAAAACAAACATAAATAAAAACAAAGCAAACAATGTATTTTGCAAAAAATATGATGGCAAAAGGTGTAAATATCAACATATATATAAAGTACCACTAGATAAGTAATAGTACAATTAAACGATATGGTGGTATAAATATTTTTTCTACTGATATAAATAAATATGTAAATGATACATCAAATATTCTACCATTGTGAGATATAATAGTACTATTAAGACAATCTATACTCTAATGGTACTATATACATGCATAGTACACAAATAAAATCAGTGCAATCCTAAGAAAATGCCTTTATAGAAGTCAAATTACTATATTACCCTCTTTTAAAACACATAGCGCATATGCGCTCAAATGCAATCATAAACTACAACTTAGATTATCATCATCATCCCTTTGAAGACCCGAGACCGCTTTTTTCCCAAAGCCACCCCACTAATGTCCTTTAATAAAATAACACGAAGGTCTTTTGGGACCGCCTCCAATAACACTAACTTTTGATTCGAGTTCACCATAGTTAGTTAATTAGTCTGCCACACTATTGAATTCACTATAATAGTGACATGATTGATATCAATCTCCCAATCTCGTTTAGAGATAAGAGCTTTGCTTCTTTGGATTATATGAATATAAGGAGAGTTGAGTGGAGTGTCCTCATCTAACATTCGCACCACTACTTCGGAGTCCAACAAGACTTGGATGTATGTCCAAAATTCCAAGCAATCGAGACTACATATAATGAGTCTAGTAATTTTAAGAGCACAAAGTATTGGGTGAGGCAACCATTGGTGAGACCACCCTATCCAACCAACCATTTCTATAATTCAATTTTAACCCAACCTAGCATGCTTGTTAAGCTAATTCCTTTTCATCACATACTGTTCATTATATGAATCAATAGGAATCTTCTAGAGCCATTCTTGAGCAACATGAACCTCGCATTCAGTAGAATAAGCTTCAATATCTTTAAGACGGTGATAAGCAAGGTCGATTAGATTGGGGTTTGGCCAAAGAGACCAACGATCTTGCGCTTGTGGCCGTCTAAATTGATTGCTAAGATCTTGATGATTCGATCAAAGACTTTCTTTGTCCTGCTGGTGGATGGGGCGGAGGAGGCGCAGGCGGCGACGGTGGTGGTTATTCGTGTAAGGAGGGATTTGGAGAGGAGAGAGAAAGTGGAGGAAGTATTTTTTAGTTTTAATCTTTGTTACAGAAAATTATCAAATTAGGATTAACCACTATTGGATTAAGTAACTTATGTTATGGTAGATTTTTGTGTGATTGGAATCAATGACTATATAAGAGCATCATTATTGGTGAAAAAAAAATGGTTCATGGGTCACTATCACCATTTCTCTCTCATCCACATCAACCCAACAAACCATTTACAATATTCACTCTTAACAATGAACACTAGACAATGGTTCATCATCAATACTCCCTACCCCACCTTATTTTATTTTTGTAAATATAATCTATTTAATTCATAATTATAATTTATTAACTCGATGTCAATGTAATTAATTGACGTATTTAATTTTTTAATCGTGATTACTAATTAAGAAATTATCGCATTTTTTATCAGCTTTTTTAAAAACTAATTCTTGTGATCAATATTTTTAAACAACAACGCAGCTAATTTTAATTAACATAATTAAAAAAAAAGAGGTACAAATCGTGATTACAGTACTACAACTATAATCAAGTACTTTTTTTTAAAAAAAAGAAAAAAGAACTACTACACATCGTTTTGTAAGATGTCCTTAGGGATAACCATTTGTTGTAAACCTAATTGCGTAAGTTCTCGTTGTTACCAAATTTATTCCATATATGTGCGACCAAGTCGTTTTTTAGCTGCAAATGAGTCTGTTGATCCTCAATCTCTGTTCTACGAGTCAAGTATAAGCCGATATCCACAATACGATCAGTACGGTACTCGGTAGTGTCCTTATTAGCGTTGCCTCCAGCATTCATAAACTCATTGGTATTAACGTTATTTTGATACGTCTCTCGTTCATCTTCAATGATCATATTATGTATTATGATGCAGGCGAGCATGATATTGTGGAGTATGTCGGTATCCCACGCCAAAGACAGCTTTTTAATAATGGCAAAACGAGCTTGAAGGACCCCAAATGCGCGTTCAACGTCTTTCCTTGCAGCTTCCTGGTGTTTTGCGAATAAACGATCCTTACGAGCTTGTGGACTCGTAATGGATTTCACAAAAGTAGCCCATCTAAGGTAGATTCCATCAGTAAGATAATACCCATTCGTATAATGATGACCATTGACTACGAAGTTCACAACAGGTGTTCGACCCTCTAAGACGTCTTCGAACACAGGGGATCGATGAAGCACATTAATATCGTTGCAGCTACCTGGCATCCCAAAGAATGAATGCCATATCCATAGATCTCTGTCCGCAACTGCCTCCAGTACGAGAGTTACAACTCCTACTCTTCCTTGATACTGCCCCTTCCATGCGTGTGGACAGTTCTTCCACTCCCAGTGCATACAATCAATGCTGCCTATCATGCCAGGAAATCCACGTTCTTTCCCAATACGTAGCAATCTTTCCATATCTGCGATGTTTGGACGGCGTAGGTACTGATCACCGAACTGGTTGATGACACCTTCTGTAAACTTTTGGAGTGCCAATCGTGAAGTAGCCTCACTTATACGGACGTACTCATCACAAGCGTCTGAAGCACACCCGTAAGCTAGTTGTCTAACGGGCGCAGTGCACTTTTGAAGTGGAGACAACCCAAGACGACCTGCTGCATCTCGCCTTTGTTGAAACCAAGGGTCATGTTGGGTCACTGCGTTGAGAAGGCGCTCAAACACATGTTTACGCATTCGAAACCGGTGCCGGAACAAGGAACTTGGATAAACTGGGACTTCCGCGAAATAGTCATTGTATAACCGTGCATGACCTTCTTCGCGTCCCCTATCCTTTCGGGGCTCAGTAGATTTGCGTCGGCGTTGCTGAGTGGCAGCTTGAATAATTGGTGGAATGTACTCATGCATTACGTGTTGTATCATAAGACACACTTCATTACGTTGTTGAACTCTAAGCTCCCTTCCCTCATCATCCGAGTTAGATGAAGATGAAGAGGAATCGGTTGAGCTTAAGTTAAAACTGTTTGAATTCATTTTATACGTAAGAAATGTAAGATAGAGTGAGGTTTTCTAATAATAACTGCAAACGATTTATGTGTTTGTGTGTAAAATAAATGAAAGAATGGTGTTTATTTATAGTGAACTAATTTGTAATTCTTCTTCAGAAATAACTGAATATAAAGAGACAAAGATCACATGGGCTATGACAAACACTAGATTAGAACCACACAGAAATTGAATGGAGAAGAAGGGTTTCACATGGGCTAACAAAGGGGAAATTAAGATACTGACACAATTATATATAAAGAGACAAATTGATATAATTGAATAAAGAGACAAAGATCACATGGGCTATGAAAATGGGATAGTGGAAAAGATCCATTTTACTGATTAATTGATAAAGTACAAATAATTGGAAATGAGTACAAGAGGTTGAACTGGAATTGAAAACTTATCACTATTGAAAATGAAGATTACAATGCCTAAGCATCATTAGTGAAACTTTTAATTTTGTTCTGAAGTATTACTATCATTTCGTCTTCCCACTGTTCTCGGTTTACTTTCTGTTCTAGACGAGCTAGTTGCTCCCAGTGGATCCTATGTTGTTCTAGCTCAATTTTCCGTTGTTTCCTTGCCTCCTTGCGCTCTTGTATTTCAAGCCTCTTCATTTCTGCTTCGTTTGACACATTCATCGAATCCCCAAATAGCTGCAATTGGGTGTTGAATGTTTCTAATTCCTTAAATGCTTCACTTGATGGTGCTTTACCCTTCAACCTCGACTTAGCCTTTTTAATTCCTTCAGCATGAGCTACTCTCTCATCACCGACACCCACGCTGGTCGGTGTGGTAGGTGAGGAATTGTCACCCTCATCCCGTGTCCTCTTCCCACTACTTCTGCTCCCTACAGACTCATCCGTCAGTGGAGTTGAATGTGGACGTCCCACCGAAGGCTTGAATGTTTGTTGGTCCAAGAAAGACCGGAATTTGTCAAACTTCCTAATTTGGATCCATTCCTCGTAGAAGGTGAATCATCCGAACGAGTTCTCATGGATTTTGTGGGCCTCTTGGATGACATCATCTTCGTTATAGCCACTTCCCTTTCGCTTCCGGGCCTTATCATAGCTTCCGCACCACTTTAACACGGCTTCAGAGATTCGCATCCACCCTCCCTTCAAACTACTAATAGTTCGTAGGGATATTTCAACTGGATTCGATACCCTGGCAGCATCGTATGCGTCCAAGACTCTGTTCCAAAATTGACCCTTCTTTTGATTTGTGCCGATAATTATGTTGGTGCTGGTGTTCATGTAGGCGGATATAAGAGCCGCAGTTTCTGATCGCGACCAACTTCTATTGTTTGAACAACCAACACGAAATTCCGGAGTTGATTGGAGTGGTTGCTGTAACATTTGAGTGAAGTTTTGATGGGGGGGAAGGAGTTTCATTTCCCTCACCATCATCCTCGCATTCTTCATTTGCCTCATCTTCTTCAGATAAGACATTGCTCGATTCCCAAATATTGGGATTCGGTTGTTGTGACGGAAAATAACCAGATGCAACACCATATTCACCGTAACCCATTGGTGTCATGGATGGATGTGGGAAATTTGAACTGCTTTGAGAAAAATTAAAATTTTGAGGGAAATTTGGTGGATTATATGGGAAACTTGACTAGGGTCTTTGAGGATAAACACTAGAAAAATTATGGGGAATATTTGTGGGTGTTTGTGAAAAATTAGGGGGATTTGGATAGAAATTGGCTTGATTTGGGATAATATTTTGACCCAAATTTTTTTTCTGCTTTCTATTTGTATTGGGGTTGGTATTAGCATCCATAATTATAATTTATAATTGGAAAAAAAAAATTAATATTAATAGTAATAATAATAATAATAATAATAATAATAATAACAATAATAATAATAATAATCTTAATAAACAGAAATAATAATAATAATAATAATAATAATAATCTTAACAATCTTAATAAACAGAAAAAATAATAATAATAATAATAATAATAATAATAATAATAACAATAATAATAATAACGATAATAATAATAATAATAATAATAATAATAATAATAATAATAATAATAATAATAATAATAATAGTAACGATAATAATAATATTAATAATAGTAACGATAATAATAATATTAATGATAATAAATAACAATAATAATATTAATATTGGTAAAAATAATAATAATAATATTGGTAATTAGTGAGGGGATTTTTGAAGAGAAAAATATAGTAGAAAAGAAAATGGATTTTTAAAGTTGAAGAAAGTATAACAATATGGGTGTCTATTTATAGAGGGGAAAAAAAGAAAGCCGTTGGTAATTTTTTTTTTTTTTTGGATTTGTATTTTGTAAAATATATCCGTTGTAAAATTACAACGGATATATTTAAAACTGACAACACGTGTCAAGCAGCGGTCGGGCCAAGTGGCGCGCTCCCTTGAAACGACGTCGTTTGCTTTTAGTTGAGTGGAAAAATTGGGTGGGGCCCACAACGAATTTGTTCCTCTGACTGATTGCAGCAACAATCGAACTTGCAACCACTCAAGATGAACAAACTTAGAGTTTGCCATTAAGCCAACCATTTTATTGTTCACTCATTGTGAACCATTTAATTGTTCACCCTTAAGGGTGCTCTAAGATCCAATACCATAAGGTTTAGTACTTTAGTTTAAAACTGTAAATGTATGATGTGATTGTGGATTGGTAGTGCTCATAAGACATGTGGTGAACATGATTCTCTTTGGTAACACTCAACTTCTTATTTTTCTCTTAGGTGAATTGGAAAAAAATTATTATCTTTGGTAATCTTGTATTACTAATACCAAAGACAATAATTATTTTAGTTAAAATCGTTAACCATGGTTAATTTTTTAACAATTAGATTATTTTATAAATATTTTTTTAAAAAAGAGGACCACCACCTTCCCCACCCAGCCAACCACTGTACCCCCTACCCCTTTCCCCTCCACCGGCGCTTAGTCATTCGCCGTCTACCCCCACCCCCCCAATTCCCCTACCCACGACCTCCTCCCTAACGCCCCACTCTTCCCCTGCACTCACCATCAACTCCAACCCGTAACATCACCAAACCCCAGAACCACCTCACTCCGCAAACACTAAGAATGGAACCACCGACCACCTCTGCTCCATCATTGCTACATCCCACATCAGCCATGCAACCCCAATTGTAGCATTGTATCAACACCAATTCTCACCCCTTTACAGTAACATCACACAATAACACCTTCATCCACCAGGCCAAGACCACCAATCCAACAATTCACTGCCTCTTCCAGTGATTCACCATCAAAATTACCTCAAATCGACACCAACAGTAGAAAATTGCACCACCTAACAACCACCAAGTGCAATCTCACCTCACTGCCACCAATTGCCACTATATTCCCTCCAATTCAGCGTTTTTCACGCTCAAATTCACAAGGCCAATTGATGTTGGGGAAGACCATGGCCAAGGATTGAACTTCATTGGAGATTAAAAATATGAACGTGGGGGAAATATAGGGGTGTTGAATTCCGCAATCTTAGCAGAATTTCTTCGGTTTTCTCAAAATACTAGCAAAAGTTTAGAGAGAATTTAGAGAGAGAAATTTTGGGAAAAGAATTTTTATTATTGATGGCATGATAATATTACAACTCTAGGATTATTCATAGCAAAGTATACAAACTTACAGGAATAAGAATTAGCTATAAAATACACCAGAATTCTGAGCTGGCATTCTATTATAACATAATGATGAGTTGTACAAGTGCTTGTAACAAACTATAGAAGAATCTAGAACTATCTAGGAGCTTCCAGAATACTTGAGAGAAGTAATGCAGATAATCCTTCAGCTAGTTGTTCCTTAGCTTCATGATTACATGCTAATGTGAGGGCAGTAGCAACAGCAGCCTGTATATCACCAATACCCCCTCAAGCTTGGGGTGGCTGAGACATCAGTAAGACCAAGCTTGGACAATACATGTCTGGACTGAGGTTCTGACAAAGCCTTGGTAAAGACATCAGCCAATTGCTAATGTGTAGGAAGATAGTTCAACTCTAGGAGACCATCAAGCACTTTGTCCCGAGTGAAATAAACATCAATTTCTATGTGTTTGGTACGTTCATGGTGCACAGGATTCTTTGCAATGTGAATGGCAATTGGTTGTCACAATGCAAAGAAACTAGCTTAAGATTTGTAATACCAAGCTCCTCAAGTAGTCTAATAACCCAAGTAATTTCTGGAGCAGCAGAGGAAAGTGCCCTGTATTCAGCTTTAGAAGATGACTTGGATACAGTTCCTTACTTCTTGGATTTCCATGATATTAGAGAACCACCAAGAAGTACAACATAGCCCGTGATAAAACGTCTTGTGTTTAGGCAACCAGCCCAATCAGAGTCTGAGTGAAAGAAAACAAGAAGCTCTTAGTAATATACCTTGACCCAAGGTGCCTGTAACATATCTCAGGACATGATGCAATGCTTTCATGTGAGAAACTCGAGGTTGATGCATGAACTGGCTTAATGTCTGGACAGAAAAGAAGAGACCAGGTCGAGTATGAGTAAAAAAATTCAATTTTCCCGCCAAGGATCTGTAGAGTGCAGGTCCAGGGCAAAAATCGCTAACATCCGTGAGAAGCTTGAGGTTGATAGGCAGAGGTGTGGATGCAGTTCTTGAAACATCTATTTCACAAAAAGATAGTAATTCTTTGGTAAATTTCTTCTGAGTAAGAACAATTCCATCCTCAAGATGTGTAACCTCTATACCAAGAAAATAGTTGAGATTGCCAAGGTCTTTGATGCTGAAAGTTACATCCAAATGAGCTTTCAGCTTAAGAATCTCTGTTGTATCACTTCTTGTTATGATGATATCATCAACATAAACAGACACAATAATGAGATTACCATTGACTTCCTTTAAGAACAAAGAATAGTCATTTTTGGACTGTTTATACCCTTGTAGAATCAGCTCACTATGTAACTTGGAGAACCATTATCTTGAAGCTTGTTTAAGGCCATAAAGAGATTTTCTTAGCATACAAACTTTATTTTTTGGGTTAGCAATGCCCTCAGGCATTTCCATGTAAACCTCCTCATTTAATTCACCATGTAAAAAGGCATTGTTGATGTCTAGTTGGTGTAAAGGTCATTTATGAGCAGCAACAATAGAAAGGACATACCTAACTTTAAACATTTTCACAACTGGGGAAAAGGTTTCCTCGAAATCAAACCTATATTTTTCAGTGAAACCTTTGGCAACCAGTCTAGCCTTATATCTTTCCAAGGTTCCATCTGCTTTGAGCTTTAACTTGTAAATCCATTTGCAGCCTATGGCTTTCTTAGAAGCAGGAAATGAGACAACATCCCAAGTAGAGTTTCTTTCAAGTGCAGCAATCTCAGACTCCATAGCTTGAACCTAATTTGGATCTTACGAGGCCTCTAAGTAAGAAATAGGTTCAATCAACTGAGCAGCAGCAACTATGTTAGATTTTGACTTAGCAGGAAGAGAGTTGAAAGAAATCGGATTGCACCAATGACTCCTGGATGAATAACACTTGTAGTCTTTCATCCAGGAAGGTTCTTTAGAAACTCTAGTTATTTTCTTGAGAGGTGGAGCAGGATGAACCTGAGAGGTAGTCTTATTTATAGGAACAAAAACAGGTGAAGGTACAGGTGAATGTACAGAAGAAGAATCCGTATGTGAACTCTCAGGTGAAGAATAAGAAGTGTTGTGATGATGAATTTCTGTAGGAGAAGAAAAAGTGTGAGGAGACTCAGGAATGTCAATATGAGAAGTTGTGTACTTAGGTAGGAAAAGAATAGGAGAGGTAGTATTTGAGTCTTTGAAGTGAAAAGGAAGGTGATGCTCATGGAAAACAACATCCCTAATGATGTGAATCTTGTAAGTAGTAAGATCCAACACTTTGTATCCTTTTTGATGTAAAGAATATCCAATAAACACCCCTGGGGAAGCTCTAGCATCAAATTTACTCCTGTAAACTTTTGATGTAGAGTAATAGCAGAGACAACCAAAGGATCTCAGATGTTCAATACAAGCAAGAACATTATGAAGCTTTTGATAAGGTGTACTGTACTGTATGCTCTTGACTGGCATTTTATTGACCAAGTCTGCTGCACAAAGGATGATTTCACCCTAAAATCAGGAAGATTAGATTGAAAACTGATGACTATGTTTGTGTTCCACAATTCCATTCTGTTGCGGAGTGTCTGCACATCTAGTTTGATGAATTATGCCATTTTTGACATACCATTGCTTCATTGGTCCTTCAGTCAATTCTTTTGAATTATCAAACCTCACACACAAGATTTTTGAGTCAAATTGTGTATAAACATAAGCAGCAAAATTCATCATAATATTGACAGCATCACTCTTAAATTAGAGCAAATGAACCCAAGTGTATCTAGTGTAATCATCAACAATAGTAAAAAATTGATTATATCCATTATATTTTCGATCTTTATAAGGACCCTATACATCAATATGAACTAATTCAAAAGGTTTACAACTCTTTATTGAACTCTTAGGAAAGGATTTCCTAGTTTGCTTAGCAGCAGGACAAACCTTGCATAATATACTGTCAGTGCAGTCCTTAATATGACAAGGTAATACATGTTTGAAGTTATGAAAAGGTAAATGGCCTAACCTAAGATGCCATAATTCTGCTATCTTAGTGGCATTTCTACTAGCTTGATTCCAACTAGTATTATTACAACTTGTATGAAAATTACTAGACAAAGAAAAATTTCCAGGACACTTCTGATCTTCCACATAGTATAAACCAACATGTAGTTTACCAAGAAGAATTGAACTCTGATAATGGCCCTGAACAAAACATGCATCATGTGTGAACAAAACTTTACACTTCATATCCTTGCATAAATTGGGAACAAATAGAAAATTGAACTTGAAAGTAAGAACATACTGTACATTTTTCAACTGTATATCACCATTTAAAGTCACAGTTCCAATATGCAGGACACTAATCTTACTGCCATCTAGAATAGTAATAGTATTGTTCATGCCATGGAGTTCTTTGAAACTAGTAAACATGTTCAAATTAGTGCAAATGTGATCTGTAGCACCACTATCAACTGACCAACCAACATTTAGAGAGGTAGTAAGACAAAATTTACCTGCTAAGTTTGCCTGAGCATCAACATCTAAATTTGAGTTTTGATTGCCTGCATATTAGAATTCTACTTGTTCAACAATTCCAGCAGGTGATTATACTGATTAATAGTGAAAACTGGACCAGAAACCTTATCTGAGTGATCTTCTTGAGCAGCATCAGTGCTTGTCTTAGTTTGTTGAGCAGCAGCTGCAACTCCTCTCCCTTTCTGCCATACATTCTTCTTGAGATCATCTGGATAGCCATGTAACTTTCCAGCAATTGTCAACTGAATGACCAGGCCTGTTGCAATGATTGCAAAAAGTTGACGCAAATCTATTGTTTCTTGCCATAACTCTGCCATTATTATTTTTTTAATTAGCCTAGCAGCTAAATCTGGACTCAGGTTGCTTGAAACCTTTGTTATGTAGTCTGTCTGAGAATCTTCTAGTTGAGGCAAAAACCATAGAAACAGAACCTCCTTGACTAGTATTATGAATATTACTGAGTTCTCTGTGCCTCTCTTCCTAGATTAGTAACCTATATGCCTGGCTCAAATGAGGCAAAGGATTCATCATCAGAATATTAACTCAAACAATAGCATAATGCTCATTGAGCTTCATCAAGAACTGCATTAGCCTCTGATCTTGTTGTAGTTTGAAAATCTTTTGAGTAAGATTGCAAGTGCAATTCATCCCATAGCATCTTCATTTTGGTGAAAAATGCATCAATTGAATCTGCATTTTGATGAGCTTTTGATAGTTGTTAAATTGAATACAACTGTGGTCCAGAAGTGTAACCATATCTATCTTCAAGATCCTTCCATATCTCAGCTGCAATATTAAAATACAAGACACTACGAGCTATCATAGCATCAAGATTGTACATAATCCATGAAATGATCATGTCATTGCACCTTTCCCATTGTTTGTAAGAGGCATATTGAAGATTAGGTTTGTTGATTATGCCAGTAACAAAACCTAGCTTATTTTTAGTTGAGAGAGAAATAGTCATGCTTCTCTTCCAGTCAGTAAAACCTTCATCCTTGAATTTGTTCGAGACAAATTGCATGGAGTTCATATCAGAAGGATGAATATAGTAAGGAGAAGAAGGAACTTGGCCAATAGGAAGAGGAATGTGATTGTGTGCTGCCATTGTTAGGTATTATAGATTGCTTTGAGCTTAAAATTTGTGAAGAATTTTTTAGACTGAGAAATCAAACTAGGTAAAGACCTCAAAATTTGATTAAAGTTCAACTAGAACTCATATTTCTATTAACAAAAACAATCAACAATTTGCAGGAGAATTATCTGTAATTATGCAAGAGATTTGCAGTTTGATTTGAGTAATACCTCAAAAATGAAATTGAGAAGTTTTCTAGACTGAAAATAACAAAGAAGATCTGCGGAACGAAGCTTGAACAATCATCAAAATCGAGATAATTTTGCTCTGATACCATGCTAAATTTTGCAATCTTAGCAGAATTTCTTCTATTTTCTCAAAATACTAGCAGAAGTTTAGAGAGAATTTATAGAGAGAAATTTTAGGAAAAGAATTTTTATTATTGATTGTATGATAATATTACAGCTCTAGGACTCTTTATAGCAAAGTATACAAACTTACAAGATTAAGAATTAGCTATAAAATACACCAAAAACAGAATTCTAAGATGGCAATGCTAAGTTGTACAAGTGCTCTAGAACTATCTAGGAGCTTCCAGAATACTTGAGAGAAGTAATGCAGATAATCCTTCACCGAGTTGCTCCTTGGCCTCATGATTACATGCTAATGTAAAGGTAGTAGTAGTAGCAGCAGCAGCAACTTGTATATCACCAATAAGGGGGGTAGGGTCGCCAACAGGGGAGCAAGCTAGGGGCTATTGCAGGGGAGGGGTGGTTTTTTTTTTGTGTGTAAAAAAGAATATTAAAATAATTTTTTTTAGTTATATATTGTATGTTGTTTTAATTGTTAAAAAGTAAAAATACTTAACTATAGATAAAAAATTAATAAAAAAAACATCATTAATTTCATGAGTAACTTATATGGATTGCATAAGAATACCAAGGATAGTTTTTTTCACAATTCGCCAAAGAGAAAAATAAAAATATAGTGTTACTAAAGAGAATATCCCAGTGTCGCAAACTGAAAAATTTACCCAAACCCGATTATGATCCGACCTATTGAAACCCGAGAAAATGGTTACCGAACCCGACATGACAAGACTTGAAACGACCTAAACCCGAGTAAATCTGAGTTTTTGAGACCCGAGCCAAAACATGACCCAACTTGGAGATGACTTGAATATAACCCGTAATTTATTGACCTGAACCGAACCAAGATTGACCCAAACTTTTTTTAACCCGTCGAAACCCGAATTTAACCCAACCTATTACTAACCCGACCTGAATCAACTTACTTATTATAGACTTGACCCAAATTTAACCGACCTGTTCCTGACCCATCTCGAACTCAACCTGACTTGTTATTAACCTAACCCGGATTCAAATCACCTCAAATTCATATAATCGTAACTGAACCTAATACATTTATCCGAATTAATATGATCGTAATTGAACCTAATTTATCTTATCAAAACTTATGTGACTTATTAACTTAAATCTGAACTAATATGTTATTATTTTATTAGAATAGGGCATGAATTTATCTTTGACTTCTTTAGACTAAACTAATTTAAAAATCCGAATTTACATGAATTTAATTGTACTTATTTTATATGACATGGGATATAGGGGCTGCTGTTTCACATGGCAGAGGGGGAGTGAGGAGTCTTCTTAGAGAACGATTAGATCGATTTTTAGCTAATGTCAGTTGGTCTAATCTTTTTCCTAACTCGGATGTGTTACATTTAGCTCGTTATCGCTCCGATCATACTCCATTATTGTTGAAGTCCGATTATTCTGTAGAGAGCCAAAGAAGTAGCAGAATATTCAAATTTGAGTCTCTTTGGTTATCTAAAGAAGAATGTGGGAATGTAGTTACAAATGCATGGACTTCAAATGCGGCTGATTTTGTTCCTGGAAAAATTGAATCTTGTGCTATGGCTTTATCTGAGTGGGCAGCCACTACTTTTGGAAGTGTGAAGAAAAAGATTAGTGATGCTGAGAAAGAATTGAAGCAATAACAAAATCAGCTTCCTGATGCATATGTATTAGCAAGGTGTAAAGCACTTAGTGAGGAGCTTGACGAGTTACACATGTTGGAAGAGTCGTATTGGCATACTCGGGCTAAGGCAAATGAACTTTGTGACGGGGACAAAAATGCCAAATATTTCCACCACAGAGCAAGTCAACGAAAAAAGAAATTTTTTATTAAGGGTGTTAGGGTTGGTGAGTGCACAGCGGAAGCGAAGATGTGTTTGATTGAGAAGTGTAAATTGAATTGATAATTAGCAAGATAATTAATATAAATGAAAACACGATTTTGTGTAACAACGAGCACTTTCATTCCACTATTTAAAAGTAGGAGAGTACAAGAACCCTTAAGAGGGTGAGTATTACAAGAGAATTCTCACTATAAGAAGTACTCATAAAGGAGTATTACGATAGTAGTGGAATATTACAAGGAGGAGGCTTGTGTTTGGTATGGCTTCTTGTGTTGTGTTTTTGTGTTGTGTTCTTGTTGTATTGTTTGAATGCCCTTGACCAATATTTATAGGTGATGATGGAGGTTTCTAGATTCCTATGGAAATTTCCCCATAATTATGCCTCTTATTCCAGTGGCTTCCACTTTTAATTATTCTCTAGAATATTCTAGGGAATATTAAGATTGTAGATAACTCTAGAAAAATCAAGTGCAATCTTCTCTTGATTTTTCAGAAAGCTTCTAGATTATACTCCATCTATATATATAATGGGCTTATAAAATTTGGGTCATACCCAACAAAGGGCTTGCATGATGATCAGGGAGTACGGTGTACGGACAAGGAGGAAGTTAAAGACATTGTGTCCGACTTTTTTTCTCATTTGTTCGCTTCAGAGGGCCCTGTTGATTTTGATGATGCCTTGATCGGGATGGAAAGAGTTGTATCGATGGAAATGAATAATGTTCTTGATTGTGAGCCAACGGCAGAGGAGGTGAAATTTGCGCTTTTTCAAATGCATCCAAATGCTAGCTGATTTGCCAAACTCTTCTTTTGCTGATCGCTTTTTGTGGGTTGCGAACAGACTTAACAAAAATGAACTAAGCCTGTTCTGTACTCTTTGCTGGGCAGCTTGGTTTTGTAGGAACATGAGGGTGCACCAAGAACCTGTGGCTGATCCTTCCGTTGTGGCCACCAACTTCACAAAATCGCTCCAAGATTATGCTGAGTATGCCGCTAGAGTTTTTAGGCCTGCTGGAATTACAGGTAATGCTGCCCCTGGGAACTGGCGCCTATCTGCTGCTGGGTTTATTAAAATCAACTCGGATGCTCACTTAGGGGCTGGTGGTATGGTGGGACCTGGTGCTGTGTTAAGGGATGATGCGGGTAGCATTATTACTGCTGCTGTCAGGTGTGTGAAAGCGAGATGGGGTGTGGAGCAGGCTGAAGTGGCGGCAGCGAGGCTAGGTGTGTTGCTTGCATGTCAGTTGGGGCATACGAAGGTCGAGCTTGAATGTGACGCCTCTAATGCGGTGCGTACCATCAACAATGAAGATGTGGGATACTCTACTCTTATGCTATTCTACGAGGATATCAAGAGTGTGAAAACTTCTTTTTCTTCTTTTAAGTGTAGTCATGTGCGTAGGTCGGGTAATACTTTAGCACACTTAGTTGCTCGGTTTTGTACAAATGATACTACATGTGTATGGTTTGATAATTTCCCCCAAAGTTGTGTTACTTTGGCGGAAATTGATATGATTTAATAATATTGTCCGGCTAACGTTTCTTCAAAAAAATAAATTGTACTTATTTTATTTAATTAAATTTATTTGAACTTATTAGCTCGAATCTAGACTTATTTGAAATGATTTCTCCTAAAATAACTGTAAAAATGTGAATGAAATATAGTCTAACAAAAGACTTATTTAGTTTAAAATTATCTCAGATGAAATGATTATAAATATTCAAGCACTAAAGGTAGGTGATATTCACCTAATTTACTTATCAGAACTTATTTTAAATTCTTTGAACTTATTACACCTCTTAGAAATTATTTATTTATTTAATTGAACTTGGGTAACCCTTATAAAAACTTATCTAGTTTTAAATTGAACTTGATAATGATTAAACACGAGTATGACTGTATGACAATGACCCGATGATAACCTGACTTGAAAAATTTATCTGAACCCGACCATGACCTGATGTGTTTGAACACGAGAAAATAGTGACCCAAACAAAATATGATCCAACCTCAAACCAACCCTCAAATTATTGACCTGAACCGAACCCAACCCAAAAGCTGTGAAAGCCTCTAACCCATTATAACCGTTGAAACCCGAATTTAACCCGACCTGTTATTAATCCGACCCATATTTAACTCGACCTTTTATTGACCCGATCAAAACACGACCCAATCCCAATAGGATACATGACTTAACGTGACCCAACCCACATTGAATCGACCCGAACCTAACCCGCAAAGGTAATAATATTAACCCCGAGTTGACCCGATCCACATTGACCTGACTCAAACACGACCCAAATATCCGAATTCACAGCTCTAGTCTTAGCAAATATAATCATTTGGACAAGTAATAAAACTTTATGTTGTTTCATTCCTTAGAAACACACATGATGTTTACAATTAATTTATAATTCATCCTTTTAGCCAAGTCGTGGTAATTAGAATGATACCGACATCGATATGAATCAAGTAAATCGGGTCGGATCTTAGCATCTGTAACATTTCTTATATTGCCCATATCAACCTATTTCGCCAGCCACGTGGAGACATGCTTTCGACCACGTGGACACCCACCATCCACTTGACAAGACAACTACGTGGACCGACATGTGGTACCAACTTGGGAATTTCTATAAATACCCAAGCATATTTCACTTTTAAGGTATGATTTTCTTAATCAAAACACTCTCATATCACTTTTCATATCCTTATCATCCAGTTTACTGACTTTAGCATCGGACTTAGGACAAACCACGAGAACAGCTAATCTACGTTGACTGTAAAGGCATCCATTTGGCAATAAGCTATTACCGACTCAGATACAAGTTATCGGTGCTCTCCCGAAACAGTATTTGCTATTCTAAGATTGGATCTAAATTTGTATGTATACACAAAATTATTGCTCAGTTGACTTGATAATATTAAACGGTCATTTAAAATTCTTCATTTAGAAATAAATAAATTAGTCATTCGAGTTACTCTGTATTTAAATAGAGTGCATCCATCTCTAAAGATGAACTAGTATTTTGGCCCAGGAAATGCATCGGGTCAGATACATGCAGTTGATTATTAGTATACATTTAAATTAATGATTTAACTTTTTTGTAATAAAAGTTGTTTTCATATTTTTCATCCTCTACATATTAATATTTTGTATTCAATAAAGAATACGAAGTATAAAATATGACATAGCAACACTTAGTTTTAGAGGTAGAGGTTGCTTGTTCGAAAACAAACGTTTCATTATTTAAACACTGAGGGAGTAGTAAGTATAGATATTTAATAAAATGGGCTAAACAACTTTAAAATAGGTACTGACCAACAAGCTAAGTCCAAATATAAGGCCTAATGTACAACTACAACATCCTCGTGCACTCTATAATAAATATATTTTATCTTCATTTGAGGATTAAATCAGATTGCAACCTAACTTGCGCGCTGCCGCTACTTGTATAATAAGACAAATATATTTCAAGTTTTACTAGCAAATAACTCGGAGTAATGTTGTAAAGAACAATCACCAGCATGAAATTAAAGCAGTTATACATATTCTATCAGGGTACAAACAAAACAGACAGAGCTTTCTCAATAGTTGTCATTTGCTTTGCATACAAGACCCTCTTTAAGCAAGCACGGAGAGGTTCTCCGTTAGCATTCTATGAACTAGGAGTAGGCGGAATGTAAGACAGAAGTAGGTAGATAGAACTATAGGCATGCAAGAGACTTTCAGAAGCTTCTTCTTGCCCTAAATTGGGGAAACCACGTCCAATTTCTGTACCACAAAACATTCCTGCCAACGGAATATTAGGAAAATTATCCAAGAATGGGGAGCTATCAACATTTGGCTTCTCAAAAAAAAATTCACCACGGCCACAGCAAGAAAAGACTAAACCTCCGATGATATCCTTGTCCTTTAGCTTTCCAAAGTTTTCAGATACAGTGGCACATGAATCCAATGCATATTCTCTATCAGGAATATAAAAACGAAATGTATCACCAGTCTTAATATCCAAACCGCCAACATACAGGTACTGCTCATCTCCCCTGCAAAATCAAATTTGGCAAAAGTTAACAGCAGCATAGAATGCAGAAATAGCATATAGATGTTCAAGATACTCATAACAAAATAGTGACATCAAGTGGGCATGTAAAGCTCAAAAAAGAAAACGAGGACGTAACACAAACGAATCCTGGAAGTCCTTTGATCCCCAGCTGTTTTATAAAAATGAATTGGATAACCAAATTAAAAAGTTGCGGTTTCAAACACAACATATACAGTACAGAGTAAATTATTATGGTTAAAGAGAAATACATATTTATAATTGGTAATAATCAGAATTTAGGCAAGACAATAACATAATGAGAGCTCACACAACAAAGTTGAACTCAATCCAAAGGATCTGTAGACATTGGAAACAGAACCTTGAGCAATCATAATACAAGAACCGATTATGACTGTAAACCTAGGACTAGGTGAAAAGGTCTAATATACTATAGTGTTCTGCTTCATGCTGCTGGCAAACCAGAATGGGTAGGTTGAACATTCTAATAGGGAGCATAGTGTTAATTATTTTGTTTCACATTCATTCTCGTTTTCTCTTAAAATGACATCCAGTAGTGCTAGGGCCCACGGGTACATGCCTTAGAACAGCCATCCACCGATCATGGGCCAAACACATGAGAGCTCGATTGTGTGGGAGATACATTAGCTTACAAATTACGAGACCCCTGATCCAAATTATTGAATCAGCTTAATAGCTTGTTCTTGTTATTTTGTTCCTCTAGATGCTAGAAATTTGAGAAATATTTGTTTCTTTGGGTAGTTTAGTTGGTCTATGTAGGATTTTTATACATGCAAATGGTTGATTTTGGGTGATTGATGTTAAGATTTGTAGTATGTTAAGTGTAAGTTCAACAACTAAAAGCATAGAGGCGAGAGCACTGGCGACTGGCCACCAGAGATTGGCCGAAATGCAATTTAAAAAAAAAAATCCAAGCATAGTACCACATCACATTCAACTGTCACTGAGGAACAAAGAGGAAATAAAGATTTTTTTGGGTCAATACACAATAGTTTCTTTTAATAAAAAGTTTTTGAATTAGTTGTTATCGTTTTTCAATTTATAGTTATGGATTGATATTATGATTTTTTTTTTAGTAAAATATGATTTTAGGTAACACAAATTCTTATGTGTGGCTGGCCACATGTTATGTGGCAAGCCATAATGGGGGTTACTTCATTAGTGTTATAGGGATTACCTAATCACTATTCAGGGGTTACTTTGTTAGTGTTACAGGGGTTACTTTGTCAGTGATATAGGGGTTACTCGTTCAGTGTTACAGGGGTTACTCGGTCAGTGTTTTAGGGGTTACTTTATTCTTTTACAAGCGGCCACAGGATGTAACACAAAACGCGCTGTTTAGATAAATAGTTATGATTTTTATCTGGTTAATAGTTTTCGGGTTAGTTATCAGTTTTGGGTTGTATAAGATGTATTTTGTTCATGATTATGGTTATATGGTTGAAAGTTATGGAATTCTGTATAATAATGATTAATATGTTAATAGTTGGGGCAGATTAATAGTTATAATTTTACAATAAATAGTTATGAAGTGGGTGATGACTTTAGCATGATGTTAGCTGTCTCAAATTTTTGCAAGCATCAAATCTACTTAAAATTCTAGGTTTTTAATACAGAGTACTTAAAATATGAATAATTGTCTTGATAATTTTCTTAATATATAAAGTGATAAATATTATATTTAATGTGAGAAGGGTGAGAACTACATGTGCACAAAAACACAATACACATATGTGTATACTTTAAATTTATAGTATTGTTGGAAAGGGTGAGAATGACTTGGGGCTTCTTACACTCTTTATAGGACACTCAGTTTTGAGAAACAAGCTTTCAGACTCATCTAAATTAAAACACCCACAAAACAAAGACTCCTGAATAATTTTCAAAGTTCAAGTCCAAACCAAAAGTAAGATGTCCAAGAAATACATAAATAAAAACATAGCGAAAAATAGAGATTGAATTACAACAACAAAGCCTTAGTCCAGAGAATGAATTAACGGTCAAGAAATCATATTAGGGTGTGAACACTTGAATAAATATAAATTAAAGGATTAAAATCTTAAACTTATGTCCAAAAAATTTAATTAAGATCTAACACTTATCACCAATTAATTAAATAGCTTTGTAAATGCGAGAAATTTTAGTTTCAAAACAAAGTTTATTGCAGTTATATGTTACTTTTCCAAGTGGAACCTTAAGCATCATCAACACGTTTGAAAATTTAATCTTACAATAGCATTGCAAAGCTTCAAATTGAATATAAATGGTGGAATGGGAAATCTGTAAGGGCCAAGGAGATTGGGCAAAAGGAAAAAAGTCCAAAGAGGGAAAAATAGAAGATGAAAATGCTGAATAATCATGAACATCTCATCTCTATAAAAGGCCATAACTAAGTCTCAACCTTCTCATCTTGAGCAGCCTTAGACTTTCAATGAGAATTGAGAAGCAAAACCAAAGGAGAACCAATTTTATCCCTTATAAGTAAAGCAAAAAATACTATATTTACTTCCTCTATTCATTTGTTCATTTTTAATTGGAACTTTGGAAATTTTACATTATTCAAAGTATCTATTTTGACTATCTTTTGTGATTTATACGTTATGAAAAAAGTGGTCATGTGAAGTCTTGTTACATTCGTCTAGATGTATATTTCAACCTTTGTTCGGTCTTCTCAAAATAATCCGACCTTCAATTTATTCCAAAACAATCCCACATTTTACGGGGATCTTCTTTTATCAATCCTTGGTGACCGGTTTTCTTAGGTTATATGTCACGTGTCGACTTTTAATAGGTTTATTTTATTTTTTCTAATAATTAAAAAAAATAAAAATAATTTTATATTGAAAAAAAGCCCTCAGCACCCCTGCACCGCCCCCGGCCTAAACGGCCACCCCCTTCCCCTCCACATCCCCGCCCTCGCCTTCCCTCACAACCCCACCCCTGTCCCCGTCTTTCCCTTCTGATTAAAAATTGAATCAGAAAAACTGATGTCTGATGGTGATGATGCTGTTGAATCAGAGGAGCAAAAATGAAAAGGGGGGATGAGGGGAAGCTCTGGGGTTGGGGTGGTGTTATTGAGGTGGGGGGATGGGTGTTTCAGGGGTGGATAGGGGGTTTTCGTTGGGGGGATAGGGGTGGGTGTTTCGAGGTTTGGTGTTTTGGGTGGTGGCTAAGGTTTTCCTTCGTAGGTAGGGGGTTTTCGAGGCTAGGGATGGGGTTTTTGGGGTCGGGGTTGGGTTTTCAGGGTAGTTAAGGGATTTTCCGGCATGGGTAGAGATTTTCGTGGTCGGGGTTGGGATTTCGGGGTGGTTATTAGAGAGTTTTCCAGTGGTTGGGTGGGGTTTCTCCGTTTTGGGGTTGGCAGTGGTGGAGTTGAGTGTTCAGGGTGGCAGTGGGTGGGGTTGAGGTTACATCTAAGGCGGACAGTGGGTGGGGTTGTGGTGGTTATGGTGATGGGTAGCCATGGAAGGGGGTAGGGAGGTGGGAGGATGCTGGATAATATTCCTCCGTATTTTTAGAGTTTGCTAAAAAATAACAAAGGAGAATTTACAGGAAAGAAAGTAAAAGAATGATGTAGAGGAAAACTAGGGAGAAGAATAATAATAATGGGGTATAGTTATCTCATTCAAGTCGCTCATTATTTAGTAATAGAAGGATTATATATATTGTGTAATCATTTAGTCTTTGGTGATGATGATCGTAATCCAGATAGAATTTGTATCACATTGCTTTGATAAATAGAGAAACATATTTAAATTTAAGAGTATACCATCGAATATTAGTTTATAGTTTATAAACACTTTGTGAGTAAATATATTATATTATAGAGATATAATTGTTACCTATTTTGTTTATACAGAAAGGGAGAGTGAATATTATTTCCGCTACAAGATTATTTGTAATCATTCCCAACACGGTATCAGAGTTAGTTACAGACATACACGTATAAAACAAAATGGAAGATTCGATGGTAAGCTTATCGAGAATGATTAAATTGACGTCGTCCAACTATTCCATGTGGAAGTCTCGAATGGAGGATATCCTTTATTGTAAGGATTTGTATAAACCCATCGAGGAAGAAAATAAACCGGAAAGTAAAACCGAAGATGTATGGAAATTGGAGAATCGGAAGGCAGTTGGGTTGTACGACAACATATTGATCAAAGCATTTTTCAACATGTTGCTAATGATACCAATGCCTACAAACTTTGGTAAAAGCTTGAGTCAATGTATGAGAGGAAGACAACTTTAGATAAAGCTACATTGGTGAGAAGGTTGGTTCGTCTTCTATATAAAGAAGGCAAAAATATGGCAGAACACATAAATGAATTTCAAGGCATTGTTAATCAGCTAACAAATGTTAGCATGACAATTGAAGATGAAGTCCAAGCCTTATTACCCCATAACTGGGAAACTCTTGTTAACTTGGTGAGCAATTCGGCTCTGAATGGTAAACTCACCCTTAACATGGTTAAAGATAGCTTTTTCAATGAAGAAGCTAGAAGGAAAGAATTTGCCTCCACAAATAATCAAACTAAAGCAAACATTGTTGAAAGTCGAGGGAGACCAATGTTTAAAGGCTCCCAAAGCCAAGATAAAACGAGAGCCAGATCGAAATCCAAGAAGAGGTTCACTTGCTTTATTGTCATAAGGCAGGAAATAAGCAAAGTGAATGTCGAATATGGAAAAGGGACATGAGATCAAAGAATGACAAGAGTGGTGATAATGAAGACAAGAAAAATGTCACGGCTACAGCAGTTTGTGATGAAGTTTATTTTGCAGGTGATGACTCATGTTATAACCTTACAAATGAAGATTGTAGCTGGTGATTGATACAGGTGCTTCATATCATCTAACTACAAACAAAGATTACTTCACATCTTACACTAGCGGCGATCTTGGCTTTGTAAGGATGGGAAATAATGGATCCTGCAAAATGATTGGTATTATAGATGTTTGCTTGGAAACCAATGCTGTCAGACATGTTCCAAATATTCAATTGAATTTGATCTCAGCTCGTAAACTTGACGATGAAGGGTATGCGAATCACTTTTCTAATGGAAAGTGGAAGTTGTTGAGAGGCTCGATAATCATTGCTCATGGAAAGAAGCAACAAACCATTTATGTCACAAATGGGAAGCTCAACACACAGTTGAATGTAGTAGAAGAATGTTCTACGGAGTTATGGCATAAGCGGCTCGGACATATGAGTGAGAATGGATTGCAAATCCTCACTCGAAAGATGTTCATTTGAAGGATGTTCATTTGAAATCTTGTGTTAATTGTTTAGCCAGAAAACAACACATAGTTTCAATTCGAAGAAATCCACCATCTAGAAGACCACGTATTCTAGATTTGATTCACACTAATGAATGTTCTATGACAGAAAAATCTCTTAGTGGGGCATCTTATTTTGTCACATTTATTGATGACCATTCCAGGAAAGTATAGGTCTATCTTTGTAAAGACCAAGTCCTTGATGCTTACGATCGGATAATGTTTCATGTAAAAGTCGAAAGGGAATTGAGCATGAAATTAAAATGTGTACAATTGGATAATGGTGGTGAGTATAGAGGTCCATTTGAAGAATACTGCAGGAAGTATGGGATAAAGCTTGAGAAAACTGTCCCAAAAACGCCACAACAAAATGGTATTGCAGAAAGAATGAATCGTACGATCACAAAGAGTTCGTTCAATGTTGTCTCATGCAAAGTTACCTAAATCATTTTGGGGGGAGGCAGTTAAAAATGCAGTTCATTTGATCAATATTTCTCCTTCAGTTTCTTTTTATAGTGAAGGTCCATAAATGATATGGTCAGGGAGAAAAGTAAATTATGAAAGTTTGAAGGTGTTAGGATGTAGAGCCTTTGTTCATATCCGGAAGGATGAGAGATCAAAACTTGATAGCAAGACAAAACAATGTATTTTTCTTGGCTATCATGAAGATGAGTTTGGTTATAGGTTATGGAGTCCTGCTGAAAGAAAGATTGTCAGAAGTAGAAATGTCGTCTTTTTTTAATATCAAACCATTGAAGACATACAAAAATTGGGAAAGTCTACAATATCCCGTGAAGAATTGCCTATGATTATGAATCTAGTTCCTTCCCCGGGTGTAGTTGATGATCACGGGAGAGAAGTGAACCAAGAAGATCATCCTCACAACATTGACGATTATGATAACCATGAGAATGTGGAACATATAACACAACAAGAAAATCAACCACCATCACCACTAGAGTTAAGAAGGTCTAATAAAGATAGACGACTTCCAGCAAAATTTGCTAGTGGTGACTATCAGTTGAGAGCCAGAGTCTTAAGAAGAGGCTCTAAAGAGATATTCACCAAAAAGAGTGGATAGAAGCCATGCAAGACGAGATAAAATCCTTGCATGAGAATCACACATTTGATTTGGTACAATTACCAAAGGGTCGACGAACACTCGAGAATAAATGGGTGTTTAGATTGAAGAGTAAGGAAAATATTCTGCACTTAAGATACAAAGCAAGGCTAGTTGTGTAGGGGTTCAGTCAAAAGAAAGGTATTAACTTTGAAGAAATATTTTCACCGGTGGTGAAAATGTCGTCAATACTTCGGCATGGCAGCATGCATGGATTTAGAAATTGAATAATTAGATGTGAAAACAGCCTTCCTACATGGTAATTTGGAAGAAGAAATATATATGGAACAACCTGGGTGATTTGAACGAAAAGAGCAAATGGTATGTCGTTTGAATAAGAGACTTATGGTTTGAAACAAGCTCCGCATCAACGGTATCGAAAATTTGAATCCTTTATGAAGGATCATTAGTATCACAAGACGACATCAGATCATTATGTGTTCATCAAAAGATTTGCAGAGGGAGATTTTATTATGTTACTCCTCTATGTTGATGATATCTTAATTACTGGCCGCGACACCAATAAAATCGCCAACTTAAAAAAGGCAATGAATAAGTGTTTTGCCATGAAAGACTTAGGACCAGCAAAACAAATACTAGGCATAAAAATCTCCAAATAAGAAGTTATGGCTATCACAGGAAAGATATATGAGAGGTTTAACATGCATAAGGCCAAACCAGTAAGTTCTCCACTTGCAAGTCATTTTAAGTTGAGTTTTGAACAATGTCCTACAAGTGAGATAGAAAGAGAAGAGATGACTAAAGTTCCTTATTCATCTACAGTGGGTAGTTTGATGTATGCTATGGTCTGTAAAGACCGACATTGCCTACTTGGTAGGTGTTGTAAGTAGGTTCCTCTCGAATCCAAGAAAAGAACATTCGGAAGCTGTAAAATGGATTTTAAGGTATTTATGGGGCACATAAAAAATGTGCCTAAGTTTTGGCCAAGGAGATCCTGTGTTAAAAGGATACACAAATGCAAATATGGCAAATGATGTTGATTCACAAAAGTCAATATCAGGCTATATGATGACTTTTGCAGGGGGGGCTATATCATGGCAGTCAAGGTTACAAAAATGTGTTGCATTATCAACAATGGAAGTCGAGTATATTGCTGTGACGGAAGCATGTAAAGAGCTCTTGTGGATGAAGAATTTCCTACAAGAGTTGCGGATTAAAAAACATAAGTATACACTATACTGTGATAGCCAAAGTGCTATTCATCTTGCAAAAAATCCTACCTTCCATGCCCGTTCCAAACATATAGACGTAAGGTATCAGTGGATACGAGAAGTCTTTGAAGCCAAGTTGTTGCATTTGGAAAAGATCCATACCGACCGCAATGGTTTAGATATGATGACAAAAACATTGACCATGCAAAAGCTTGATGTTTGACGAGATAAAGCGGGTCTATCAATAATCTCCTAACTAAGTCGGAAGGGGGAGATTTGTTGGATAATATTCCTCCTTATTTTTAGAGTTTGCTAAAAAATAACAAAGGAGAATTTACAGGAAAGGAAGTGAAAGAATGATGTAGAGGAAAAATAAGGAGAAGAATAATAATGGGGTATAGTTATCTCATTTAAGTCGCTCATTATTTAGTAACAGAAGGATTATATATATTGTGTAATCATGTAGTCTTTGGTGATGATAATCGTAATTCAGATAGAATTTGTATCACATTGTTTTGATAAATAGAGAAACATATTTAAATTTGAGAATATACCATCGAATGTTAGTTTATAGTTTATAAACAATTTGTGAGTTAATCTATTCTATTAGAGAGATGTAATTGTTACCTATTTGTTTATACACAAAAGGAAAGTGAATATTATTTCCGCTACAAGATTATTTGTGATCTTTCCCAACAGTAGAGAGATTATAAAAAAAAAAAAAATCAATATTAAACTATTTAACAGGTTGCAAGTCAAAAGGATTGTTAAAAGAAGATATGTGTAAAAGGTGGGAGTGTTTTGAAATGATTGAAAGGTAGGATTGTTTTGGGAAGATGGAGCAAAGTTGGGATTATTTATTTGTATTTTTTTCTTTATAATTTTACTAAAATATAATTAAAGATATTCATGGTACAATATGTGCATTGACAAGTGTAAAAATCTCAACGTCCTAATTAAAAGAGAACAGAGGAATTATTATTTAATTATAATAAACTTTCAAGGAAAAATAACAATAAATCATCGAATAACAATAAACTTTCTACAACTTTTAAGCACTTTTTGTTTTTGTCCATTTTATAAAATTCTTCACACTTTCACTCTATTTCATTTTTGGCAGATCCTTTTGACACCTTTACCTTTCACACCACAATTTATACACTTTTCAACTCACTATACTCTTTATAAATCTTTCTTTATTCTTTTTTTTTTTCTTACGCTTATTCACCACATCACCACTTTCCCTTCAATTGCCTTAATTTATATGCAAATAATAAATTTTAATAATATTTCTTTAATAAAAATTAATTTAAATAAGTTTTCATTCAGCACAAAGAAACTAGAATTAAATTGAGAAGTGGAAAAATTACGAGAATGTCATGGGAAGCACCTTAATCATTTGTCTAATTATGATGATTTAAGAACCCAAATTGATTATCAATTCTCATTATAGGTCATGGTTCTTACTAAATTTTAATTCTATGTACTACTTTTGTTCCCTGAAAGTACTTTATGACTACTATTTGCACACAAATTAATGCAATTGATGAGAGATTGTTGATGTGATGAGTGGGTGTAATGAATACGTGAATAAAGTAGGAAAGAGATTGTAAAAATTTGGGTAGGTGTAAGAAAAAAGGTGGAAAACGTAGAAAGATTGTGGAAAGCCGAGTGGTGTAAGAAATTGTTGGAAAAAGTATGAGAGAGTGAATGGGAAGGTGTTTGCCAAAATATTAAAGTAAAATAAAAGGATAAAGAACTTAAGAGCACACTAAAACGGGAAGTGCAAAGAACTTAACGGAGGAAGTGTATAACACTAACCCAATGTAAAAATAAAACCTAATATAATACCAAAAGACCAAAACTAAGGGTTATCATTTTCTATCAACCAAGCAACTAAACCAACTAAACATTTGCTAGATGTAGAGTACAATGAGCTGCTAACTGGTGAAGAAAAGAGAAAAACTGATGCAGAATATGAGAAAGCCAACTCTTTTTCCATATTATAAACTTAAATCCAGCAAATAACTGGAAACTGCAAAACAAATACTTCGTTCCAAACTAAATTAAAGAGAAAATAAAAAAAAGAGAGTGAGATGCCCCAAATTATGTAGACAAGCCCTTACTCCTCACTAATTCAAACTTCAAAGTTTTAACCAAGCCCAAAGTCCAATCTATCAATTTATAAGTATATAAATTCATAATAAAATACAGCAAAAACTACAAATTTTAAAATCTAATTAGCATTAATAGATACTCCAATATGTTTTAAAACCTAAATCATGTTTAGAAATATGAAATTTTGCAGAGGATGATCTGGTCTTTCATCAAATGTGTTGATAGCTCAGGGTGGTAGTTTTATGTTATTGCAACAAAACTTTCGCAGTTATCCCATTTATTGTACATCTTGCTCTTAGCATGGTTACAATCTTTATTGATTAACTAAAAGCAGCATATATAGTCCAAAAGATGGAAGTATGGAAGTCCATCTCTATCACAGTATCTAACAGAGTAGAATACCACTCGTGTTCAGTATATATATGCCAAGCATTCAAACACAGTCAGTGATTACACTAGCAAAGTAGCATATACATATGCATGGGGCAGCAACATGTTCTCTAAACTTATATTTGTAATAAATTATAGTCAGATGTCTTACTCTTGAACAGGATGATAGGCCACAGTCTTCACATATCTAGCCTGCTCTGAGCCAATGGAATATTTTCTTCTTTTTCTTATCCCAATGTGCAGATCATAATTCGGAACTGGATCGCCCATCTGAATAATCCAGAAAGAATTTTTCTTGACATGCAGATAAATAAACAAACAAGCAAAAAGCATAGCCTTATACCCCCCCCCCCTCTTCCGCCCAACACACACGAAGAAAATATTTACACTACCATGATCAGTTGTTAATTCCCTTTCCACTCTCAAGTTCTGTTGTACTAGAGTTAATGCTACACATTGACAAATAAAAAACATCAACATAAAAAATATACTCATAGTTGTTAGTTGCAAATCTTGCAATTATAAATATATATGACTAACAAGCATTGAAAAATTCACATAATTTTCACATTTGAATACAAGTTGAGGTCGATATCCAAATACTTGAGCCATAAATTAAAACACTTCATTGCAAAGAAACAAGCATACCTCCATTTCAAAATCATGTAGCAATCCTTCACCATCAAGAATCTCATTTTCTCCCTCTCGTTTGGCAGTCAACCATGTAGTAAAGTCAGGGGTCCTCATTTTAGCAGAAACCACTTGATATGTTGTGCCCACGGCAGTAACTCCGGCTCCTACTGCAAAATGGAATTCAATTTTCCCTTGACCTGCAATAGAAGAGGCCAAAGTCATATTTGTAAATACAATTCACTACTTAACTGCAAAAGAAAGCATTCAAGATAAAGTTTAAACTCTATCTTATATGAAAAGTATTCAATGACGTGTGGGGTAGTAACTTTGAGAAATGGAGCCAAACAAGAAATGTGCAACAAGTTTAAACTCTAAAAAACCACATGCATAATATCCTATAGAACTACAACGAAGAGAAGGTTCGGAGCAATGTAAAAAGCCTATGATTGATAGCAAGAATGTTTTCATGGTTTCCCGTGAGCATGGGTACAATCTGGAAGTTAGGAAATTCTCTGCATAAAATTTTTCACTTCAATAACAAAAGTAAACTTTGTACACATATGTGCAGATGATGAGTACTAAAGATCCAACATGAATGGCCATGACAATTATATTGTCCTCACTCCTCAGAGAGAAGACATATGACTCCACCATGCTGAAGCTTATGAACACAAGAGTACTACACTAATGAAGTCTTAATCCCTATGATAGGGTTGGCAACATGAACCAAGATTTTATCTCCTATTTACATAATATGCGTATCACAAATTAGCAGATGAGAATAAGAAACCACTTTAATAAATCAAAGTTACCAAGGAATCCAAGGCATTGTTTTAAATCTGAGATCTGGTCGCAATTGCAATAACAATTGTAGAATCACTTTCACGGGTAATATGGGTGGTTTGCAGCTGTTTCAGCCTTTAATTCGGTCGTGGTAAGCTCAAGATCATTTACAACGCGGTCGCAATGTAGTGATGTGGCTACGTTTAATACCATGGTCCAAGGTACTAAATAAAATAAGGCAGTTCATCCAGCATGGCCTCAAATAAAAAATTAATTCATAACAAGAATACTTCCAAATTTTCAAATTAAAAATTGGTGCACTTTACAAGAAAATCCTGAATAGTGAATGTGAACATAAGGTAGGTAACAACAAACAATATCATCTAATGCAGCAACATCCTTCGCACATACAGAATCCCCAGTCTATCAATGTTACAATTACCAAGGTTTTCAGTTCATACAGCATAAACCCTAACCCAAATGAACGTATCATAAATGCTATAGCAGGGAAATTTCTGTATGCAAAAAGAGAAAGCAATATGTTATACCACCAAATGTAGTTCTCTTCATTGCAAAAACAAGAGCAACAGCATCATAAGATGATCCCTGTCCTCGATGTGTTGAAATGATTTCTGTATCAATGCTCGAATGCCTGAAACTGCAGATTTCATTTCCAGCAAAGACAGTTTTTTGAGACAACGCGTAATCTGCAGGACACAAGAGTCACCAGTCAAAAAAAAAAAAGTATGAAGTTAATCATGGGAAAGCTAAAATTAGAAATACACAGTTTAAACACAAAAAGAAAAACAAAACACTAAAGTAGCCACTTTACCCTGGACCTAAGCCAACCCGCTTGAAGTACTAAATGACTAATATCAAGGTCAAACATAGAGTGCATTGTACATCATGATGAAACAATAAACTTGATTTCAACAAGCAGAAGGAATGAAATATTAAAAGCAGTCATAATGAAATAGCCAACTACACTTGAGCAAAACCTAATGAAAGCCTTAAGCCATAGGGATCCAGGGTGCTGAACTCAACCAACAAAGAAGGACCAAATAATATTGTAGGTTCCAACAATTGCCCAAGTGATATCAATAATCTAGTTGATGTAGTAGGTTCCAAAAGGGATATGGATAGACTAGCCCATGGAATAATAGATGGACAAATGAAGAGCAGTTCATAAGGATTAGGCCTATAATTTTTTAGCAAAAATCATTATAAATCAGCAATGATAATCAATCCAGCATAACAAGAATTTAGCTATTATGGATTTATGATCATGATATGATGAAGCAAGGAATATCTGCCGAGCCAGCATTTTGCAATTTAAAACCATTTTAGAAAAGTAAAAGCCAAAGGAATACATACCATATGTACAGAATGACTATTTTCAGAAAGTAATAGCAAAATATATGCCTAAATAAATCAACAGCTGGCTCTACTAAAACATAGCTAGAAGCATCTCCCTATTCTTTATCACACATGTACCACTTGCTTCACCTCAGTACAGGTGCATTTGAGATTTTGAATATCAGGTACTCACCAGATTGCCAGAAAATTGGTCCCCGTTGTCAAGATCATTTATCAGCTTCAATTCTCCTTCTCCCACCCCTCTAGCCCCCTTCCATTCTCCAAGGCTTCAGGTTGATCTCCAAGCTCAGGATTTTTTTTTTATTTTTTTTTTTTGCCAAATGCCAAACAGCTCTGATATCAATCTCCTAAACATCTTCACTAACCTGCCTATTCCTCTCAGTGGTACTGTGTTTACTTGCATTAAAATTTGTGGGCTATGTTTATTGTCTTTTTTAAGACATATATTATACTGGTTTTCTATAATAATTTCATTAACATGTCTAAACCAGCTCTTTAGGGAAGTCGATGTTTGAGATATATGATGGTCGTGGTAATGGGAAATAATTGAGAAATTATTATCATTAAGGAAAAAATTCTAATACAAAGTTGCCAACTCAACTAATGAATTGCAGCTTGTCAGAAAGTGAAACTAATACAACATTGTTTTCCAAAAAGAGTTGAACATGCAATGGTTGGGCATAATCCTTACCTTCAGGATGTACCATTACAAAATCTAGTTCAATGGAATAAAGGAACAAATCAATGTGCCATTGTTGGAGGTTTTCATTTACTATTCAGAAAATTCATTCTAATTGAGCTCTTATGCATTTGCAGCGACACAATTTGGGTAGTTATGCATCTCAAAGAAGGATTGATCAAAAACCTTGCCATAACAAGACACAACATACACATGGGTATATTATTAGAACTTATTAAGGAAACATGGAAAGAGTGGTATCACAATTGTTGATGATACATGGAATGATCCATAATAAAGGCTGCTGATTGATTTCTAGACAGTTTAGGAGTTCAGGATATTAGCAAATAGTCCGTACATCATTGCTTCCTTTCTAAAAAAAATAAGCGGTTAATTTTATGTTCTGGACCTTCTGAGTGGAATAATATAGAGAAAAATCAAACTCACGGAAATATCATTCTGGATGTGGATCCATGAAATTGATTTTCATGTATTAACAGTTAACGCATCAAAATGAACAAACAATAAACATCTACTTAACACCATAACAGGAGACATGTAACTAAACATCTATGAACACCATGAGTAGCTAATACTCTAAAGTCTAAAGTCTAAACCTTGCCTTGATCATATTTGTCCAGCAAATATGAAGTCAAATATATACATGTGATGAGCAGCATAAATTCACAGACCTTATTGGTGATATGGACTAATACAATGCAAAGCAAAAACTTTGTCACTACATACCTTGAGCAGGGTGATTTTCTACACTCACTCACTTGATTCAAGAGCCTTTTTTAAAAAAAATAAGGGGAATTATAGGAATTATCCTCTCTAGCAAATAAGAAATGGACTGCAACTAGGGGGAAACTTCAGAGCGTACACATAATTGCTTCAAGCATTGGCATTTAAACTTCAAATAGCATAGCCAACCAAATTCTTCCTCTTACTCAACTAAAATTTCACTAGAACTATCATTCACTCCTATAATAGAAAATTACTGTCTCTAAAGTTGGTAACAAACTTTGTTTGTCAATCTATAATTTCTGGTTTTTATTTTCCCTCCTAAAATAAGCATGCATGTCATAGCACTAATTTTGAAGTTCTCTTCATCTCTTAGGAGCAATTTACAAGTGATAGTATAAAATAGAGAATGAAACTCACCCAACTTTTCGAGAACAGGTTTCATATGAGCTCGTGAATCCTATATCACCATGAAAAAACAAAGTTGAAGCATACAACCAAAAGATATCTCAAAGGGGAAATTATAGCTTTTAAGCAAGAAAACAAATGAAGAACTCACTCCAAACATTATGATTGCCTCAGGGGATGTGAGACCTGATACAGAAGCTGAAAAACCCCTCAGGTCCATGACAAACTTGTCAATACTGCCTCCCTATCAATACAAAAATTGTTCACTTTTCAAGTTCTGCTAATTGAATGGTGATGAAATTGACTATCTTACAAAGCATATACCTTTTTTGCTTTTGGAAGTGAGATGATACCAACTTTAAGGCTGGGAAAATATCCAATTGTTAATGAAATACCCCCATTATGCAGAGGACAATGATCCTCATCATCAAAATATGGGAACCTCACCTGTCCAGTTCTCAAGTCAATAGTAAGCTACACAAATAAATAAGCTATTATAAAAACAGTAAGAAAGCTTTACATGATAAGAGGACTTGAGGAATCAATTCTGGGTCCAAACCTGCAACATCAAAACATGTTCAAGTTCCGAAACCACGTTCTTGGATTCTTGTTCACCCTTCTTTGAAATAAACTCTTGAGAATTATGTTACATGGACTCGGGAACGGGTGTCGGACACGGACATACATGTCCAAGTGTCTAATCCGGCGAGTTCCAAAATTTTAGGCAACGGGACTCTGTCCGATATTTGGACACGGGTACGAGGACACGTTGATACGTCACTTAAATTTAAATAAATAAATAATATATCACAGAAGCTTTACATTTTCATTAAGTCCACCCCTATTTCTTTATTTTAATTCTTTGCTCGGTAAATTCTCCCAATAAATGGCAATTTTCTTCTCTTTTTAGACAATGCCCTTATGCTTGTGACATCAATTCGATTGAATATCGTCTCCTAACCTTTGATTATCAGAGCAATGTCATAAAAGATTTAATTTGTTCCTCTTTTAAATTTCATGATATTGTGCAAGCGGTGAAAGATAGATTTTGTTGTACCATCACCTACAAGTGAGCTTGATTAGCAAGACAAAAGACAATTTTGGTGATCAAAGAAACCTTACAAAGATTTTACTAAGAACATAGAAGCATTGAAATTTGAAATATTCTAATCTTGGAACCACATAGGAATGATGTACGACCACATCTTGCGAAGAACCTTTGTTTTCTCTCTCTCACTGTTTTTTCTTTCAAATAAGTGAAGATTTGGGCATTCAAGGCATTAAGCGGTTTTAAGTACTATTGACCCCTTATCACCATAGATGGAACCCATCAATATGGCAAGTGTAAGGGAATATTATTCAAACCCATGGGTACGAAAGCCAATTTTCAATTGTTCCCTTTAGCTTTTTCTATTGTAAAGATGAAAATGGTGACATATGGCAATGGTTTATGAAATGCATCTGGCATCAAGTCATCCAAGAGGGAGGATTATGTGTCATTTTCAAAAGACATAAAGGGATTTTGGCAACAATGAGAAGTTGATAGTAGTTGGGAAGAGACGTTTTCCAATAGATATTGAATTCGCCATCATGCATCTAACTCTGTATGAGATATCCTTTTGGAAAAGTTGTACATGCTTTTTTAATACTTTAATCACAACGTTGGAAAGTTTACCCTATTCACACACGCTTTTGACCATCTTGATTTATTCATTAGAAAAAGCAAAGCCATGTGGTTTTCTTGTTGGATTCACCTCGATACATACAATCACAATATTAAATTTTAATGATTTTTACTAAAGTAAAATAAAGGATATTAATGGTATAAAATGTGCATTGGCAAATGTGAAAACTCAATGTTGCTAAGAGAACGAAGAAAGCAATACTATATAAAATTAAAAATTTTAAAATAATTGAGTACTTCTTCAACAACAAAATTGGTGAATTGAATGTCAAAGCTCGCCGATACTTATGGATATTTCACTTCATTGGTGATTAATTTACCACACAGTGGCTTTAGATATGGCGTGAAACCCGCTAACACACCAAAGTCTTTCCATAAGGTTATGAAAGATGCTCGTTGCTTGCCATTGATTGCCTTCATTTGGGTGAGCTCCTTTGTTACAAGACAAGGTTGGGAAAGAAGATTAAAAAGGCCATGATTTCATTGTATGAAAAACATGTAAGAACAGGGTGAAATCTGGTGCCTGTACTATTGTTTCTTTTAATTACAACTAAATGTGCGGAGATCGGGCTAGGGTAAAGGTGATAACAAAGTAAACAGACATTGTTAATCTTGCACTTGTTAGAAGTTAAAAAACTACAATGCTCCCATGTGCTTTTGGTTTGTCGTTATTCCAACTTATATTATGTTGATTTCGTTGATCCATTATTTACCACGCTTGAGTGCTTGAGTATGAACAAAATTGTTTGAATAATCTCCAGCATGCTTCCATGGGACTAGGAGTGATAATAGTTGCCAACATTCACTAAGCACGAGGTCTCGGACGTCTAAAGTCTACTAGGAGTCACAATGACATTGATTTCAGTGATCGCTATGTAAAATTTAAAAAAGAAATAGTAAGAACACTTGTCCACTTACGGAGCGTTTGGTATGTGGGATAGGGATAAGAAGGATACGAGGATAGGATAAGGATAGAGAATTATGGGTGGGATAGGGATAAAATAAAGTGTTATCCTTTGTTTGGTATAAGTTAGGGATAATAGTAGGATAAGTAACAAATTTACAAATATACCCTTACTAACCTACCTTTCTCCTCTCTTTTCATTAAAAGGTATATATATCATTTTAATTATAATCCCTATCCCTACATCCTTATACCAACCCCCCTAGGTATAGAATTTGAAGGATAAGAGGGGTTTTAATCCTTGTCCCATCCCCCTCTTTAGTCCCTATCCCTATAAACAAACATGGAAATTTAATACCCTTTCCCAAAAGCCTTATCCCTCTTCTTTTATCCCCTAAACAAACAGGCTATACAATGCCTGTTAGGGGTAGTGTTAGATCAACGCCCCTCCATCATTAACAATCGTCATTAACAATCATCATCAACTATACAACATTGAGTTGGTAATATAGCCCTAACAGTGTGTTTGGATCGAAGGAAATGGAGGGAAAGGAAGGGAAGAGAAATGGAGAGATGGGGTATCTTTCATTTGGATAAAAAATGAGGAAGGAAGGGAATTGGAGGGGAGAGAAATGGAGGTACTAAACTGTAGGAAATTGATCCCTCCATCAATGAAGAGATTTGGAAAGAAAACTCACCATTCTTCCCTCCCCTCCTCTTATCCTCCATCCCCTTCTTTTCCTTTCCCTTTCTTTATCCAAACACACTGTTAATTCTTATTTTTTTTCAATTTAAAACTTGTATTTTCAAATACTAATAAATATCTTATTTTTATGTTTGAGTTTTTTTTAGCCACATAAATTAGCTAATTTTGTAAGAAGAAACACTCGAACGGTGAAGCCTCCTCCTGAAAACTTGTACTAGTATTTTCAAATACTAATTAAAAAATTCTTTTGAGCCAACAATTAACCTTCAAGTGTTTACACATCACAAACAATATCACACAATAAATTCCTGCACAACATTCATAAGGCAAAAACAATCTCACCTCGCTTAAACAGTCAGTTTCCGCATCCCTTCCAATGATCCCATTAACATCACATGTAACAATCGGGATTGTAGAACCCAATTTCTCAGTAATCTACAAATACATCACAATTAAAACTTTAGTTTCATTACCCCCATTACAATTTTCAGTATAAAAAAAATAACAATTGAAAGTGATAGAAGATAAAATTACAAGTTTATGAGCTTCATCGATATCAAAATTAGGACAAATCGAGAGAATTGCAAAATGAGGTCGAATTGGCTCAGAAAGAACCTTGTCAGTCACCTCTGTCACAGCTTCCTGCAATCAAATCAAACAAATGAATTCAATTCAATTCAATTCGACATTAATGGAGTTGGGGTTTGATGAGAGAGGAGAGAGAAATTACGGGAAGGTTGGTATTCAAAGAGAAGACAGATGATAATTTGGGACGAACTAGAATACGACTACAAATGCCATTCCAATTGCGGCTAACGCATGCGGCTGATGCAAAGGTTTTGGCCGGAAGTTTGGAGAGGATCTTCTGCAGAAGGAAATCGTCGAGCTCAGATATCTCGGCACCGTCGACGGGGAATGGGATTTTTGGTGGGTTGTCCATGGAATTGAATTATTTGTTTGCCGGGAGAACAAGGCAATGAAATGAAATGTGTGTTCCTGGAAAAAAAAATGAGTGACATTAACATTTCAAAAAAAAATTACAACTTGTTTATCATGAGTTCATGACTCATGGAGCAATACCACTACTTGAATTAGTAGGTTTGCCTTAAAAATCACTACTTGAAAAATAGTAGTTTTATCTAGATATTGATTTTACTCATTTTTATTGTAAAAGTTACACTTTTATCCCCGTGATAATTAGACCCGAAATAGCGGTTTTATCCATTTTTTATCGTAAAATTTACAGTTTTTGTGATTAGGGGTGATTACATTTGAAATACCATAATTAGGGGGTGAAAATTCGATTTACGGTTTAATCACCTTTAAAAAAAAAAAAAAAACGAAATTTTCTAAAGAAACCCAATCTTCATTATTGTATTAAAAAAACATTTATTAAAATCAACACAGATCCAATAGTTAAGAAGAAAAAAATCACAAAACTAACAACAAAAGAAAATCCAAGAACACAATTTCATCAAACACAATTAATAGCAAAGACCAAAGATCCATGCAACTGAAAACCCTAAAATCGTAAATTGGGACTAAGTCGAACAAAAAGTTTCAATCCCCAATTATACTCACGAAAATTAAAAGAAAGAAAAAAAAAATACAAATATACATCAAATCATTAGTCTAATTTGAGAAAGGAATAAACAATTAAAGAATTACCATTAATGAATCACAATTCACAAGTTTGTTACGCAAATCAATTGGGTTTTACCCATTATTACCGTAAAAGTTACACTTTTCGTAATTAGGAGTGATTACATTTGAAGTATCCATAATTAAGAGTGAAAGTTCGATTTATAATTTGATTTCGGTTTATAGTCCAAACAGAAACCAAACCGTGTTAATTCAGTTTGGGGTTTTTCAAACCAAACCAAATCATACCCTATTACTATTCGGTCCAAACCAAACAACACCGCTTTGAATTCAGTATTAAAAACAAACAAACAAACCAAACCAAACCGAAATTTTCTAAGAAACCCAATCTCCAATCCCAAGTATTAAAAAAAATGTTATTAAAATCAACACAGAACCAATAGTTAAGAAGAAAAGAATCACAAAACTAACAACAAAAGAAAACCAAGAACACAATTTCATCAAACACAATTAGCAAAGACCAAATATTTATTCAACTGGAAACCCTAAAATCGTAAACTGCGACTAAGTCAAATCAAAAGTTTCAATCCCCAATTACACACTCACGAAAATCAATAAAAAGGAAAAAAATACAAACATACATCAAATCAAAAGTCTAATTTGAGAAAGGAATCAAACAATTAAAGAATTACCAGTAATGACTTGCAATTCACAAGTTTGTTCCCCAAATCAATCGAGAAAGCATGAAGATCAAGAATGGGAAAGAGAAAGTAAGAGAGAGAAAGCGAGAAACGGTGGAAGACTGGAAGATAAGAATATTAGGGTTTTTTTTTTTGCCTTATATATGAAAGGGAATTGGCCTGTAGATAGAGCTGGTTATTGGACAAGGTAGTCCAATGATAATAGGGTTAGGGCCAAACTTATAGTTAGGGGCCTTAATGCATGGACAGGGTCTTTAATGGACAGGACCCTTATTGGGTAGGGTTAATGTAGGGCCAAAATTTTGTTCAATTTAATACATAAAGAAAATAGATAATGTAAAAAAAAATTACATACATATTTTCGTATATATATATATATATATATATATATATATATATATATATATATATATATATATATATATATATATATATATATATATACTTAACTATGACTTAGTCCAATTTCTTTTTAATTGATAATTTGTTGGTCCGCCCATTGTCGACCTGAGACCCGCATTGCCCTGACCCGCTATTGAACTTATAAAATGTGTCCCTCTTTGACGCTGACTCGTACCGACCCGCCCAATAACCAGGTTTAGTTGTAGATAATTAGATATTGGGCCAAAATTTTGGTTTAAATTCCAGTTTTAATTTTACTAAACCTTAACTCAAAACCAAATCACAAACCACTTTTTATTTTTCCAAATCGAACCGCACCATATAAAAAAAACCGAACCATATTTAATTCGGTTTAGTTTGCGGTTTGGTTCGATATGAACTAATCATATTTTTTTTAATATAAAAAGAAAATAATATATTTAAGGTAATTGGTATATTAGCTAATGTAAGGAAAAAAATATGATTCCAATTAAGAGTTCAATCAAACTTTAAATAAAATAGCATTTACAAATAAAATATCCTTAAAACAAATCGATCAATCTTAATAAAAAGTAAAATTCCCCCTCAAAAGAATATAAAACATGAAAATTCAATATAACAATCAATCTTAATTATCAATAATCATAAATAATTAATAAGTTACTTTGTTCAATAATTATATTATAATATGTTATGTCTTTTCTCAACTTTTATTAAGGATAAAATTAATTAGATGTACAACAATTATTATGGCATCCTTTTAATCTTTCATAATAATCAACTTCAAAATAATTTATACAGTAATTTGTTAATTTTTTAATCAATTCAATCAAAAATAAGTATTAATTAAAACAAGTGAAGTAGAAATTAGCGAAAATCAAACACTATAGTTAAATAGGCCTTATAAAAGTTTTTATGTTTCATACATCAGTGCACGCATTACGTGCATATAATACTAATCCATTAATAAAAAAAATCATACGAGTTCTACAAAAGAAATTCCTTATGATTGACGAGTAGGTCTTGCAATATGGAACATCTCCTGCTTGAATTGCTGGAAAATACAATTTTGTTGGAAATTTTTTTTTACAATAATCTTTTGTAGTCGTAAGGATGTTTTTCATCTAATTTTTCTAATTGTATTTGAAAAATTAATAACATTTGCGACCCCAAATAGTTTTTCACCAATGAAACTAATTTTACGGCAATTCATTTGATATTCTATCCATATTTTAAAATAAGAAAATTATCCCTCGTATAGAGGAGTAGGCAAACCTCGTCTTTGAAATGAGGTCGAAAAACCCTGTATTTTGAACAAGATCGAAAAAACCTTGTCTTTAAAATGATATCGAAAACTAGACCTGATCAAACTTGGCCCAACTTGGAAAATACCAGGTGTGGGTAGAATTTTAGGCCAAAAACTTAGTTCCGGCTTCCGGCCTGATTTATTTAAAAAAATAGGTTTTTGACAGCAATTAGTCTACTATGGACCCTGGTGCAGCTAGAATAGCTGGACCAGGCCCAACACGCTCGAAATTTTAACAACAGCCCAAATGATTTACATCAGTTACTAATCCACGTACATGATTCATGATTTACCCAAAAAACTGCAACATTTCACCTCAACTACAACATATCACCTTATTTCTCCATTTACACACGCATAATCTCTTTCACCATTTCTCTCTCTATTTTTTTCTCTCACTAAAAAAACTAAAATCAACCATGGAAGTTCATGCTCACAAGATTCTCCGGAGGTAATTTGTGTAAACAATACTTAAATTCGTTTAAATTTTGTATAATGTACATAAATTTATGCAAAATTCTTAATTTTTTTACCGAATTGAAATACAATTATATTTAAGAGTAGTAATTTGAGTTAAAAGTAGTAATTTCTTTATTTTTATTGAAATTTTGAAAAATTCGTGAATTAAATATCCTGTATGAACTAAATGTCTCACAAAATTGGTGGAATTATATGAACATTGTTTAGATGTGTTAGAATTTACTTGTTTTGTGTTAAATTCTGTAATTTGTGTGCTTAAATTAAAAAAAAATTAATCATATATTTTTTTTTCCAGAAAATCAAAACAAAAAACAAGTGTTGTATAGTAGATGAAGACAAGGCGTAAGTAAAAAAAAATTAGTACTCTTATATTCGTATTTAGTACTCTTATATTCATATTTAGTACTCTTATGTTCATATTTTGTAACTGCTATTATTCATATTTATTACGAATATGTTCAGATTTTTTTACTAAATGTTTCAAAACTATAGGCGTGGTACATTGCGATTGTTCATATATTTTTACTAAATATTCAAAATTTGTGATGTTCGGATTTTTTTACTAAATGTTCAAAATTTGCAATTGTTCAGATCTTTTTACTAAATGTTCAAAAGTATAGGCGTGGTACTTTGCGATTGTTCAGATAATTTTACTAAATGTTCAAAATTTGCGATGTTCGGATTTTTTTTACTAAATGTTCAAAATTTGCGATGTTCGGATTTTTTTTACTAAATGTTCAAAATTTGCAATTGTTCGCATCTTTTTACTAAATGTTCAAAAGTATAGGCATGGTGCACCTAATTCTAGATGGACCAAGGTCCATAGAAGAATTTGCATTTTGAAAGCTTGAAATTATATTTTTAGTTAAAAATTAGGCTTGGCCTGAATTTGGCCTAAAAACCAGCAATTGTGGCCCAAAATAGCAGGTTTGGGCGCGGTTTTTTTTTTCTTTTTCCCCTAAATTTGGGCCCAACCCAACCTAAAGCCTTGGCCTTAAATGGTCCGCCTTTTTTGGCTAAAGTCCAACCCGTACTTCTATCAAAAGTCCTTTCTTCCGAGGGAAAAATTTCCTCAGAAAAAGAGAAAACATTATTATAAACTTAAAAGACCCAAAAAAAAAATAATAAAAAAAAAAATTAAAGAAACAATTGTTAGGGCTTTTCACCAATAAAACATCAACAGTAAATACTAAGGTTTAGGAAAGAGCGAGGTTAGGGTTTTTTTTATTTTTTTATTTTATTTTTTTCATTCAGTTGGATAGTTTTCCACTTTTTCTAGTTAAAGTTAACTAGTGTAGTAAGGAAAATGTTATCATGAGGCTAATCTAGTAATAGAATTGCTTGCTAATTATGGGGTTTAGCACACTCAAAGCTTGGTTACGTTATCCTTAAGGCGGTCCCAATAGACCTTAAAATCATTTTATTGGAAGCTTTGAGTGGGTAGCTATTGATAGGAAGGTCCCGGCTCTTATGGCTTATGACTTTATTAGTATTATATTGCTTTGTTATTTTTCCTTCGTTTTGCCTTGTTTGTTTTCTTGCTTTTGTTCAAGTAGTTTGTTTGTTGTCTGCTCCCCCCTCCCCCCCCCCCCCAAAAAAAAAAACCTCATCCACCCACACAAAAAAGGGAAATTCTCATTGGTAGCCATGTAAAATTGCACATTCTCAATAGTTATAAATTCTTGTACAAATTCTCCAAAATAACATTTCTTTTGATAAGTTTTCTCTATCATGACAATGTATTTGTAATTAACAACTAATTAGGTTAATTAAACAAGAATTAAGTTACCCTTGTCGACGTCGTTCTACCCCGGAAACTGTGCGCATGGTGCCGGAGACATTCCACTTCGACCTCGACCCCTAAAACCACCCTCCCCCTTCCTAAAACCCCCTCCCTAAAACCCCCTCCCAGAACTTGCGATTGGTGGCTTCGTTAATGTCGAGCAGTGTAATAGATGTTTCCTAATTTTGTTAACCTTGTTTGTAGCCTACTATACAGGGTCAACTGTAATTTACTAATTCACCCATGCCTTTACTTTTGAAATGACTTTTCTTGTTCATCTAGGAGAATAACCTAGTTCAGCTCTAAAAAATAAAAATAAAGCCAAAGTAAAAAAATAAAATAAAATAAAATAAATGAAAGGTGGGAACAAATTTGAACCCATGCTAGCAGCTAGATGTTTCTACAATGTTCATCCTTAAAACAACCACCACTATTCTTAATTCTTATTAGCTAATTTTTCCTTTTTTTTTTCTTTGTCAAACCTCTTTTTTTGGTTTTTTTCTTTTTTAAATTCAATTTCTTTTTTTCGAAAAGTAAATTCGGATTTTTCGAAAATCTATTTTTTCATAATTATTTTATAAAAATAAGTTTTTAATAAAATAAAAAATAAATATTAAATTAAAATAATTTAAATTAAAATATTGTTTTTCATTGTTCTTCAATGTCCTAGCTTCATCCATTGATGAAAATAACCATCATCATTAGAATCTTTGTTCATCCTTAGATGAAAATAACAACCATCATTAGAATCTTTGTCCCATAAGTAAACTCACACATCAATGAAGCTTGAAAATAGGTCTCGATCTACATAGTATATGCAAAATTTGAGCTTGTTCGAAATCGGGGTTCGTATGTACGAACTTGGGTTCAATTTAAATCCTAAAATATACATGTTAATTGGACAATCGCAATTAAGGGATGCATAACCGCCAATTATATCTACGTGAAAATTAAAAAAAAATCAATTTTTTGACAGTATGGGTTCGTGAGGCAAAGTGAAGAAGAAAGCATATTATTTTTTCGAAAGCATGTTTGATCCAAAAAACGAAGATGGAATTTTAAAACTTGTTTGTGTATAAAATATTCACTAATATGCTAATAGGACATTACCTATAACTAACAAACAGTTTTATTGTTTATACGTTTGCGACGACCATAGGTTATTTTGGACGTGTTCAATTATTAAAATGTACTGCACTATACTACGATTGCCAATTCGTTGGACAAAGATTTATACGAATCCTATATAATTATTTAAAAAAGAAAGTATGAACGTCATATCTTATGATTTTAGAAAGATTATTTAACTTTTAGGAACCTTTTAAAACATCAATTATAATCATGATATTTTCCTAATTTCTTATCTTATTATTATTATTATTGTTGATAGATTCTTATCTTATTATTTTAAAGAATATTATGACTTCAATATCTTCATCTTTTTTTTTTTGTCAAAAAATATCTTTTAATATTTGAAAAGATAAAGTTTCAAATTTTTTAGGAATTTTTAATATCAATTTTAATTAGGTTATTTTTGTATGAAGATGAGAATTTTAATGATTTTGGCATAGAAAATGAAGGATCTGAAAATGAATCTTCAATGATAATTAGGCATTATGCTTTTGTGTTAACTTAATTGTGATGTTAAAACTTTATTAGTACGATAACTTTAGTAGGACCTCAGTTGACTTAGTATTGTAAATGTGGCTCTAAACTTTTTTTTTTTTCTTTTTCTTTCTATTTATAAGTTTACTTTATGTTTCTAACTTGGTTTTGTCAAAAAAATTTGTATGGTAATTACTCTTAGCTTTCTTAATTTTTTCACATTACCCTATGGTTTATATGATACTTTTATCAACTTAAATTTACATGTTTTCAATGATTCTCTTGCTTTTTTTTATTTTTTATTTTTTATTTTATTTTTAAAATTACCCTATACATGATGATGTAAGTCTAAATGCACCCACTCGAATATAGGTTGATGGATTCAAACTTTTTAGAACGGGTTACTCACGGATTACACTAGAAAACTCACGAAACGGGATAGATAATCAAAACTCAAGAACACACTCAAAGTTTTGGGATCTTAGGCAAGAACTCAAGACACACTCAAAGTTCACCCTAATCTTATTACTCAAGAACAAACTCAAAGCTATAAGGAAACACTTTAACTCGAGACAAACTCAAAGCAAAATGCTAAAACACTCGTTATTTTTTTTGTTTGTTGTTTTTTTTTTTATTTTTTTTTATCAATAATCAAAAGCTGATATTCTCTTGTTATTAGCTCCCTATTTATAGGAAATATGGGCAGCAAGGTAACTGAAAAGTTACCACTTAACATCTCCTAAAACCGTGACATTAATTCAACGGTTACAAAAACTAAATGAAACTCTAGTCTTAATTCACTTCTTTGTAACACCTATTTGAATGGGTAGTTACAAAATAGCAATTAAGAATTACAATAACTCCTAATCACACATAAACTTACGGCTTAATAAGAGAGGAAGTTAATAACTCCTCTAAGCCTTATTACAACTTAAATAAAAGATAAATCAAACTTAATTATATAACCCAAAATAGTAAATGGGTCATGAACACATAGATAACACTCCCTTGTGGGCTTAAAGTGATCTCCTAAGTGAGCAAAGTGACAAATTTGGGCTTGAAAGCAAATGGACTAAATCCAAGAGTTTCTAACACAAGGGCATCCGGTTCTTGATCCATGGAGCTTCTAAGTGGGTTGCTTGATTTTGGATCACATGATAATATACATGTTTTCAATAATACTTTTGTCAACTTAAATAATAAAATTCAAAACATTTATTTCTTTAATTTGTATGTAAATTTAATAATATCAATATATTAATACTTGTATATTACTTGTATTATTTATTTTTTGAAAGTTAAATTTTAAAAATAAATTTATATTAACATTTTTTACTTTTGGACAAATATTAATTAATATCTCTTTTATATGAACCTAATTTAGGTTTTTTTCAAAAAAAAAAAAAAAAACCTAATTTAGGATCATTAAATATTCCATTCGATTTGTTTTAAAAAAAAAATCCATTATATCAATTTATTAGGGTAATATCAATATATGAAATACAATTTATGATGATAATAAGTAATAAACTATAATAACTCAATTTATTGAAGACGTGATCTTTTAAATTGGAATATTATAGGATTTGTAACATAAGTTTGGCAATCTTTTGTCAAATATTAAAAGGAATTTAGAATTCAATTGTTAAGTTGACCATATATATAATTGTTGATTAACCCTTTTTTAGGGAAACGATTTTTCTTTTTTTTTTGTTTTGTTTTGTTTTTTGGCAAAGGAGGATTAAACCAAGAAAAACACGAAAACAAGCAAAATAAAACAACCAAATAATCTATCAAGGAGGCGCAAAACATGGGAAAGCCAGACCTTGCACATCCTCACTAAGAATCTTACGAAGCTCCATAGGAGCGTTACCTAAAATAACAAGATTAAATAAATTAAATAATTAATAGGCCGTTTATCGTTGATATTTAATTAGTTGAATCAAATTTCTAAATAAACATTTCATGACATAAGCTTGACATATTGTTTCATAATGCAATGACCTATAATGTATACGATCATAACCTTCTGTTTATTATAAACATGTTAAAGTTTTCATTGTAATTCAGATCAATTATTAATAGTTAAATTGAATTTGCATTGATAATCTAATGAAAATTAAATTATTTGATGATTAAATAGATATAATTACAAAAGTCGTCCTAATCATAGCATTCAATATGATTGCAAAACTTCTTATGGTCATAGACGAATAAAAAATAAAACTGTTTAATATATGTAATGACCTATTAGCATATTGGTGAATACCTTATACACAAACAGGTTTTAAAATTTTAGCTTCATTTTTTTTGGATCAAACAGGCTTTCGAAAAAAATATGGTTTCTTCTCCAATTTGCCTCACGAACCCAAACTATCGAAAAATTGAAATTTTGTTAATTTTCGAAAAAGAATAATTGGTGATTAATGATTATGCATCCCTGGCCTTGATTATGATTATCAAATTAGCATACTGTAAACACATGATTGTGTCTCCCCAAAAATCAAACCCAGTGATGAGTACCTTCCACATATTTGATTATCGAGTTCGGTGAAAAGTTGAAGAGTTTCGTGAAGTTCCCTTAAGCCTTGACCATGTCCCTAACCTTTCCTAAAATGTTTTAATCCAAAATCGTTCATTTTGTGCTTTTAAATCCAAAATCATTCATTTCGTGTCTAATCCATAAAAACGTCCAAACCTGATTATTTTGGTGCATAATCCTGGTCCAATTATTGTTTAGTTGGATGGGGTTTGAAAAGATCTTTCCAAAAATATATTATAAGCCCAAATCCGACTTATAACGAAGAAGTTATGGCCAAAATACTAAACCGAGCCCAAACCGGACATTGGTCCATCCTACCTACGACCCAATGATCATGTGGAGGGTCCAATTACCTTATTCCCAATCCTAAACCAATTAGGATTCATTAGGAGCTTATAGAATCCTCTAGAAGGTTCTAATTTATCCTTTCCCCAAAAGATAAAGATTAAAGATTTTGATATTGAATAAAACATCTCTTTTTTGATAATCCTAATCTCGGTCAAAACTGAATTTCGTGCCTCATAATTTTTATCCAAATCTTAGATGATTGGATATTACTTGAAATTATCTTTCCAATGACATATCATAATCCCAATTCCGATTGGAAACAAAAAAAAATAGGATTAAAATACCAAACTCTATCCAAAACTGACACTATCCCACTATTTCGATCATATCTTTTATTATAAAAAATATATCAATCTGATTTTAATTGGGTTGGAAATTAGACTTCAAGATCTTTCCAATGATATATTATTTATCTTACTCTAATTTCTGGATCAAAAGTTATGATAAAAACAAAAATCGCAAAACTGCAAGATCATCGCCGCGATACTCCTAGTTTTATTCCGATTCGAATTTGGATCTTTTCTGATCGCTTCGACCCTCTTTTTATCCTATAAATAGAGGTCGTATCACTCCGTTTTCAATCACCAACAATCATCATCTATCAACCCTTTCTAATATTTTCTCTCTATCTCTTAATTCTTCATGTACTTAGCCTAGCCTAAATACATCCCTAATACAAATCCTTGATACTCTCTTCGATCAAACACCATTCCTCATTCACGAGATTTAAATACTCCTAGCCATCCTCAACGTTGCCTTCGACCTCGACGAGAAAGGTTGATTGTTATGAGGGTTTGGTCTCTAATCTATATTTCAATTATTATTTAATTTATTTACTTTGTTAATTTAATCTTTCTTGAAGTTACTAACGCGTGTATTGTTTTAATAGCAAGAAAGCCGACGCATAAAGGTGAATAGATCTGCTATCTTTATTCTTTGATTTTGGAGTAGAAATCATGTTTATAATATTATTTTAATTTCTAGCATCATGTTTAGGATAATGCTTTTATTATGATTTTTATTAGTGACATGCTAGGATTTGTTATTAATCTGTTTTGTATCATGCCTAGGATCTTACTAATGATGTTTTGATGTTTATTTTTTTATTATGATGATGATTGTCGTGTCAATTAATTATATGTTGCTTGATTATTCATATTGATTGTTATTGCTTGATCATGCCCCTTTTTGCAGGTTTAAAGGGAATTTGTATTTGAAATCACGCCTAATAAGATAATTAATAATTTGATTTAGCCTTAATATGATTTTAGTTCAAGTGATCACCAATAATAGATTTGATTGTGCATTAATAATCAACCAACATAGATTAAACAGGTTTAAGGCTAACTTGATGTATGTATGTTGATCAAAAAATACACATGAATATTATAAGAATTAAGTAGAGGCCGATTTAGGACTGGTTCAATCTTTTTTAGGTTGGATTCATACCATCATCCCCGAATATCCAGTTATGGTTCCGGACCACTATGGAGTTAGCGATCTCCGTGATCGTGAATGGGGTGTAACCTTCGCACCCGTGAACAGTTTACAAGTTCCTAAAACTTGTTGGCCACTTTTCTATCTCTAGCTTTCTTCCCTTGGGGCGCCGTCATGCCTAAAAGCATGAATACAGTGGGGCTCAAAAGGTTGAGTTTGAAAAATTCCCTACAGTTTTTGGCGACTCCACTAGGGAGGTTTTCTAGATTGATTCCTGTAATTTATTTTGGCAATTGATTTAGAATGAGTGGATGAGACTTGAAAGAGTCTAGATATTCAATGTGCGTAATTTTGATTAACATTGTGGCATAAGTATAAAAAGGTTCGCATTGGAAAGAACATCCGTAATGAGAAAAAAACATAGGAATATATACGTAGGAAAGGTCGGAAATATCTTTCACAACTAGAATCGGAAAGATGCTACAAAAAATGGAAAAATATCGAACATTGAAACTGCCACAAAATGTTAGAACCAGCGCAGGACGTCACCAACCAATGTCAGACGACATCTTCATTGCGCTGCGATGATTATCGCGTCGCGATGGAGTTGTCGCTGGACGATGGTCTCTGCCTTTTAGCGATGGATCTGGCGATTCTGTTCCAGAATTTTGTCTTCTTGTTTTGCCCGATTCTAGTACTGTTTCGACGATTTTACTTCCTGATTGAGTTTTTTTTAACTTTTCGGAACCCATATGTGTTCTACATGTGGTTTTAGCCCTTGGGAATTCACGCTCCATCCACCCTAATGAACGCTCCAAGCAACAATGGGTGCATCCGAGTTTGTGAATTCACCAAACCATGGAAGCGAGTTTAACTTGCGGGGTCCCATCCATCGTGCCAACCCTTCTAAGGTAAGGCTACCGCGCGATGCATCTGAACTCATAACCATGGACCCTCTTGGACACCATAATCCTTGACCTTAGAGAACTAGAGCCATGGTTAGGTTGCAAACTCATTGCATCATGTTGTGACTACTTGACTACTTGTGCATCCCTTACTTGTGCATAACTTGTTTGTGATTAAACTAACCTTTGGTTTGATTTGTTTCTTGTACACATGCCTATACAACCTAACCCTTTGTCTTAACTTGATTCTTGTAGATATGACTTATATATACTAACCTAAAGGACTTTTCTTCATAAAATTGGTTAATTAATACGAACCTATGAAGTCTAAATATACTTGACCTAGCAGTCCATAGGTTTAAACCTTCGAAAGAACCACCGAAAACAGATTAGATTAAAATTCCATTAGTGACGCAAAAATCTGGTTTGTGCCGCAAAACGCCAGTTTCATCGCGCTGTGATAACCCTATAATATCGTGCCACGATTGTTCCAGCGTTTCGCGACAGTTCCATCGCTACGCAATGGTTCTGTTTTTCCTTTCCAAGTCTTCTTGTCGAGTCTAATTTCCATAATTAACCCGTTTAATGAATACACGAAGTCTTAACTTGAACTTTTTTTGAGTCTAATCACATATTTAGCCCCATGATCATCACACGAGTCTTAAACATATCACTTACACTCACAAGCCTTTGCGCACACTTTGTATATACTTTCTTCACATCATGACCATGTCTTAGGTCCACGCATGAGTCTTCTTTCCGTCATTTGAGTTGGGGGTTCATCTTATTCCCACAAATTTCCATATCCTTCCACATTTACATATACCTTCCCACATACTTTCCATACATTACACTTTCTTTCCTAAACACTTTCCACATTCACATACTGTAATATCCCGTATTTTTGAAAGACATTTTCTAAATTAAAGAGTATTTTAGTCTTGTATTTTTGACGTATTTTCTAAATTAATTATTTTCTTAAAGAGTATTTTAGTTTTGGAGCCAAAATGATATTTGGATTTTGGCGCCTAAATCATTTGCCTTATTATTTTACAAAACTAATTAAAATGGATAATCCAATAAATAAAACCATTTTATACCAATGTTATAAATATTATTTTTGATTTCTCAAAAAATTAAATAGATAAACCAAAATTATATTAATTCGATTAAAATAAATAAATAAAATTAATTTCCTAAACTAATTTAATGGTATTTTCGGATTCTATATAATAAAAATCTGATTTAATATCTTCCTAAATCAATTATTTTCATGAAATATATAATTATAAATATTTTACCTAATCTATGAAATTAACATAGAAAATCCGAAAATATTAAGTTAATATTTTCGGCCACTCATAATTTTTCTAAATAATTTTAATTTATTTTATTAAAAATAAAAAACCCTTTAATATTCCTTATTTCTACCCTAAAATCTAAAATTTATTTGATCTTATTCTATACTTGCACTCCAAGCTCAAAACTTTCTAAACAAAAATTTCATGACCAAATAAAATCTAATATTCTTCCATACATTTAATTATTTCCTAAACCCTTAAAACCCTAAATTCCATTCTTTGAAATTACCAAAATTGCTATAAACTCATCACCTAAACACCTATAAATACCCCTTCCAAACACCCCAAGACACACACTAAAAACCTCAAGAAATCTTCTTCTCTCTCTCCCTCTCTCTCTCTCACGGTTTCCTCTCCTCTTCTCCTCCCTCAAACTTCCGGCCACCACCATCACCGGCGGCCCCTCAGCGGCGACCACCAGCCACCACCGCCGGCAGCCACCACCTTTCACTACCGGCCACCTTGCTTCCTCCTTTGCCTTGGTTTCCATCTTCATCCTTCAATTTCTCCTTTCTCCTAAACTTGTTTTACAATTCTAAAATTTTGTAATTGAAATTTTATATATATTATTTCTTGAATAAATTATAGAATAAAAACAGAAAAATTATTTAAGTTATAAAAACAGAAAATTATTTTATTAAAGTATAATAATAAATTATAATAAATTCATGCACATATAGGATAGATTGGTTAAGTTGTTGTGCTTATTTGATAGCCTTATATTAATTAAGGTTATAATAATGTGTAGGGTGTTCGTGATTAAGTGAAGTAATTGTGTGAATCACTCGTGTTACGACCAAGGTACGTTATGTGGTTTGATACCTTCGAAGTTGTCTATGAAATTATGTTTTAATATATTTCTTATTGAAATTATAATTTATTATGTTTCTTATGAAAATATGATTTATTATGAAATTTATGCTTATAATGTTTTATTATATTTCGTATGAAGTTATGTTTTATTATGATTCTTATGAAATTATGTTCTATGATGGCTTCAAAAGAGACTTTGAATTGTGATTAAAATTATGAAAAAGGATTGGATTAAAAATGATTTACAAGTTTATTGATATTCAAGTATAACGGATTTTAAAAGGCGCTTTTAAGCAAATCAATCGATATGGTTATGAATCCCACTTAGGGAATGGATTAGAGAAGGTTATGGACTTTGCATGACCTAGTCTTTCCTCAAGATTGGCCTTTGTTCATAAAGTAAACCACTTGGGGGGTGTGCACAAAGTGAGGAATTGGTTTTGAAATGTAATCGATTGAGTTTTAAACTTGTCTTGAAAGATTTGAATTGTAAAAAGTTCTTATATGAGTATGATATTGGGAAGATTGTGTTGAAACCATTGAAATTAAACTTAAATGATTTAATTGATGTTTTACTTATCTTACACATAATCTACTTAGCGTAATTTGCTAATACGTGCTTTTGTTTTGGCTTTGCTCTGTTTACCATTTATGGTAAGCAGGTGAACTTTTCAGGTGGAAGTTGATTGATGCATATGGGAGTCCACGGGAATTTCACCTAGCTTACGGAAAAGTTTGACTTTGTTTTTATGTCATGAATAATGAACAATTTTATTTTGAAGTATCATTAAAGAATAAAGTATTTCCGCTGCAAAAGTATTTTGAAGTATAAGCCTTGCGTTTTCACGCGGCGGTAATACGCCCAAGTCTCTCTCTACGGTATTTATACGTATTTTTCTACATAATCCGTAGAGGGAGATTTGGGGGTGTTACACATACTTTTCTCTTTCATGCTTTCCCCATGTCATTCACCTCATACACTATGATCCTTCCCCATCTATGCATGTTGAATCGAGTTTGAGTCAAGTGATTGACAATAAGTGTCAATGGTTTAATTCCACAACGTTTGGTCAAGGAGAGAAGGACGTTTAATCAAAGACAACACCTTTATACAAGTACTCCTTTTCCAGAGTCTAGTTCGAACAAGAAGAAAGATAAGAATGGCAGCTAGTCAAGGAGATTTTGACAAACTCCAACAAACTGTAAATGACCTTGCTGAAATGCTCAAAGAACTCACCACTAGAATGGAGAAGGTCGAAGACCCAAGCAAACATGTCCCACCTGAGACAATCTAGCGCATCCAAGAAAGCCTAAGTCAAGTATCTAATGACCATGAGTATCTTGGCCTAAGCTCTAAGGGAATCTTACTAGAAAAGGATCTTCTTCCACACAAGTTTTCTGCCACTAACATTCCCAAGTTCAAAGCTACTGACAATCCTTACTTTCATTTGAAGGCTTTTGAGACAATCATGGAGATGAAAGGGAATGATAAGAAAATATTCTGCTCACTTTTTTCTCTTTCCTTAGAACTAGTAGATCAACAATGGTTCTTCTCTATAGGTTCTAAGAGAATTGCTACTTGAGACAGTATTACTCATGCTTGTATTGATAGATATAAATGTAATGTTCAAGTAGAAACTGATCATAGGGAACTTGAAATCCTTAAACAAAAGGAAAATGAAGGCTTCACCGTGTTTTACAATAGGTGAAAGGAAACTTCTGCCAAAATGATTGAGGTTCCAAATGAAAAATAATCTGTGAGAATGTTCATAAGAAACCTTCAAGACAAGTACCAAAATCACCTGAAATATCAACTTCTAAACACTTTTAAGGCCGTCTACAATATAGGCATCGAAATTGAAGACGACCTTATGAAGTTGGCAGCTGCTAACAATAGTAATGCGAAAGGATAGAAGAACGACTATCCTTCTTCTTCCTCTCCCATTAATGAAGCACATGCTATAGACACTCCTAATCAATGAATCCAAAGGTCGAAAAGAGTGTTTACTCCACTTGGCATGAGCTACGAAACGACATTCGATAAACTACACCATAAAGGACTGGTCATGCCCATAGGACCTATTAAAGACCCAGTCCTAGAAGCCAGACCAAGTGGGATCTTAATAAGCACTGCAAGTACCACCAAGGAAGAGGTCATGATACTGAGGAATGTTTGAAACTCAAAGAAGCTATCCAAGATTTAATCGATGATAACAAAACTTCAGAGATTCTAGCCATTGCAGAGGATCAAATAACCTTTGACCCTTTTCTCCTCATTACACCTATTGATGAGCCCATGATTAAACTATTCTATATAAATTCCATTAACGAAGTGACCATGATTGAGGAGGATGAAGAAGTTTTCTTAGATGCCACCAAGGAAAACTCATTAAATTTAAAAGAAAGCATTGATAAGCTCCAAAATTCCATTGCCAAGCTTACAGGTATGGTGGAAGACCTGGTGAATCGAATGTTAGTCATTGAATTAAATCCTCATCGCCAGGATTGGAAGAATGAAAAGAACAATCATCCTCCTTCTTCTTCCCTTCAAAGATTAAAGAAAAAAACCCAATGCTCCTAAGCCGCGGGTAAGACAGACCATTGATGAATACACACCAATAGGAATGACTTATGATGAAGCTTTCGACTACCTCCATGGCCAAGGCTACCTTCACCCTATTGGTCCAATCCAAGATCCAGTACCTGAGAAACGGTCTCCTAATTGGGGTCTAAGCTCCTATTGCAAATACCATAGAGGCAATGGTCACACTATTGAGAAATGTTTCACCCTCAAGGATCGCATTCAAGACCTCATTGATTCGAATTGCCTTCAGGCTCCTCCTAGCAAGAAGAAGGTCGAGTGATGAAAAGCATGAGGCGGGCTTCAATGACAAAATTTCATGATTCTTTTATTATTCTTGTTTTCACTTTCCCTCAATAAGTCTAGCATAGGCACCCCACCATCTTTTCTTTTTAAGATTTACTTCATGAGTTTGTTTTTATCCTTTCTATTTTAATAAAATGAGCATTTATTTCCTTGCATATGATCATTGCATTGCATTTCATATAAAAAAAAATTAAAAAAAAAAATCCATGCCGAGCTAAACACAAGGTATTCCAATTATTTGAGACACCCTTTGTAGCCACATCATATCACCTTTACCCTTTGTATTACATCACTAGGCGAAAATTGGTAGTCAACACCGGTTCAAAACCCCCATTTAGCACCGGTTTTGAACCGGTTCTGATTTGAGGGATGCCAAAACCCAAGACTTTTCGCACCGGTTCAAAACCAGTGCGAAAACTTACTTTTTGTACTGGTTCTTGCTATGAACCGGTGCGAAAAAAGTCCCCAAAAAAATTAGAAAAAAAAAACATTTCGCATCGGTTCTTGCTGTAAATCGATGCGAAAAGTCCTGACGCACCTTTTTTTTTTTTTAATTTATATACTTTTCGCACCGGTTCTTGTTGTGAACCGGTGCCAATAATTGTTTTTTTTTTGGCAATAAATAATAATATTAATACTAATAATAATTATAATGAAAACCTATACATCCTGCATTAATTCTACAATTATTATATATTATAATAACAATAATAATAATAACTATTATTATTATTATTATAATATTATAAATAATACTAATAATAATAATTTCTAAATTGAAATAATAACAACAATACATAGATATTAATTAATAATCCCAAATGCAATACAATGAAGTGTCATATTTACAATTCCTCAAAAATAAAAAAAGAAGTGTCATATTTACAAACAACACTAATCAATAATGTAGTTAACAAGTTCAAATAGAAATGACATTTACAAATTAAATGTGATGAAAGACGCCAACATGTCTCGGACTTCATTAAATTCCTTGCTCGTCAACGGATCTCCCTTTTGTACCTTGCAAAACTTGGAATAAACAAAAAGTATGTTATAATTAATTACTTAGGTTATGCATGTAAAAATACATTTACAAGTTCAGTTAGGCAAAAATTTATTACTTAGGCCTATATGACTACTACTTCACCTATTTTCTACATTTCCTATCAAATCAACTCATTCTTTCTCATAACATGTCAATATTACTTAGTTATAGGCGGCTAAGGTGTGAAATCACATGAAAAGAGCAATCCAAGTGTTTTGGGACGCATTTTGATCCAAAATGGCCTAAATAAGGCCTATATGACTACTAGGATGCCTATTTCCTACATTTCTTGTCAAATCAACTCATTCTTTCTCATAACATGTCATTATTACTTATTTATAGGCGGCTAAGGCTTGAAATCACATGAAAAGAGCAATTCAAGTGTTTAAGGATGCATTTTGATCCAAAGTGGCCCAAATAAGGCTTATATGACTACTAGGATGCCTATTTCCTACATTTCTTATCAAATCAACTCATTCTTTCTCATAACATGTCATTATTACTTAGTTATAGGCGGCTAAGGCTTGAAATCACATGAAAAGAGCAATTCAAGTGTTTTAGGACGTATTTTGATCCAAAATGGTCCAAATAAGGCCTATATGACTATTAGGATGCCTATTTCCTACATTTTTTGTCACATCAACTCATTCTTACTCATAACATGTCATTATTACTTAGTTATAGGCAGCTAAGGCTTGAAATCACATGAAAAGAGCAATTCAAGTGTTTTAGGACGCATTTTGATCCAAAATGGCCCAAATAAGGCCTATATGACTACTAGGATGCCTATTTCCTACATTTATTGTCAAATCACATGAAAAGAGCAAATAAACTAAGTCAATGGCATACCTCATCAAGCTGTAGTGTGTCTGTACAACGACTCACTATGTCAAACATGAATCTCATCACGTATTGGCCACAATCAACTCCGTTATCTTGTTGTGCGCACTAGCATAGGAACAAAGTACATGAATCAAACATGCATAGCAAATTAGCAACATCTTACGCATTGTTTATTACGAAATCACAATATCATGTGGCATTACCATCGGTGATTTCCATGTAGGACCTTGAGGAGCTCGACAATTTATCTTCTTCATAACACTATAGAAAAGTAAGTTCAAATTTGATTAGTATGACTAATAAATGAGTTAGGTAATGATAATCAACACTAGGTAGCTATATTTACTTTTGCAGTATGGACTTCACGAGGAGCTTTTTCGGATGAGGCAATTGAGCTGAATCAAAAAGGAAGATTGTGTTACTGGAAACATTAATCACCAACAGGGTCAAATGCTACTACATAAATTCACAATATACAAACAAATCAATAATTATCCATGTACAACATATAATCAGGGAAAACACATGAATTTAACATGGTTAGACGTACTCTTCATAACATGGGGCGAATATGAACTTGTAACCCGCACCCACTGATTCCTTGATACTCTGTTCAACATAGTACAACACGTCAGGGTGATTCCCTAAGATTCTAGTAGTGGAGATCTGCTCGGGGCATAACCACCCAACTTGACACGGAGAATCAATGTCACGTAAGTGCTCCTGTAGTGCTCTGCATGCATGATAATAGAATATTAATGGAAAAATAAACGACAATCACCACTAATCTGAATAACATAATTTGAGCGGCATTGAATTACCTCATGAATGTTTAAATGAGGGAAATGTTAAGAATTGAACCACTTAGAAATTCCTTCACATCATCTTTGCTAAGCCATGCAATTGCATCGTCATCACAGTGGAACAATGCCTTAGGTAGTGCAACTTCAATGGGAGTGTCACTAGGCAACATACTAACACGGTTGTGTAGATAAGTTAAATCTTGAAGGATCGTTTCTGCAACAAGTGGAGTAGCTTGCATAGCTGAACCTCTCGAAGAGTTCTTCTTTAACGCTTTTTCACTCTCCGACCGTTGTTCACTCTTCTTCTTTGGCATCGGTTGATCAATGCTTTTAGGCTGCTCCACCCTCCTTCTCTTTGGAGTTTGGCTTTTCTGAAATCTGATAAAACAAATCACGCAATTGGTTAGAAAAGAAATCCATCCAACTTTTGGGAAGACAACCGGGCATAGAGTAAAGAGTGAACCCAAAATCTTACCTGGTTGATCAACCTGACCCAAGCACATGGCCATTGCATAAAGCTACCTTTTGCTTCCCAAAGTGTAGTAATCCCATCCTCCTCTACGGGCACTAGTACTAGGATGTCCTCGAACCCCGCAGTCACAGAATTGATCCCGAGCGAGTAATGTTGTGGCCTAAGCGGTCACAAATAGACCGTACCTTGTTCGGCCGGTTGTGCACTACCATACGCAACCAAATGCAAAGCTCCACTGTTTGATAGCCCCGGGTGTAGAAGTACACAACGGGTCTCTTCCTACACTAATTTGAAAGATCACTTATAAGAACCAAATATATCACAAGGGGTCGTTTCCTACATAATGGATAATGTACCCATATATACTACGCTAGAACTAAACAAAATCACCTGTAAATCTGGAAATTCATGAGGTGCTGGATTATCAAGCTCCCTCGAGTCTGCATGTGTAGGAGTACCAACTTGCAACAGTAAATTAATTAATGCCACCTCAGATCCCACGTAACTCAATATGCCAAAACTAATAGATTTGAAACTACCTCATGTATCTCATCGTCTCCATGTATTTCATCTTCTCCTTGTCCTTGTGGGTGACTACATGAGTCGACCGGTGTAGTCGAGGGGAACGACAAGCTCGGTAAGTTTATTTGCTTCGCCCAAGCATTGAATTCACCTACGATCTCGTTGCACACTTGTTCCTTAATTGATGTCACCGTGACAACCAAGTCATGTGGTGAGTTAACACTTGCTCGGGATCTTCCTGATTTGGTATATTCTGGACCCATCACCTTTTCCCATCCTAGTAATGTCCTTCCCGCACCTAATACCCGTCTTGGATGGTAGGGCTTTCCCAAAGCCAAGGTGAAAGGGTCTTTTTCTATAGTTGGGACGAGCTTGCCTTCAACCAGTTCTTCAGTGAACTCAAGCTGTAGCAAAAACATAAAGGTAACATGAATATAGTTAATGTTTTTGTATAGTGATATTGATGCAAAAGCCTCATAAAGTTCACAAGTTCATAGTTACTTACGAGTTTATCTGCCATTTCTTTGGTTTCCGGAGCCTTGATGATCCATTTTCTGGTTTCCTTGTCACGCGCATGCAAAGAACAAAAGAAATCACCAGCACGATTCACCAACGTAGGGATCATGGAATCGAAGGGTTCTTTGGAGGACCCTAGAAGCGAAGTGGGGTATACTCCATCCTTGAACCACATTTCCCTCCATTCACCAAATGTCTTACACCCCATACGATGGGTGTATTGCCTCTGCAACGCATTTTTGGAATTTTGCTCCCTCAGTTCCTACATAATTAGAAATGTTAGTATCATTACTTCAAAAAGAGTTAATATATTATACAATTGTCATCAGATTTACCCAAACTTACAATTGCTTCCTTTTTACTTTTTTGAAGAACAAAAGCTTCCCAATCATCCTTCGATACGCTTGGCCATTTTTGCCATGGGAGTTGCTCTTCCTCGATAACTTCATCATCATTGCCACCTCCTTTATTCTTCTTTGGTTTTCTCACAACTGTCTTTGTGATTCACCCACGAACTAAGGTGGTCTTGAAGCCTCTGAATCTTTCTCTAGTAAAGATTCAAACACCCTTCGCTTGGCGGCATCATTAGGAATATTAAACAGACTCTGCAAGCACAAATAAAAGCGATTATTAGTTTCCCCTTTTAAATAACAATAAAGTGAAGGTATTTATAATTGTGTAAATGTGCAAACAAAGCACTTGCCCTTGTATCATTCCAAAATGTTTGAATCAAGCCTGAAGATACTTCCCGCCAACCAAGTGTAATGGGGATTTTGCGCACACAAATGCCAACGTGAGTCCGTATCTTTTTCTGTTTTCCCAAATACCGTTCTTTCAAGTACGGAAGCTTCCAAAAGATTGATTATTTTTTAAAGAGAGCAGTTGAGTCCGCATCTTTTTCTGTTTTCCCAAATACTGTTCGTATACCCTTAACTCGAGCATAAACCTCCTCACCAGTCAACGGCCTAGGCGCAGTCCTCTCTTCCGTTGTCCCATCGAAAGCCTTTTTCTGCCTACGATACGGGTGATCGTGCCTGAGCAACCTTCTGGTACGCACGTGCACCTCTTTGTGAGAATGATCAAGGCTCATGCTTGGTGTGTCATCAATACAAATGGGGCATGCTTTTTTTCCTTTGTTCTTGTACCCAGACAACTTGCCATATGTAGGAAAATCATTAACTGTCCACATAAGAGCCGCACATAATGTGAACATCTCATTCTTATAAGCATAAAAAACGGAAACCCCTTCGTCCCACATCTTTCTCAAATCATCAATAAGTGGCGCAAGAGGCGCAAGATAAACATCTATGTCGTTTCCAGGTTGCCTTGGCCTCATTATTAGTAGTGAAAGCATTACATACTTACGTTTCATGCACAACCAAGGAGGTAAATTATAGATCACTAAAAGTACCGGCCATGTGTTGTGTTGGGTACTAAGAGTGCCAAATGGATTCATCCCGTCGGTGTACAACCCTAGCCTTAAATTTCTGACTTCATCACCAAATTTCCCAAACTTCATATCAATGTTCTTCCATTGCGGGGAGTTGGCTGGATGCTTTAGCATTCTGTTTTTCTTTCTTCCCTCTGCATGCCACCTCAAGTTTTTAGCGTCTTTTGGTGTTGAGAAAAGACGCTTAAACCATGGAATAATGGGAAGATACCACAACACCTTAGCAGGAGGTCCCTTCGTACCAGCATTGCAACTCATGCGCTTGTAGCGCGACTTCTTGCATCGTGGACACTCCTCCAATTGTTCATATTAAAGAATACAATCATTAGGACATGCATGTATCTTCTTATACTCCAAACCAAATGGACACATGAGCTTCTTTGCATAATAGTAAGACTTAGGAATTTCATTCCCGCCAGGCAACATCTCACTTAACGCGGTCAACAAAGAAGTAAAACTATTGTCCGTTCACGCATGCTTCGACTTAATTTTAAAAAGTGTTAGCACAGCTGATAGTTTGGAGTATTTTTTGCACCTAAGATACAAAGGCTTTTTAGAAGCCTCCGATAATGACTCATACACGTCACCTTCAACACCACGCATCATCTCATCCACCCCTTCATCCTCGACCCCATCCACCTGATCATCCTCAAATCCATCCTCATCACCATTATTAATAATATATTCATCATTCCTATATTCCTCGTCCACACGAATCTCATTGCTTCTATCATGCACATCATTCCCATCAACATCCCCACTGTACTCTCCTTCTTCACCGTGCCAAATCCACACATGATATTTAAGCCTAAACCTATGACAAACTACATGATCTCTAATGATATTAACATTATTGACCACCTTCACATTATTACAATCAACACAAGGACAATAGAGGCAATCTACATCCATTCTGCGCTGATAAGATGAAGCCCTCTCACAAAACTCTTGAACCCCATCAAAAAATTCCAATGTATCACGTCTGCCATACATCCAACCACGATCCTTCTCCATTAAGTAAATTGTCTCTAAACATAGCAACATATTACGATAATGTATAATTGCTACATATATTATATATGTAAATCAAATTCAAACACACACCATGCATATAACATTCTTATAGTAAAAAAATGCATATATGCTTCCAAAGGGTCCTTATCACTCCAACCTAACCCATCCTTGAATGTGGAATCTCACTAGTGAATGTATGTTGACTTTCCAATTTTAAGTAAAATCCGGCAGCATTTCTCCACAGTTCTCCAAGTACACGATGTAGATAATTACTTACTCACATATGTACCTAGAGAACAGGGTGAGGAAATGATAAGCCAAGATGTTCCTTAAAATCGAAAAAAAAGACATACATTCACCACCTAAGTGAGAGTAAACGTTCAAGAACAGTCCCAACCGTGGACTATTCAAGACTTTCTCCTAATGAGAAAGCCTTGAATGGGTATCTAGGCATATGATGATGCAAGCATTTTATATATTGTTGTATTTATTTGTCATTAAACAATACACAAGTTGTAATAGCATGAAAAAACTTTTATTAAATGAATAAAGAAAAAGAAATATAGATTAGAAAAGTTTATAATTTATACCAATATAGCAAGTACAATGGATGTATTTTTTCTAGGGGTGGCAAAAACTAACCCGATCCGAACCCGACCTGAAAATAGCGGGTTTGGGTTGAGATTTTTGACCTGAAAACTTAAATGGGTTGACACGAACTCAACCCGAAATTAAATGGGTTAGGTTAAGGTTGAAAATTTCAACTCGAAAATGACCCACTTAACCCGAAAATATTGTCGGGTCTTAAATAAAAAAAAAAAAAAAAAAAAAACCAAAGACTACTACTAGCCCAAGCCCAAATATTTAAGCAGAAAACCTAACTCATTTTCATTCTCACAAGCCGTCACATTTTCTCTTTCTTTCTTCTCCTTATCCGTCTTCTCCTTATCTCTCTTCACTCGTTCTCCTCCTTCTATATCTCTCTTCATCCATTCTCATCTCCTTATCTCTCTTCATTTGTTATCTTCTCCTTCTATATCTCTCTGACTCTCTTCATCCATTCTCTTCTCCTTCTCTATCTTCCTCTAGAAAGCTTCAATTCATCTAGAAAATCCGAATTTGAACTTCTCTTCTCTGATTTTTGTGAATTTTGTTCTTTATATTCGAATAATCCTTTCTTAATTCATCGAAAAGCTCCTCTTTCTCTATCTTCACGCGAGCAAGTCAACAATGTCACGTAAGTAAGCTAGCCACCGTCACTGTCACAGCAAACCCGACCGACCACCGTTACTGTCACCGTCTATTGTTGAGGTTTTTTGTACTTTAGATCTAGTTTAAATTTAGGTTAGATTTTAGATCTAGTTTTATTTTTCTCAAATTTTTGATTAAAATTATTTTTTTGATGAAATTATAATGTAATTATATAAATTTTGTTACTGATAAAGTGATAAATCGCCTATTCTTCATCGATCTAGTTATTCTGATTTTTTACATATTTTTTTCTGGTTTTTTTTGTTTTTTTTTTTTGTTTTTTTTTTGCAATTTAGTTTGTATTGTTTTTCGGGGTTTTTTGTTTAAATATTTTTTTCTGGGTTTTATGTTTGATGATCCAAAAGAATTCAAGGAATGTTGTATATAATATGTTAAAAAAAATCGAACAAAAAACCAAAAAAAAAAAACAAGTCGAATCAGGTCATTTTCGGGTTGACCCAAACCTGAAAATATCAGGTTCGGGTTTGGATTTTCAACCCGAAAACTTAAATGGATCAGGTTCGGGTTGGGGGTCACCTGACCTGAAACTAGGTGACCCGAACCCGACCCGACCTGATCCGTTTGCCACCCCTAATTCTTTCTAACTTTCCACTTGAGCTAAATATGTAGTATTCAAGCTAAACTTGTGCTTCAATTCATGTATGAATCTATAAAAAAAAAAGAAAAAACAAAACAAAAAACAAAAGTTACTAAGTAATTAACACCTACATACATTGCTAAAGTATAACACACCATTAATCAAACTAACAATTGCTAATCACTAATTTTCTTAAAATTTAGAGTAATTAATTTAATTCCACTAATTTATTCACTAATTTATAACACAATTGCTAATCACTAATTCAACCACATTATATTTTACATACCAAAATTCAACTAACTTCATTAAGTTATCTGCATTTTAATGTGTATTAAGTTCAAATTAGACAATGAGCATATACATAAACTCTAACAATTTATGCAAAGAAAAAAAAAGGCAGAATTTAGTTAATTCATGTTATATTAAAAAACCTTCCACATAGCTAAGTACCAAGGATTGACAAAGGATTTGCTATATTTAAAAATTGCTTTTTCAAAGGTGTCATGAAGAAAATATTTATAGCAATCATGGTAATGAATTAAATCAAACCATTAAAGTAAATGTACAACACTACAGACTTTAAAGAGAAATGCCGACAGAAAGAATAAAAGGAACCTGCATGATACAATATTTTTACCCCCAATATTGTTGTTCATCAAAAAATAGCATTAAAGTATTGATGAAGAGAGTTTACATAAAAAAAAAAAACAAAGCATATTTCCACATTCTCATAATCATAGACAACATTTCAAATAATGAAACTAACAAAGCAAAGTTGTGCTTGGTTTAACACAATTGGGTGGTGAAAATAGAAGAATATCTAAATTGACGACAGAAACCTGTTAGACAACGACTCACACAAACCAATCATCTCCTAGAGAGTAGAAAACCAAACCAAACCAAAACAATATCAAACAGTACAAACACTAATAGAACTCAGGACTTCAAGGGCGGCATGAATGCAAAACTGATGCAGAGCATTTGTTCTACTAAATAGCTTAAGCAAAAACCTCAACATAGGCCTCAAAAAACCAACCGTAGCTAACAAAATTGATCCAAATTTAGATAAAAAAACATTAGAAGAAAATTCCAGCATAAAACCATAATTGAAAACTAATGCCAATTTTGCCAAACAGAAAATCAAAGTAAATAGAAAAGAGAAAACAAACGCAACGCTCATGATATGTTCATCAAATCCCTCAACCCAAGCCCCCACGACAAAGCAAAGCAAGTAGTGGTTGGGGGGGGGGGGGGCGTGCGGTAGTGGTTGAGGGGGAGTCGTGCGGTAGTGGCGGTAGTAAACTAACCCTAGATTACAAGAACGCCCAAATTACTATATACTGAATTTGAAAATCAAATCAATGACAAACCCTAGATTGCGAAAACTGAAATTGATAATCTTAAAAGGACAAAAACAAATTCTTACCTCGAAGCTACTTCAATGGAGGTGAGAAAGCTTAGAATCCACTTCAATGGAGAACTAAAAGTACGCGTAATGGAGGAGAGATATGGACAAAGCTCAGAATGCGCTTCAATGGAGAACTACGAGCACGCGTAATGGAGGAGAGTTATGGATAAAGGTGAAATTTTGGAGGTGGTCGAAGCTAAGAGAAGGCGAAAACGAGAGGGAAAACTGATAAAATGAAAAGTAGGGGGAAAGAAAGAAATGATTTTTTTATTTCGCACTGATTTGAACCGGTGCTAAAACATTATTTTGCACCGATTTGGTTTGAACCAGTGCGAAATCTCTTTCTCCATTTTTTTTCTTTTTTAATTCACACCGGTTTGAACCGGTGCGAAAAAGATAATTTTGCACCAGTTTAATCGGAACCGGTGCGAAAAGTCTTTTTCCCAATCCCGCCCATTTCTTTTAACACCGGTTTTCAAAAACCGGTGCGAAAAGTGCGGTGCCTATTTCACTTTTTCTACTAGTGCATGATCCTTTCTTGATAAACCACTTTGAGCCTCGTCAAATGATTGGCCTTCTATTTTTCAACCCACAACTACCTAACCTTGGGATGGGATGGTGTGCAACTTATAAAATTTTCAAAGCAAAAGCTTGAGTGATTTTTACCAAAGAAAGTTTCGAAAGTCTCAAAAGCAATAAAAGAATTCAGAAGGGCAAGTGTTCCAATGTCTTTGATATGAACACGTCTCGAATTGCGTCTCTTATCGAGTGTTCGACACCGTGCCTGAGAAACATGAATGCCAAGTGAGTGATAGATCGCATGATCGGGATTGCCCACACTTATCCAAAGAAGATTCAAATACAAATTTCAAATACAAAAAAACAAGTTCAAAAGTGAGAAACCTCAAGCATATAAATAGTAAGATTCAAATGCAAGGTTGCACACTTTGGGGGGCTTATTTTGGGTCTTGAGCCTTTATCCCTTCTTCTTCAAACCTTTGGCCTAACCCCGTTACAACCTTTGAAAGACCTCTTTAAGGTGTACATACACTTGTGCGAGGTTCGGCTAGAGTTACGTTCGGCCTGATTCCTAACGGATACGTAGGCAACCTCACATTGAGGTGCGACCGTAATAAAAATGCATACACTCACATTCACATTCATGCATGATCATATCAAGGGATCTTCAATGCTCATCCCTATCCATTTAAAACTAGACTTGGGGGCTTGATCCCTACTTCATTAGCCTACCCAGCCTAAGAGTCACCATCATTTGGATTTTTTCAAAATATTTTTTCCACACCCTTTAACCTTTGCAACCTAACCTTAGTGTCACTCTCACACACATCACAAATACATAGCCAAATAATCCTTCCCTTAGGAACCCTTTGTCATGTAATCTTGATACAACTTTAAAGCATGTCTTGTCATATTAGAATCATTCATCACTCATAATCATCATCACAAAGTATGAAGTACTTAGCCTCCGCGCCTTAGTTATCCAAATACTTTCATTATCAAATCATCAACCCTTACGCCATGAGATACAATGATTATATCATACACTTGATTAAGCTCATTCAACATGCATCATCACTTGATTCATTCTTTTCATCTTTTTTCCTCTTGGGGAAGTTCAAAAACTTCGTTCCTTTTCATCAACACTTTGCCTTTTTTTCACGTCTTTCTTTTCAGGAGAAAGTCGGTACCCTCCACAAAAATGACGGAAATTTTTTGCTTTTTCTGCATTTTCGAGTCACATTGAGTTGAGTCGATGCACACACGTGTCATGCACATTGAGTCATGTCGTGTCACCACATCGAGTTGAGTTTACACACACGAGTCGTTGATAACTTGCTATTTGATATGATTTTAGGGTGTTTTTGAACCTAGTTTACTTGATAAAATTTGTGTTTTGGTTCACTTTTACTCTATTATTATGCAATTTTTGTGTATCCTATGCTTCACGAGTTGTTAGTGTTTTTGTTGAGATTCTAGGTTCAAAGACGACCAAATGAAACCCATGGATACAAAACCGAGGTTAGAAGCAAGAAGATGGTAGAAAGAAGCCAAGAAAAGGAGCAATATAGAAGAAAAGATGGAAAAAAGGGCTTAGAAGACCCTGCACGGCCGTGCCAAACCTTGCACGTCTGTGCAGGAGTGCTCCAGAAAGTTGAAACATTCTGCCAAGGTCTGCACGACCGTGCTTAACTTGGCACGTCCGTGCAGAAGAGGCTGCACGTCCGTGCCATTACTGGCACGTCCGTGCAATATTTCAAGCCTAAGCAGTAGCTTCTGCCATGCCCTGCACGGCCGTGCATAAGGCAGCACGTCCGTTCAGCTTGGTCTGCACGTCCGTGCCAAACCTGGCACGTCCGTGCAGGCCTGCAGTCAAGCCCGACTCTTGTTTTCTCCGTCCTTTTTATTTGGGGGTCTTATAAATACCCCCTTTTGGCTCATTTGTACGAACAAGCAAGGTTCTTAGAGCTTTCTCTTAGTTTTGTAATCCTAGAACATTAAATTCTCAAATCATTAGTTAGATTTTAATTATTAGCTTGGAAATAATCAATCTCATCCATTGTAGAAGACAAACTCCACCATTGTTTCTCACTTTGAAGCTTCATAGTAACCATTTCTTACTCTTCTCTTTCATTACTCTCTATTTTGTTGTTAATTACTTGCTTAATTCTTGCATGCTTAGATTGTTAATTAGCTTAATTCTTAATTTGAACTTGTTCATGAATTGCTTGAAATCTCTATTTGCTTTAACCTCCATGGATTGTGACTAGTCTAATTTCTAGGGTTTGGGTAAAACCCTCAATGTAGTCACTAATAAATAGTTGCATGTGCTAATTTGGTTGTTGTGGGATGTTAATTAGTTGAGCTTAGTGGTTTAATTGCTTAGTTCTTGTATATGGCCATTGCTAGAACTATTTATCCAAGCTTCCTCAACGAAGGATCGAGAGATGAACTTGAGTTAGCTCCCTTATGCTTGATTGACCCGAAATGCCATGAGAATAGGAATTTCCGGTCAAGGGAATGTTTATGTCATCGTGATTATGCTTTAACACTTGTTTTATGCTTTGTAACCACGAGAGTAGGTTGTATTCATGATTCAAGTAATCCCTCTAGCTTGAGAGAGTAGTTGGGTGCCTTAGATGACTTCCCCTAATTTATCCCATTAATTTACCTTGATTGTTGCATGCTAATTGTGATTTGTGATGAAGTTGAGTGGTATAACCCGAGCCCTAGATTCCTCTTAATATTGTTAATCTCCTCTTAGGTTTAGTTGAATTGAATTAGAAAAAGTTACTCAAAATCAACCCGATTTAGACTTCATTTAGCTTATTTAAACGATAGTAATCGGTGGTTGATTCAACGCCTCTCTTGGGTTCGACCCTTTCTTACCCTTACTATTGTTAGTGAGACTAAGATAGGAATTATTATCTTTGGTAGGCTCGACGACGGCCTATCAGTCGTACGCACGACATACACATCAAGTCATATCACGATGAGTTGAGTCACAACACATCAAGTCGAGTTGAGTACATTGAGTCAATTACACCAAGCCTTGAGTCAACCTCAAGCCAACCAACCACAATGAGTCGAGTACACCAAGTCTTGGGTCAAACCCAAGAAAACCACCAACAAAATCCTTTTGCAATATTTGATTTTACAGGATACAATAATTCATCGAAGCTCCTGTTCGCAGCCAATCGAACAATTTCATCATTCGTCACCAATTCATCAAAGCTTATGTTCGCAACCAATCTAACACCCTCACCATTTATCAATCAAAGCTCTTTGTTCAGAGATGCATCGGCATTTCTTTCAAGATCTTATGTTCAGAGACGCGTGGACATTCAAAGCTCTTTTGTTCAGAGACGCGTGGATATTCTTTTCAAGCTCTTTTGTTCAGAGACGCGTTAACATTCCTTTTCAAGCTCTTTTGTTCAGAGACGCGTGGACATTCCTTTACAAGCTCTTTTGTTTAGAGACGCATGGACATTTCTTTCAAAAGTCTCTTGTTCAAAGACCCGTGAACATTCATCAAAAGCACTTTTGTTCAGAGATGAGTGGACATCAACAGCGCTCCCTGATAATTTGGAGGTTGTCACTTTGATTTGAAGATGGTGAAGCATAGTGATCTTCGACGACACTCCCTGATAATTTGGAGGTTGTCACTTTGATTTGAAGATGGCAAAGCACAACGATCTTCGACGACACTCCCTGATCATTTGGAGATTGTCAAGCAAAACAACTTTGATTCAGCAAAAATGATGTCACCCAGAGACGTGTGCTCGGTAAACCTAGATACGCATTTCTTTTCCCTTGACTCCTTTATTTATAAAAATAATGCTTTCTGCAGGTTTCGGCGTTAAAAAGAGTGGTTTAGGATCGCAGAACATTCTGAATCATCCTCTGCTTCTTTCGATCTACTTTGACCTTTGTTTTCGAAACTTATGTTTCTCCAAACTCAGTCAAAGTGGGGGCTTCTGTAGACACCTGATTGTGTCTCCCCAAAAACCAAACCTAGTGATGAGTACCTTTCACGTCTTTGATTATCGAGTTTGGTGAAGAGTTGAAGAGTTTCGTGAAGTTCCCTTAAGACTTGACCATGTCCCTAACCTTTCCTAAATTTTTTTAATCCAAAATCATTCATTTCATGCCTTTAAATCCAAAATCATTCATTTCTTGTCCTCAAAATCATTCATTTCGTGTCTAATCTGTAAAAACGTCCAAAATAGATTACTTTGGTCCAAAATCCTGGTCCAATTATTGCTTAGTAGGATGGGGATTGAAAAGATCTTTCCAACGATATAATATAAGCCCAAATCCGAATTATAACGAAATAGTTATGGCCAAAATACTAAACCGAGCCCAAACCGGACCTTGGTCCATCCTACCTACGACCCAATGATCATGTGGAGGATCCAATTACCTTATTCCCAATCCTAAACCAATTATGATTTATTAGGAGCTTCTAGAATCCTCTAGAAGGTTCTAATTTATCCTTTCCCCAAAAGATAAAGATTGAAGAATTTGATATTGAATAAAACATCTCTTTTTTTATTATCCTAATCTCGGTCAAACTCATAATTTTTATCCAAATCTTAGATTATTGGATAGTACTTGAAATTATCTTTTCAATGACATATCATAATCCCAATTCCGATTGAAAACGAAAAAAAATAGGATTAAAATACCAAACTCTATCCAAAACTGACACTATCCCACTATTTCGATCATATCTTTTATTCTACAAAAGATATCAATCTGATTCTAATTGGGTTGGAAATTAGACTTCAAGATCTTTCTAACAATATATTATTTATCTTATTCCGATTTCTTGATCAAAAGTTATGATAAAAACAAAAATCGCAAAACTACAGGATCATCGCGCCGCGATACTCCTACTTTATTCCGATTCGAATTCGGATCTTTTCTGATCGCTTCGACCCTCTTTTTTCCTATAAATAGAGGTCGTATCACCCCATTTTCAATCACCAACAATCATCATCAACGCTTTCTAATATTTTCTCTCTCTCTTAATTCTTTATGTTCTTAGCCTAGCCTAAATACATTCCAAATACACATCCTTGATACTCTCTTCTATCAAACACTATTCCTTATTCATGAGATTTGAATACTCCTAACCATCCTCAACGTTGCCTTCGACCTCGACGAGAAAGGTTGATAGTTCTAAGGGTTTGGTCTCAAATCTATATTTCAATTATTATTTGATTTATTTACTTTGTTAATTTAATCTTTCTTGAAGTTACTAACGCGTGTATTGTTTTAATAGCAAGAAAGCCGACACATCAAGGTGAATAGATCTGCTATCTTTATTCTTTGATTTTGGAGTATAAATCATGTTTAGAATATTATTTTAATTTCTAGTATCATGTTTAGGATAATTCTTTGATTATGATTTTTATTAGTGACATGCTAGGATTTGTTATTAATCCGTTTAGTATCATGCCTAGGATCTTACTAATGATGTTTTGATGTTTATTCTTTATTATGATGATGATTGTTGTGTCAATTAATTATATGTTGCTTGATTGTTATTGCTTGATCACGCCCCTTTTTGCAGGTTTAAAGGGAATTTGTATTTGAAATCACGCCTAATAAGATAATTAATAATTTGATTTAGCCTTAATATGATTTTAATTGAAGTGATCACCATCAATAGATTTGATTGTGCATTAATAATCAACCAACATAGATTAAACAGGTTTAGGGCTAACTTAATGTATGTATGTTGATTGAAAAGCGCACATGAATATTATAAGAATTAAGTAGAGGCAGATTTAGGGCGGGTTCAATCTTTGTTAGGTTGGATTCGTACCATCGTCCCCGAATATCCAGTCATGATTCCGGACCACTACGGAGTTAGCGATCTCCGTGATCGTAAATGGGGTGTAGCCTTCGCACCCGTGAACGGTTTACAAGTTCCTAAAACTTATTGGCGACTCTTCTATCTCTAGCTTCCTTCCCTTGGGGCGCCGCCATGCCTAAAAGCATGAATACAGTGAGGCTCTAAAGGTTGAGTTTGAAAAATTCCCGACATGTATTGTTTTAGGATTTTAATTGAACCCAGATTCGTACAAACCTCAATTTCGAGCGAACTCAAATTTCATATATACTATGTAGATCGATGTATATTTTCAATCTTCATCGATGTGTGAGTGTCTTTAGGGGATAAAGATTATGATATTGGTAGTTATTTTCATCTATGGAAGAAGAACATTGAAGAAGATTAGAACAATGAAGAACGATATTTTGATTGTTTTAATTTTGTTAATTCAATCTTTATTTTTTATTTTATCAAAAACTGATGTTAGTAAAAATAATTATTAAAATAAAAAATAGATTTTTGATAAATAAAATATTAATTTTTGAAAATAAGAAAATCAATTAAAAAAAAATGAATTCCAAAAACAGGTTCGTCCAAACCCAAAAAAAAGGAAAAATTAGCCAATAAGATTTAAGAATAGTGATGATCATTTAGGATGACCATTGTAGAATTTTAAGGATGACCATTAAAAATAGCGGTGTAAAGCTGACCAACTACACCAACGCAAACCTAACAATAACAACTCAGTGGATAATTTTTATACCCTCTTAATTACATTTTCTAGATTTTAAGGATGATCTATTAATGCATTATTAGAATTTGAAAAAAATAATGTCAATTAAAACAAAAGTAAAATAATTATAGAAGATAAAAAGACGAATAAATGAAGTAGCACTTCGAATAATATAGGACCGCAATAATAAGAATATTTTTTTTATATAGAATCAAGTTAAGAATAACAATAATTAATACTAATAATCATCCCCCCCCCCCCTTTTAATAACCAATAAAAGGGGAATTTTTTTTATTCAACTATCATTCAAGAACTACATAACATCTCTTACTTAACTTATGTTTATATTGAGGGTGGCGGAGTACATATGCCATTAGCGAAGCAAAGACAAGGTAAACAACATTCGCCGGTTAAATTGTATGTATCACATAATTGGCCAAACTATTTGCATTCGAGGCCAACTGCACTCGGAGTTATTGCTTGAATGAGGTTGTTTGAGACCAAGGGGATTATGGGATGCTATCAGAGAGATGAGGTGGGTTGAATATTAGGTGCCGCCACCATAATAGCCATCAACATTAGAATATTAATCACCTTCTTCATCTCTATATTTCACTTGTACTCTTACTATATGGCTTGCTAATAATATTCTCTTGAATTCGTATTGATCTTTATGATTTGAAATGTTTGTGTTGGATTGTTAATTGGAGAGGACACCCTTTTATACTTAAAATAATCACATTATATTTTCTAATATAAAAGGCATAATAACTTTCAATTGTTTGAATTAAAGAAGTAAATATTTATTATTATGTTTCTTTCTTTTCTTGTATTGATTCTCTATTAATTGAGATATGAATCAATAATTTATGTGCTTTTAAGTACAAGCAAATTAATGAAAATGGATTCTTTCTTTTCTTGTATTGATTCTCTAAACTGAGATATAAATTAATAACTAGTTTCGGGCTCAGGCGATGCCCCGAGTTATGTTTAAATACAAATAAAAGTTTACCTTGAATTTAAATAATATCTTGGAACCATTACCTTAAATTTAAATAATAAAAAAATGGTAAAATTAGTTGGGGATAGAAAGGGAGATGTAGTAGTAATTTTTCTAAAATTAAGTAGAGAATTGCATATATTGTTTAAAAACTTTTAGAATCCTTAATGAAAAGTTACAACTCATGAAGTCATGATTACTTCCTCCGTTTTCATTTAGTTGACGCATTTAATTTAGGCATACATATTAAGAAGATGGGAGAGAATGATAAAACAAGTGGGGAACACTAGTAAATGCAAGGTATAAAACTTACCCAAAAAGGAAATTTGTCAACTAAAAATAAACTTCCTAAAAAGGAATACGTGTCAACTAAAAAGAACGTAGGTAAGTATTAATTAAGTAATAAAGTGACATTAATTGTAGAATAGAAACAACAAATACAGTATAGGAAAATTGAATTTTATCCATGGTAGATCAAAATGAAATTATTGTCTACTTCATATAATAGCGGTAATTAAAAGATGTAATAGTTCTAATTCAAATATTAATATGTGTTGTCATGTCATCATTTATGTGGCGCTATGTCATAAATTTCATGATGACATAAGAATGACACATGTTGTCAACTTGTAAACATCGCCCACAAATTACTACATAAAGCCCACAAAATTCACTTGGTTTGCCAAAATTGCCCTTGACCTTAAAAAAAAAACACTCACACTCTCATTGCTCATCTTCTTTCAACCTCTCTAAAAAAAAATTTCAAATAACGGCAATGTCGAGGCGGCAAGGCAAGGAATTGGCGGCGGCGGCGGAGGGAAGGATGTCCCAAGGAGGAAAGGTACATTTTGTTAAAAAAAAAAAAGGGAAAAACCGCCGTGACGGCGGTGGGGCGCCCTGGCTGGACGCCCAGCCAGCGGTGGTGGCGCCAGCTGCAGACGCCGCCACCAGTTGGCTGGCGCCTGGGCTGGACGCCATAGCCACGGTTGTGGCGTTTATTCAAGGCGCCGCAGCCGTGGCTGTGGCGTCCAGCCCAGGCGCCAGCCAACTGGTGGCGGCGTCTGCAGCTGTTGCCACCACCGCTGGCTGGGCGTCCAGCCAGGGCGCCCCCCCCCTTTTTTTTTATTTTTTTTAAAAATTGTTTTTAATTTTTTTTTTTTGTGTAATATATTTTTGAATTGTTTTTATATTTTGTTGTTTATTTTTATAAATTTTTTCAATTTCGTTGTATTTTTTCTACGTTTATATTTTGTTTACAATTATTTGTATGTTTTTAGTTTATTTGATTTGCGATGATGATTATTTATCGTATAAATTTTTGTATGTTTATATATTTTAAAATTTTGTGTAGAATTCACTAGGTTGTCATGGTGCGGGGAAGAATATAGAGCTTCTTAGTAGAAGTTATTCAGTGGAGAGGTCGGGGCATAGACATGTCAGATCCCGTGGTATTTCGGCCTCAGCTCGTAGAGAACGGATCCACCGTCGGGATGAGGATGACGATGACGATGATGATGCTGAGGAGGGTGACCAGGAGGAGGAGCAGGAGGAGGGCGCAGATGAGGATGAGGATGTGGACGATGGCAGTGGACCGTATGATGATTACGGTCCATTCAGTCAGAGGGTTGATGACATGTACGAGACGCATATGGTGGAGGTGCGTAAGGGTAGGGGTGGTAGGTTTGTTAGTAGATCTGGCACATCATCTGCGTCCACTGTATCTGGGGCAAGCATGAAACGGTCGAGGGCCGGTAATGATTCTTGGGTTGTTAGGAGTGAGGTGCCCGGTGGGCCTGTTAACGGGAGTGTGATTCCTAGCTTTTTAGGACACATAGCTGCCCGTATTTGGGAGGACCAGGAGAGGCCTTCAGTTACGGGGTTGTTGAAATGTCATACCCGGGAAAAGACTTGTAGCTTTATACGTACATGGGCTGAGGCCTGGCCGGCGGAGAGCGAGATGTTCGAGCGACTGGAGGGCACTGGGGTGAATCACGTTCCTGCCACCATGCACGATAAGATTGACAGTACGCTGATCACGGCTTTCATTGAGCGATGGCAGCCGGATACAAACTCTTTCCACCTTCCGTTCGGTGAGATGACGATCATGTTACATGACGTCGAGGCCATTCTGGGGATTCGTGTTGAGGGTAAACGACTTTGTGTTGTGGCTGATGCGGATCAGGCAGATTCGCTGGCGGTGGACAGGGCTGCACTGTACACCGAGGCGCTAGGTGTTTGGGAACACAGAGGTGTGAAGATTGCATCCGTGTTGCAGCGGTGTTTGTACCCCAGTGCACGTAGGACGCCCGACGCACAGCTGAGTGCTTATGTTTTTCTACTCCTCGGATGTACCTTGTTTCCGGATAAGAGCGGCGGAAACAAGCTCAGGCCACGCGACATAGTAGAGGCGTGTGACCCCGACAGTGTAGGCCAGTTTTCCTGGGGATCGGCTACGTTGGCGTATTTGTATCGCCAACTAGGATTTGCGAGTCGGGCTGACGCGGCAGGTATCACTAGGTGTCTGACTCTATTGCAGACCTGGATATACGAGTACTTTCCTGCATTGCGACCACATCGTGACCCAGTTCCTATTGATGAGGGGATGCCGCGTGCTTGTGCGTGGAGTCCGCGCTCGGAGAAGAAGTCCGTTGACCGCCTCCGATCGATACGGTTATTGCTGGACAGGCTGTCCCCCTTAGAGGTAACGTTTATTTATAGAGTCTACATTTTATTATTTGCACATATTATATTCATGTTATTAAATTTTATATGTTGTTATTGTACAGGTGAACTGGATGCCTTTCGGCCCGAACCCTAGTGTTAGGGTACCCAGGACCCTGTACACGGGACTCATTCAGTATCGTGAGATCGTCGAGGCGTACATGCCCCAGCGTTGTCTTCGCCAGCTTGGATTTGTCCAAGTTGTCCCTCCTCCCCCGGCATGCCCGATGAAGGCGGTCCGACCTGCATCGTCGAGGGACTACGTCGTGGAATGGCCGGATATCATGACCGGGACGTGGGACCAGTTTCCGATGGTGGCCCGCTTATGGACTGCGGAGTTGCAGCGGCCGCCCTCTGGGGTTACTCCCATGTGTGACCATTACTACATGGAATGGTTCAACCGGTATTCGCACTCGAGGTTGATCGCAGATCTCGACCACAGCGATGATGATTATGTGCCACCGCCTACTGCCACGGAAGCGGTATGTCTTTTATTATATTTATCGTTGTATTTTAATTAAGTTTTATATGTTGTTATTGTATTTCATCTTCTGTTTTTTGTTGTATGCAGTGGATGGGAAAGATAATGCAGGACGTACAGAAACTCTCTCTTGAGAAGGACAGCATGAGTGCAACAGGGAGAGCTGTTGTTGATAGTCTGGAACAGACCCTTGCGCAGTGGGAGTCGTCGTCGAGGAGGGATTACTGATGGTTATTGTATTTTATTTATAGAGCATTATGTTGGACATTATGTTGTAAAATTGTAACATTTTAGATTGTTCTTTTAGCTTCCAACTTAAACATATTATCAGTGCTGTTTTTAAATTTTGATATAACCGTTCGTGGATCCGCGCAACTTACCCATGCAACATATAGAATGCAGTAAGCAATACAATATAAAATATTAATGTTCTCATTAAAAGAGCAACGTACAAATAAGATTACAAATAAAGAATGTAAACATGAAAAACTAAAATGCAGCTAGGGTGTTCCATTCGCAGATCCAGTCCTTGGTAGCTCTATGAGCGCTCTCAACTCTACATGTTGTAGTGTTCCCAAAATGAAGTACCTCGTTTGTCCAATATTTGACAAACTTTTCCCTGTGAGGGACCCATTGATGCATCACATAGTCCACCAGTGCTGGACACCACTGGTATGAATCCCTGAAGTTAGCCAATGCTCGCTCATACGCTTCCTCTGTGGTAGCCTGTAGGATCTTCCGCCACTTACCATTCACCAATCTCTCTGCCATTTCCAAATTCTTCTTGAAAAGGTTGTAGGCTTTCACTTTCACGCAGTTGTTGATGTGCCATGTGCACAATAAGTGGTTCGATTCGGGAAACAGCTCTGCTATGGGGGCAAAGAGACCTCCCTCACAGTCGCTGACGATGGCTGCTGGATGAACATTAGGCCCGATGTAGTTTCTCAGCTTCTCCAACACCCAATAATAACTTGGAGCCGTCTCATCCCTGATGATTGCATGACCAATCAGAAAGTTCTGGTTCGTTGGAGCCATCCCAACCATCTCAACCAGTGGGAACTTGTACTTGTTTGTCTTGTATGTTGAGTCGATCAAAATCACAAATGGCCAAGACTTGATCATATCAGCACAATCAGGATGCACAAGGAAAAGATGAGTCACCTCCGCTGTATCTTCATCAGAATCAAACCAGAACAGGTAACCACGTGATTGTGCCTGGTGTAGCAGCTGCTGTATAGGGTTCCTTCCCTCTGACCGTTCAAACCTGAGTTGTTGTCTGACGTTGTAGATGTGTCTTCGGTTTGGATGGTCTTCTGGAAATTTCTCTAACACAGATGCTAATATTTTAGCAGGCTTCACTTGAGCATCACTCATTTCTTTCACAACTAGTTTCGCAGCAGGACTTAAGCCGCTCAGTTGTCGATGACCCTCTTCATATACTATCATCTCATGGTTGTGATACCCCATTTAGAGTAACCAATCACTTCCCAACCGTCACGACTCCGTAGTTGTCGAACCTTTACTCTGAACTCACACCCACAACCTTTCCGCTTTGTATCAAACCGAGTGGCTGTACGAAAATCTCTTTCTTCTCTTTTGCGATAACGGTCACATCTCAAAATGCGATCCATTCTACCATCCCGTTGAGATTTATGAGTTACTACTACCAAGCAAAATCCAGCTGCAATTGCAACCTGTTTTGCCCAATCAATTGCCTGTTGAGCTTCTTCGAATGGACCATCATGTCCAAATATCCCACTGTAATCATTTCCGTCTCCACCATATTCCTGCATCAATTATATATTACAATAAATACATTTAACGGATAATACATTTAATTTCTATATTTACACAGAATTAACACAAAAAAAGCATAATTATATATAATCAAACTTAATTTTTATAAAAACCCAATTCGAATTTTCAAACTAAATTTAAAAATATACCATTTCGAATTTTCAAATTTAATTTTAAAAAAACCTATTTCGAATTTTCAAATTTAATTTAAAAAAAACCCATTTCGAATTTTTTAAAAAAATCATTTTCGATTTTTTTTTTTAAAAAAATTAAATAAAAAACAACAACAAAATCAAAAAAGAAAACAAAAAAATTAATTTATAAGGGTGGCGTCTGCCAGGGCTGCCACAGCCACTGGACTGGCGCCTGGCAGGGCCGCCTCACCCAGTGGAGTGGCGCCTGCCCAGGACGCCAGTCTGGTGGTCTGGGCGTCTGGGCTGGACGCCACTCTGGTGGTTCTGGCGTCTGGCTTGGACGTCCAGGCTACGGTTTGGGCGTCCACCCTAGGCGCCGGAGCCACTCCGACGGTAAACCGTGAATTTTAACGGTGACTTACCTCGTTTTCCGTCGACGACGACGTACCTCCGGCGTCCCCCGCATCTCCGGCCTGCCCTCCGGTCTCCCCCGGCGAGCCAGTACGGCTCCACATTTTTTACACCGAGATTATTTCAATTTTAAAAAAAAGGGCATAATGGTCAAACCATATCATATTTGTGGGCTTTATATGGTAAATTGCGGGCGATGTTTAGCGTTTCACTAAAACAAGTGGGGAACACTAGTAAATGCAAGGTATAAAACTTACCCAAAAAGGAAATTTGTCAACTAAAAATAAACTTCCTAAAAAGGAATACGTGTCAACTAAAAAGAACGTAGGTAAGTATTAATTAAGTAATAAAGTGACATTAATTGTAGAATAGAAACAACAAATACAGTATAGGAAAATTGAATTTTATCCATGGTAGATCAAAATGAAATTATTGTCTACTTCATATAATAGTGGTAATTAAAAGATGTAATAGTTCTAATTCAAATATTAATATGTGTTGTCATGTCATCATTTATGTGGCGCTATGTCATAAATTTCATGATGATATAAGAATGACACATGTTGTCAACTTGTAAATCTCTTGAATTTTAATAATATTATATATTATAGAATATAGAGTATAGATTTGTGTGTATACGTCTACACATGAAAATTAATGAAAATGTGGAAATTAACTCTATTCACTTGTGTCATTCTATGTTATGCATATGTAGTAGACACCAAAAATGTCGTGTAATAAAATAGTTTCATTGCTTATTAATTGGCCACATTGTACAAATGAACTAAACAAATGTTAAATCATAGACCAGCATTTTATTAGCTTAACTTAATTTGACTCCTTTTAGTTGGCTCCTAAAAGTTCAACCCACCTGATTTTTGAATAGGTATAAGCAAAAATTATTGAAAAATTTGAATATTTACATCAAAACAAATCTAGAAAAATCTCGTGTGATAATTTCTTTCTAATATATAAGTCATTAAATGTAATGAAAAGTATTTTATATTGACAGTGAGTTGAACTTTTAAAAAAAGAGATAATATGTCAAATTGGTTAAATAACCCTCAAGCCTCAACTCATGTTATATGAGCGATGTGTAATTTTTTTTTGTTGGCATTGGTCGCTAAAGTACATATCTTTATATCTCTCGATAATATAAGCAAAAAGGGGAGGAGGAAGTATAAAAGTTGATATCCAACCTTTGAACCACCCATAATGCCTCTTGAAGTTAAATAATGCCATTGTAATATTCCAATTAAAGATTTTAATCAAGATTTAATAAAAAGAAATTGGAAAAAACATTCAAATATTTAATCAAGCTGGATTAATAAGGAAAATTTTGGATTATTAGTTAAAAATGCTCTAAATTGTTATAAAAAAAAAATGATACCATTCTTGAAAAAAAAAAAATCAGATAATGGCAAAATAAAAAAAAACATAATATTGTGCCGTTCGTAGCAGTTTCTAACAAGAAGTATGTGTCACTTTTATCAACCTAAATAAATTGACCTTGCCTAAGGGCAAAACTGACCTTACCTAAGAGAAAACGCAAAAAACTTAACTAATAACCTAGCTAGAGATCAGCATTATGCTTATTATAAGTTACGATTGTGAGAAATACTACCCTAACAATGGTTATACACAAATACGCAAGTTTTATGTAGGTTATGTGCGGCTTACACCTAGAACATGAACATTAGTGTTATCCATTGCTCTGCCATTTGAGCTAATAGCCTTGAAAAATAGGTGATTTCATATATATCTTATACAAAAACAATAAATATATTAGAAACCCCAATTTAATAGAAAATGACATGCCATGTCAAAAGTAGGGAGATATAAGAGTTTTAAGACCACGTATACCCATAAGACCACACGTGAAAATATTACTATTATATAATGATTGTAATAATAATAGTAATAGTAATAGTAATAATAATAATAATAATAATAATAATAATAATAATTATTGTTATGCGCACTTGTCTCCCTCGTCTTTTTGAAGCGGCCCAGACTTCTTTTGATGTGGCTCTCTGGGCTTCTTTGGAGCGCATTGTAACTGCTTCGGGGCTTGGTTTTGGTGATTGGCAATGGTGACTTGCCACCGTACCATTTGCTTATGGTGGACTGGGTGTCTATTCTGCGGGTGATGTATGACACTATGCTTTCCTTGCGTCGCGTTTGCAGTCTTCAGGCTACGCTTCTTCGCAATTCTGGCATTGTTGGTCCAGGATCGGCCTTCGATGATGCTCTTAGTCTTTTTAATAGGACTGTGGAGACTAACCTTATGTGTAACCCTAGTGACATCGTTGCCCCCAAACTCATGAAAAAATTGACAGATATATATATTTCACGAAGGTCACTGCATTTGCAGAAACCACTTTCTCCTTATCTCCGCATTAGGTTGCCTTATGGAGGTCCCACCAGGGAGATCACACTTCGGCTTGGTTGCGAGCGGTCTCGATATTAGATTTGGGTCAGACTATGAACGGTAAGACTTACCGTTGTGTTCTTTGCTACTGGTTAGGTGTTCCTTTGTTCTCCGTTTCGACACCGTGTTCTACTTGATCAAGGGTTTTTGATGGGGATATTTATGGGGATCATGCAGTGTCTTGTGCTGGGATAATGGGTATTAAACATCGGCACAACATTGTTCGTTACACCCTTGTTGATATTTGTTTTCGGTCTGGGATTCCTGTAAGAAAGGAGGTTAACGTTGGGTTGACAGGAGGGAATGATGGGGCTCTTTGACCAGCAGATGTGTTGCTTTATTTCTGGGATAGAGGCCTTGATGTATGTGTTGACTTGATGGGGTCTTTTCCTTTGACACAATCTGGGTTGTCTGACTTCGTTCCTGGTCGTGTTGTGTCGGATGCGGCTCAACAAAAGCGATACAAGTATGGGGCGCGTTGCAGGGCTATTGGCTATGATTTTCTTCCTTTCTCCTTTTCTTCATTGGGGGAATTAGAGAAGGATGTTGTTGCGTTGCTGAAGCGGGTTCAAGCGTTTGCTAGGACTCAGGATATTGGTGCTCGTGTAGCTGCTCACAACTTCAACAGGATCGGGTTCGCTATAGCTAGAGAGGTGGGGGCCAAATTATATCTCGACTCCCACTAATTTCTTGTAAATCGATTGTCTTTGTAGGTATTTATTATTTTTCTATAATAATAATAATAATAACAATAATAATGAAAAATGAAAACAAATAATCCCACCTTTGCTCTCTGTTCCCAAATAAATCCCACCTTTCGCTTATTTTAAAACAATCTCACCTTTCACTCTAATCTTCCACTAACAATCTCTGATAAGTTGGATTGTTTTGGTAACTAGCTTTCTTAGGTTTTTTTTTTTGCCACATGTTGGATTATAATAAGTATTTTATTTTTAATAATTAAAAAAAAAAAAACAAAACCTCTACCCAGTAGCTGGTAGGGCTGTTCACAACCGGGTACCCGGCTTTTCAGGTAGTCAAATGCTCGGCCCATGACCCAACCCGCGAAATTCGGTAACGGGTACCCAAAATTCTCGGGTCGAATCAGAGGGTACCCGAATTTAAAAAAATAATAATAAAAAAAATAAACCTGCAATTGAATAAAGCCATGTACAGCAACAATTAAAAAGTAATTCTCATATACAAATCAAAGAGAATCAAAATTCAACCTACAATTTGCAACAAATAATAACCTTTACGATACAAAATACAGAAAACTTTATGCAAAACGACATTATCAGCTTTCTCCATATCATCCTAACCATTTATCTCACATTCTCACTCGAACTCGATATTGCGTCATTTCCATTGTCGATCTCCGATGACCCACACTTAGAACATTGAGTGCACCGTACTGTATACGGAGGAGCAGGCGTTGGTGGAAATTTTCCGTTCATCAAAGATTCATTTTCAGTTTTTATCCTCGCCGGTAACGGCGTGTAGACCTGTTCAACGGGCCGGGCTTTATATGAAATGGTCCGGGCCCGGCCGGGCCAAGCCTAATCCAAAATGGGCGAGCTTGTTTATGGGCCATTAAGCCCAACCTGGCCCAACCCATACAAAATGTATAAACAAAATATAACAACCATGAAGTAAACACAATTTAAGAGAATTATAAAGGGCCTTTAAGGGGCCCTATAAAGGACTTTTAAAGGGCCTAGCATTATAAGATTTATAACATTCACAAACTCTAGAAAATGTCCAGTTCCTTATTTACAGCAGTTGCTATTTCAAGTACATGTCTAGTAGAGTACCATAACATTTGCATATATTGGCTGCAAAGCGGCTGAAAGTCTAAGCATTACAAAATTAAGATCGAAATCAGTATCAGAGCATATCCAGGATGCATGCATTCCAACGACTATAAGCCAACTACAAGTTTCACCAGCAAATTAAACTTTGGAAAAGTTCTCTGCAACAGGGTAATAGAATAAACAATAAATATACTTTAGAGGGGGGGGGGGGTTGAATAGAGTATGACAAATTTCCGTAAATATAAATCTCAAGGTCTTGAACTCAGTTTCAAGGCGGAATAAACCGATTCACTTTTTAAAGTCAAGGCTTTGAGATTTATTTCAAAACTTAAAAAATTATTATCAAAGAGTGATATACTAAGAGTAGTATTATAATACTCAAAGTATAAGTGAGGTAGATTTTTATTTCTAGGATCTGAGTTGCTAAAGTGGACTGGGCTGCTTTGAGGTCAGCTAATTCCTTAGCCAGATTGTCAAAGATGCTTACCTGTTTGCCCAGCTTTTCCTTAAGAATTTTGGATTCTAAAATTAAGTTTTCTTCATTAACAATCATGTTACATAAAAATTCAGAAAGAACATTGTAGGACTAGAGATTAGGTTGTTTACGATTACCTGGAGGTGCTCATTTTTTGAGTTATCGTGATCCGCCACAAGACATAGATTAGCTTTTTCTTCATCGGAATCACTTGAATCTGAGTCACTCCATGAGGCGACAATAGCTTTCTTCTTATAATCTTTTTTGTGTGATTGACTTTTTCTTCTTTTGGGCAATCCTTCACCAGGTGATCATCATCTTCGCATTCGTAGCATTTCAAGGTGTTGACTTTGTTAGATGATTTGCCCTTGTATTTATCTGGCCGATTGTTATCCTTGCTTCTAGAGAACTTTTTCTTCATTTTGAGAATCTTTGCAAGGCTTCTAGAGATAAGAGCAAAAGGATCTTCATCGTCTCCACCATTATTAGATTCTTCATCATTAGTCGAGACTTCTTCCTTTTTGGCTTTGAGAGCTAGCCCTTTAGTAGAGGGGTAAGCTCTCCATCTTCTTCATTCAGCGAAATCTCATGGGTAATTAATTTCCCAAGTAGATCGTCTAAAGATAGAGTTCTCAAATTTTGAGCATCTTCAATTGCGGTAACCTTTGGTCCCCTTTAGATTTTGGAAGACATCAGAGGATCTTCCTAACCTTCTCTTCATTGTGAATATCTTGCCAAGTGAATCAAGGTTATTTAAATTTGAGTAAACCTTGTAAACATCTCTTTAACAATTTCATTTGGCGTAATCTTGAATAACTCATACTGTCGAAGAAAGATGCTGATTTTTGTCTCCTTGACTTGACTTGTTCCTTCATAAGTTACTACCAGCTTGTCCCATATCTCCTTAGCACTCTTGCATGGAGACACTCGATTAAACTCATTTGCATCCAATCCACAGTAGAGTAAGTTCATGGCTCGGTAGCTTTTAGCAACATTTTCTAAGTCCGTCTGAGTGAATTCACCATCTTCCTTTGGAATTGAAACACCACTTGCAGTTGTCTTCATGGGAACCTTCGGTCCTTTCTTTATAATCTCCCATAGCTCCAGATCTTGATCGATTACAAACATTTGCATTAGGGAGCGCCAGTGAGCAAAATTATTGCCACAGAATAGAGGGGGACAATTTGCAGATCGTCCTTGAACAAAGCCACCATCACCCATATATTTCACAGATGATTAAATCTTTTGTGAAAAACCTACTCTGATACCAAATGAAGGATCAATAGGGTAATGGAATAAACAATACATATACTCTAGAAGTGGAGGGGGGGGGGGTTGAATAGAGTTTGACAAATTTTCGTAAATATAAATCTTAAGGTCTTGAACTCAGTTTCAAGGTGGAATAAACTGATTCACTTTTTAAAGTCAAGGCTTTGAGATTTATTTCAAAACTTAAAAACAGACTTTGTAAATACGACAGATTATAAACTTGCAAATTAAACAAAAATAAAAACAAGTAAGATAAAGCAAATAAAAACGAGACAAGGCACAGCGAAACTTTTACGAAGTTCAGCAATCACTACACGAAACCAACAAATTGGCAACGGTTCAAACCCCCCCAAAGGCAACGGTTTTGAACCGTTGAGTATTTGAGGGTTGCCAAATCCCCAAAAAATTGGCAACGGTTCAAAATTGTTGCCAACTCAAGCAAATGGCAACGGTTAACCGTTGCCATTGACCATGCCGCATTTTTTTTTTGTTTTTAAAAGTAATTGGCAACGGTTAACCGTTGCCAAAGCCAATGGCGCGCTTTTTTTTTTATATTTTAAAACATTGGCAACGGTTAACCGTTGCCAATGACCTGTATTGTTTTTTTTTTTGGCTGCACTAATATTGACCTGTTTTTTGTTTTTTTTTTGCTGCACTAATATTGACCTGTTTTTTTTTTTTTTTTTTTTTTTTGGCTGCAATATTATTAATAATAATAATTATTATTATTATATTAATAATAATAATTATTAATATTATAATATTAATAATAATAATAATAATTATTATTATTATATATGATAATAGTAACAATAATTAGTAACATTAATAACAAAACATAAATAATTAATAATAACAATCGCAAGAGATGATATAATAAATTAGAAAAATGTTTCATGTATAGTACATAATTAATAAGCTAAGGCTAGGATTGATGAAGAGATGATATAGTACAAAAATGTATGACGATATCTACAAATTAAATGTGATGCAGGTGGCCAACATCTCCCAAATTAAATGGAGTTCCTCGCTCGTGTATGGAAGTCCCGTTTGCCCCTTGAAAAACTTAGAATACACAAAACGTGAGTTAGTAGAAGTGAAATAATAATAATTGGGGTTAGTTATAGGTGACTAATTCTTGAGATTACAAGAAAAGAGCAACTAAGAGGTTTTGGGACGCAATTTCAACCAAAATGGCTCAATTAAGGCCATTTTGGCTACTAGGATGCCTATTTTCTATATTTCTTGTCTATTGAACTCATAACTAGTTAAAACATATCATTATCACTTAGTTAAAGGTGACTAATGCTTGAGATTACAAGAAAAGAGCAAGTAAGAGGTTTTGGGAGGCAATTTCAACCAAAATGGCTCAAGTAAGGCCATTTTGGCTACTAGGATGCCTATTTTCTATATTTCCTGTCTATTGAACTCATAACTAGTTAAAACATGTAATTATCACTTAGTTATAGGTGACTAATGCTTGAGATTACAAGAAAAGAGCAGGTAAGAGGTTTTGGGACGCAATTTCAACCAAAATGGCTCAAGTAAGGCCATTTTGGCTACTAGGATGCCTATTTTCTATATTTCCTGTCTATTTAACTCATAACTAGTTAAAACATGTCATTATCACTTAGTTATAGGTGAATAATGCTTGAGATTACAACAAAAGAGCAAGTAAGAGGTTTTGGGACGCAATTTCAACCAAAATGGCTCACGTAAGGCCATTTTGGTTACTAGGATGCCTATTTTCTATATTTCTTGTCTATTGAACTCATAACTAGTTAAAACATGTCATTATCACTTATTTATAGGTGACTAATGCTTGATATTACAAGAAAAGAGCAAGTAAGAGGTTTTGGGACGCAATTTCAACCAAAATGGCTCAAGTAAGGCCATTTTGGCTACTAGGATGCCTATTTTCTATATTTCTTGTCTATTGAACTCATAACTAGTTAAAACATATCATTATCGCTTAGTTAAATGTGACTAATGCTTGATATTACAAGAAAAGAGCAAGTAAAAGGTTTTGGGACGCAATTTCAACCAAAATGGCTCAAGTAAGGCCATCAACAGCTACTAGGATGCCTATTTTCTATATTTCTTGTCTATTGAAGTCATAACTAATTGAAAAATGTCATTATCACTTAGTTATAGGTGACTAATGCTTGATATTACAACAAAAGAGCTAGTAAGAGGTTTTGGGACGCAATTTCAACCAAAATGGCTCAAGTAAGGCCATTTTGGCTACTAGGATGCCTATTTTCTATATTTCTTGTCTATTGAACTCATAACTAGTTAAAACATGTCATAATCACTTAGTAATAGGTGACTAATGCTTGATATTACAACAAAAGAGCAAGTAAGAGGTTTTGGGACGCAATTTCAACCAAAATGGCTCAAGTAAGGCCATTTTGGCTACTAGGATGCCTATTTTCTATATTTCTTGTCTATTGAACTCATAAATAGTTAAAACATGTCATTATCACTTATTTATAGGTGACTAATTCTCGAGATTACAAGAAAAGAGCAAGTAAGACGTTTTGGGACGCAATTTCAACCAAAATGGCTCAAGTAAGGCCATCAACAGCTACTAGGATGCCTATTTTCTATATTTCCTGTCTATTGAACTCATAACTAGTTAAAAAATATCATTATCACTTAGTTACAGGTGACTAATGCTTGAAATTACAAGAAAAGAGCAAGTAAGAGGTTTTGGGACGCAATTTCAACCAAAATGGCTCAAGTAAGACCATTTTGGTTACTAGGATGCCTATTTTCTATATTTCTTGTCTATTGAACTCATAACTAGTTAAAAAATGTCATTATCACTTAGTTATAGTTGACTAATGCTTGAGATTACAAGAAAAGAGCAAGTATGAGGTTTTTGGACGCAATTTCAACCAAAATTGCTCAAGTAAGGCCATTTTGGCTACTAGGATGTCTATTTTCTATATTTCTTGTCTATTGAACTCATAACTAGTTAAAACATGTCAATATCACTTAGTTATAAGTGACTAATGCTTGAGATTACAAGAAAAGAGCAAGTAAGAGGTTTTGGGACGCAATTTCAACCAAAATGGCTCAAGTAAGGCCATTTTGGCTACTAGGATGCCTATTTTCTATATTTCTTGTCTATTGAACTCATAAATAGTTAAAACATGTCATTATCACTTATTTATAGGTGACTAATTCTTGAGATTACAAGAAAAGAGCAAGTAAGAGGTTTTGGGACGCAATTTCAACCAAAATGGCTCAAGTAAGGCCATCAACAGCTACTAGGATGCCTATTTTCTATATTTCCTGTCTATTGAACTCATAACTAGTTAAAAAATATCATTATCACTTAGTTATAGGTGACTAATGCTTGAGATTACAAGAAAAGAGCAAGTAAGAGGTTTTGGGACGCAATTTCAACCAAAATGGCTCAAGTAAGACCATTTTGGTTACTAGGATGCCTATTTTCTATATTTCTTGTCTATTGAACTCATAACTAGTTAAAACATGTCATTATCACTTAGTTATAGTTGACTAATGCTTGAGATTACAAGAAAAGAGCAAGTATGAGGTTTTTGGACGCAATTTCAACCAAAATTGCTCAAGTAAAGCCATTTTGGCTACTAGGATGTCTATTTTCTATATTTCTTGTCTATTGAACTCATAACTAGTTAAAACATGTCAATATCACTTAGTTATAAGTGACTAATGCTTGAGATTACAAGAAAAGAGCAAGTAAGAGGTTTTGGGACGCAATTTCAACCAAAATGGCTCACGTAAGGCCTTTTTGGCTACTAGGATGCCTATTTTCAATATTTCCTGTCTATTGAACTCATAACTAGTTAAAACATGTCATTATCACTTAATTATAGGTGACTAATGCTTGAGATTACAAGAAAAGAGCAAGTAAAAGGTTTTGGGACGCAATGTCAACCAAAATGGCTCAAGTAAGTCCATCAACAGCTACTAGGATGCCTATTTTCTATATTTCCTGTCTATTAAATTCATAACTTGTTAAAAAATGTCATTATCACTTAGTTATAGGTGACTAATGCTTGATATTACAACAAAAGAGCAAGTAAGAGGTTTAGGGACGCAATTTTAACCAAAATGGCTCAAGTAAGGCCATTTTAGCTACTAGGATGCCTATTTTCTATATTTCCTGTCTATTGAACTCATAACTAGTTAAAACATGTCATTATCACTTATTTATAGGTTACTAATGCTTGAGATTACAACAAAAGAGCAAGTAAAACGTTTTGGGATGCAATTTCAACCAAAATGGCTCAAGTAAGGCCATTTTGGCTGCTTGGATGCCTATTTTCTATATTTCCAGTCTATTGAACTCATACCTAGTTAAAAAATGTCATTATCACTTAGTTATAGGTGACTAATCCTTGAGATTACAACAAAAGAGCAAGTAAGAGGTTTTGGGACGCAATTTCAACCAAAATGGCTAAAGGAAGGCCATTTTGAATACTACGATGCCTATTTTCTATATTTCCTGTCTATTGAACTCATAACTAGTTAAAATATGTCATTATCACTTAGTTATAGGTAACTAATGCTTGAGATTACAACAAAAGAGCAGGTAAGAGGTTTTGGGACGCAATTTCAACCAAAATGGCTCAAGTAAGGCCATTTTGGCTACTAGGATGCCTATTTTCTATATTTCTTGTCTATTGAACTCATAACTAGTTAAAAATTTCATTATCACTTATTTATAGGTGACTAATTCTTGATATTACAAGAAAAGAGCAAGTAAGAGGTTTTGGGACGCAATTTCAACCAAAATGGCTTAAGTAAGGCCATCAACAACTACTAGGATGCCTATTTTCTATATTTCTTGTCTATTGAACTCATAACTAGTTAAAACATGTCATTATCACTTAGTTATAGGTGACTAATGCCTGAGATTAGAACAAAAGAGCAAATAAGAGGTTTTGGGACGCAATTTCAACCAAAATGGCTCAAGTAAGACCATTTTGGCTACTAGGATGCCTATTTTCTATATTTCTTGTCTATTGAACTCATAACTAGTTAAAACATGTCATTATCACATAGTTATAGTTGAATAATGCTTGAGATTACAAGAAAAGAGCAAGTATGAGGTTTTGGGACGCAATTTCAACCAAAATGGCTAAAGTAAGGCCATTTTGGCTACTAGGATGCCTATTTTCTACAATTCATGTCTATTAAACTCATAACTAGTTAAAACATGTCATTATCACTTAGTTAAATGTGACTAATGCTTGATATTACAACAAAAGAGCAAGTAAGAGGTTTTGGGACGCAATTTCAACCAAAATGGCTCAAGTAAGACCATTTTGGCTACTAGGATGCCTATTTTCTATATTTCTTGTCTATTGAACTCATAACTAGTTAAAAAATGTCATTATCACTTATTTATAGTTGAATAATACTTGAGATTACAACAAAAGAGCTAATATGAGGTTTTGGGACGCAATTTCAACCAAAATGGCTCAAGTAAGGCCATTTTGGCTACTAGGATGCCTATTTTCTATATTTCCTGTCTATTGAACTCATAACTAGTTAAAACATGTCATTATTACTTAATTATAGGTGACTAATGCTTGAGATTACAACAAAAGGTCAAGTAAGAGGTTTTGGGACGCAATTTCAACCAAAATGGCTCAAGTAAGGCCATTTTGGCTACTAGGATGCCTATTTTCTATATTTCTTGTCTATTGAACTCATAACTAGTTAAAACATGTCATTATCACTTAGTTAAATGTGACTAATGCTTGATATTACAACAAAGAGCCAGTAAGAGGTTTTGGGACGCAATTTCAACCAAAATGGCTCAAGTAAGACCATTTTGGCTACTAGGATGCCTATTTTCTATATTTCTTGTCTATTGAACTCATAACTAGTTAAAACATGTCATTATCACTTAGTTATAGTTGAATAATACTTGAGATTACAAGAAAAGAGCAAGTAAGAGGTTTTGGGACGCAATTTCAACCAAAATGGCTCAAGTAAGGCCATTTTGGCTACTAGGATGCCTATTTTCTATATTTCCTGTCTATTGAACTCATAACTAGTTAAAACATGTCATTATTACTTAATTATAGGTTACTAATGCTTGATATTACAAGAAAAGAGCAAGTAAGAGGTTTTGGGACGCAATTTCAACCAAAATGGCTCAAGTAAGGCCATTTTGGCTACTAGGATGCCTATTTTCTATATTTCCTGCCTATTGAACTCATAACTAGTTAAAACATATCATTATCACTTAGTTAAATGTGACTAATGCTTGACATTACAACAAAAGAGCAAGTAAGAGGTTTTGGGATGCAATTTCAACCAAAATGGCTCAAGTAAGGCCATTTTGGCTACTAGGATGCCTATTTTCTATATTTCTTGTCTATTGAACTCATAAATAGTTAAAACATGTCATTATCACTTAGTTATAGGTGACTAATGCCTGAGATTAGAACAAAAGAGCCAGTAAGAGGTTTTGGGACGCAATTTCAACCAAAATGGCTCAAGTAAGACCATTTTGGCTACTAGGATGCCTATTTTCTATATTTCTTGTCTATTGAACTCATAACTAGTTAAAACATGTCATTATCACATAGTTATAGTTGAATAATACTTGAGATTACAAGAAAAGAGCAAGTATGAGGTTTTGGGACGCAATTTCAACCAAAATGGCTCAAGTAAGGCCATTTTGGCTACTAGGATGCCTATTTTCTATATTTCTTGTCTATTGAACTCATAACTAGTTAAAACATGTCAATATCACTTAGTTATAGGTGACTAATGCTTGAGATTACAAGAAAAGAGCAAGTAAGAGGTTTTGAGACGCAATTTCAACCAAAATGGCTCAAGTAAGGCCATCAACAGCTACTAGGATGCCTATTTTCTATATTTCTTGTCTATTGAACTCATAACAAATTAAAACATGTCAATATCACTTAGTTATAGGTGACTAATGCTTGAGATTACAAGAAAAGAGCAAGTAAGAGGTTTTGAGACGCAATTTCAACCAAAATGGCTCAAGTAAGGCCATCAACAGCTACTAGGATGCCTATTTTCTATATTTCTTGTCTATTGAACTCATAACTAGTTAAAAAATATCATTATCACTTAGTTATAGGTTACTAATGCTTGAAATTACAAGAAAAGAGTAAGTAAGAGGTTTTGGGACGCAATTTCAACCAAAATGACTCAAGTAAGTCCATCAACAGCTACTAGGACGCCTATTTTCTATATTTCTTGTCTATTGAACTCATAACTAGTTAAAATATGTCATTATCACTTAGTTATAACTGAATAATGCTTGAGATTACAAAAAAAGAGCAAGTAAGAGGTTTTGGGACGCAATTTCAACCAAAATGGCTCAAGTAAGACCATTTTGGCTACTAGGATGCCTATTTTCTATATTTCCTGACTATTGAACTCATAACTAGTTAAAACATGTCATTATCACTTAGTTATAGGTGACTAATGCTTGAGATTACAACAAAAGAAGCTAGTATGAGGTTTTGGGACGCAATTTCAACCAAAATGGCTCAAGTAAGACCATTTTGGCTACTAGGATGCCTATTTTCTACAATTCATGTCTATTGAACTCATAACTAGTTAAAACATGTCATTGTCACTTAGTTAAATGTGACTAATTCTTGATATTACAACAAAAGAGCAAGTAAGAGGTTTTGGGACGCAATTTCAACCAAAATGGCTCAAGTAAGGCCATCAACAGCTAATAGGATGCCTATTTTCTATATTTCTTATCTATTGAAGTCATAACTAATTTAAACATGTCCTTATCACTTAGTTATAGGTGCATAATTCTTGAGATTACAATAAAAGAGAAAGTAAGAGGTTTTGGGATGCAATTTCAACCAAAATGGCTCAAGTAAGGCCATTTTGGCTACTAGGATGCCTATTTTCTATATTTCCTGCCTATTGAACTCATAACTAGTTAAAACATGTCATTATATCTTAGTTATAGGTGCATAATTCTTGAGATTACAATAAAAGAGCAAGTAAGAGATTTTGGGACGCAATTTCAACCAAAATGGCTCAAATAAGGCCATTTTGGCTACTAGGATGCCTATTTTCTATATTTCTTGTCTATTGAACTCATAACTAGTTAAAACATGTCATTATCACTTAGTTATAGGTGACTAATGCTTGAGATTACAACAAAAGAGCAAGTAAAAGGTTTTGGAACGTAATTTCAACCAAAATGGCTCAAGTAAGGCCATTTTGGCTACTAGGATGCCTATTTTCTATATTTCCTTTCTATTGAACTCATAACTAGTTAAAACATGTCATCATCACTTAGTTATAGGTGAATAATGCTTGATATTACAAGAAAAGAGCAAGTAAGAGGTTTTGGGACACAATTTCAACCAAAATGGCTCACGTAAGGCCATTTTGGCTACTAGGATGCCTATTTTCAATATTTCCTGTTTATTGAACTCATAACTAGTTAAAACATGTCATTATCACTTAGTTATAGGTGACTAATGCTTGAGATTACAACAATAGAGCAAGTAAAAGGTTTTGGGACGCAATTTCAACCAAAATGGGTCAAGTAAGGCCATTTTGGCTACTAGGATGCCTATTTTCTATATTTCTTGTCTATTGAACTCATAACTAGTTAAAACATGTCATTATCACTTAGTTATAGGTGACTAATTTTTGAGATTACAACAAACGAGCAAGTAAGAGGTTTTGGGACGCAATTTCAACCAAAATGGCTCAAGTAAGGCCATTTTGGCTACTAGGATGCCTATTTTCTATATTTCCTTTCTATTGAACTCATAACTAGTTAAAACATGTCATCATCACTTAGGTATAGGTGAATAATGCTTGAGATTACAAGAAAAGAGCAAGTAAGAGGTTTTGGGACGCAATTTCAACCAAAATGGCTCAAGTAAGGCCATTTTGGCTACTAGGATGCCTATTTTCTATATTTCTTGTCTATTGAACTCATAACTAGTTAAAACATGTCATTATCACTTAGTTATAGGTGCATAATTCTTGAGATTACAATAAAAGAGCAAGTAAGAGATTTTGGGACGCAATTTCAACCAAAATGGCTCAAGTAAGGCCATTTTGGCTACTAGGATGCCTATTTTCTATATTTCTTGTCTATTGAACTCATAACTAGTTAAAACATGTCATTATCACTTAGTTATAGGTGACTAATGCTTGAGATTACAACAAAAGAGCAAGTAAAAGGTTTTGGGACGCAATTTCAACCAAAATGGCTCAAGTAAGGCCATTTTGGCTACTAGGATGCCTATTTTCTATATTTCCTTTCTATTGAACTCATAACTAGTTAAAACATGTCATCATCACTTAGTTATAGGTGAATAATTCTTGAGATTACAAGAAAAGAGCAAGTAAGAGGTTTTGGGACACAATTTCAACCAAAATGGCTCACGTAAGGCCATTTTGGCTACTAGGATGCCTATTTTCAATATTTCCTGTCTATTGAACTCATAACTAGTTAAAACATGTCATTATCACTTAGTTATAGGTTACTAATGCTTGAGATTTCAACAAAGGATCAAGTAAGAGGTTTTGGGACGCAATTTCAACCAAAATGGCTCAAGTAAGGCCATTTTGGCTACTAGGATGCCTATTTTCTATATTTCCTGTCTATTGAACTCATAACTAGTTAAAACATGTCATTATCACTTAGTTATAGGTGACTAATGCTTGAGATTACAACAATAGAGCAAGTAAAAGGTTTTGGGACGCAATTTCAACCAAAATGGGTCAAGTAAGGCCATTTTGGCTACTAGGATGCCTATTTTCTATATTTCTTGTCTATTGAACTCATAACTAGTTAAAACATGTCATTATCACTTAGTTATAGGTGCATAATTCTTGAGATTACAATAAAAGAGCAAGTAAGAGATTTTGGGACGCAATTTCAACCAAAATGGCTCAAGTAAGGCCATTTTGGCTACTAGGATGCCTATTTTCTATATTTCTTGTCTATTGAACTCATAACTAGTTAAAAAATGTCATTATCACTTAGTTATAGGTGACTAATGCTTGAGATTACAACAAAAGAGCAAGTAAAAGGTTTTGGGACGCAATTTCAACCAAAATGGCTCAAGTAAGGCCATTTTGGCTACTAGGATGCCTATTTTCTATATTTCTTGTCTATTGAACTCATAAATAGTTAAAACATGTCATTATCACTTATTTATAGGTGAATAATTCTTGAGATTACAAGAAAAGAGCAAGTAAGAGGTTTTGGGACGCAATTTCAACCAAAATGGCTCAAGTAAGGCCATCAACAGCTACTAGGATGCCTATTTTCTATATTTCCTGTCTATTGAACTCATAACTAGTTAAAAAATATCATTATCACTTAGTTATAGGTGACTAATGCTTGAGATTACAAGAAAAGAGCAAGTAAGAGGTTTTGGGACGCAATTTCAACCAAAATGGCTCAAGTAAGACCATTTTGGTTACTAGGATGCCTATTTTCTATATTTCTTGTCTATTGAACTCATAACTAGTTAAAACATGTCATTATCACTTAGTTATAGTTGACTAATGCTTGAGATTACAAGAAAAGAGCAAGTATGAGGTTTTTGGACGCAATTTCAACCAAAATTGCTCAAGTAAAGCCATTTTGGCTACTAGGATGTCTATTTTCTATATTTCTTGTCTATTGAACTCATAACTAGTTAAAACATGTCAATATCACTTAGTTATAAGTGACTAATTCTTGAGATTACAAGAAAAGAGCAAGTAAGAGGTTTTGGGACGCAATTTCAACCAAAATGGCTCACGTAAGGCCTTTTTGGCTACTAGGATGCCTATTTTCAATATTTCCTGTCTATTGAACTCATAACTAGTTAAAACATGTCATTATCACTTAATTATAGGTGACTAATGCTTGAGATTACAAGAAAAGAGCAAGTAAAAGGTTTTGGGACGCAATGTCAACCAAAATGGCTCAAGTAAGTCCATCAACAGCTACTAGGATGCCTATTTTCTATATTTCCTGTCTATTAAATTCATAACTTGTTAAAAAATGTCATTATCACTTAGTTATAGGTGACTAATGCTTGATATTACAACAAAAGAGCAAGTAAGAGGTTTAGGGACGCAATTTTAATCAAAATGGCTCAAGTAAGGCCATCAACAGCTACTAGGATGCCTATTTTCTATATTTCTTGTCTATTGAACTCATAACAAATTAAAACATGTCAATATCACTTAGTTATAGGTGACTAATGCTTGAGATTACAAGAAAAGAGCAAGTAAGAGGTTTTGAGACGCAATTTCAACCAAAATGGCTCAAGTAAGGCCATCAACAGCTACTAGGATGCCTATTTTCTATATTTCTTGTCTATTGAACTCATAACTAGTTAAAAAATATCATTATCACTTAGTTATAGGTTACTAATGCTTGAAATTACAAGAAAAGAGTAAGTAAGAGGTTTTGGGACGCAATTTCAACCAAAATGACTCAAGTAAGTCCATCAACAGCTACTAGGACGCCTATTTTCTATATTTCTTGTCTATTGAACTCATAACTAGTTAAAATATGTCATTATCACTTAGTTATAACTGAATAATGCTTGAGATTACAAAAAAAGAGCAAGTAAGAGGTTTTGGGACGCAATTTCAACCAAAATGGCTCAAGTAAGACCATTTTGGCTACTAGGATGCCTATTTTCTATATTTCCTGACTATTGAACTCATAACTAGTTAAAACATGTCATTATCACTTAGTTATAGGTGACTAATGCTTGAGATTACAACAAAAGAAGCTAGTATGAGGTTTTGGGACGCAATTTCAACCAAAATGGCTCAAGTAAGACATTTTGGCTACTAGGATGCCTATTTTCTACAATTCATGTCTATTGAACTCATAACTAGTTAAAACATGTCATTGTCACTTAGTTAAATGTGACTAATTCTTGATATTACAACAAAAGAGCAAGTAAGAGGTTTTGGGACGCAATTTCAACCAAAATGGCTCAAGTAAGGCCATCAACAGCTAATAGGATGCCTATTTTCTATATTTCTTATCTATTGAAGTCATAACTAATTTAAACATGTCCTTATCACTTAGTTATAGGTGCATAATTCTTGAGATTACAATAAAAGAGAAAGTAAGAGGTTTTGGGATGCAATTTCAACCAAAATGGCTCAAGTAAGGCCATTTTGGCTACTAGGATGCCTATTTTCTATATTTCCTGCCTATTGAACTCATAACTAGTTAAAACATGTCATTATATCTTAGTTATAGGTGCATAATTCTTGAGATTACAATAAAAGAGCAAGTAAGAGATTTTGGGACGCAATTTCAACCAAAATGGCTCAAATAAGGCCATTTTGGCTACTAGGATGCCTATTTTCTATATTTCTTGTCTATTGAACTCATAACTAGTTAAAACATGTCATTATCACTTAGTTATAGGTGACTAATGCTTGAGATTACAACAAAAGAGCAAGTAAAAGGTTTTGGAACGTAATTTCAACCAAAATGGCTCAAGTAAGGCCATTTTGGCTACTAGGATGCCTATTTTCTATATTTCCTTTCTATTGAACTCATAACTAGTTAAAACATGTCATCATCACTTAGTTATAGGTGAATAATGCTTGATATTACAAGAAAAGAGCAAGTAAGAGGTTTTGGGACACAATTTCAACCAAAATGGCTCACGTAAGGCCATTTTGGCTACTAGGATGCCTATTTTCAATATTTCCTGTTTATTGAACTCATACTTAGTTAAAACATGTCATTATCACTTATTTATAGGTGACTAATGCTTGAGATTACAACAATAGAGCAAGTAAAAGGTTTTGGGACGCAATTTCAACCAAAATGGGTCAAGTAAGGCCATTTTGGCTACTAGGATGCCTATTTTCTATATTTCTTGTCTATTGAACTCATAACTAGTTAAAACATGTCATTATCACTTAGTTATAGGTGACTAATTCTTGAGATTACAACAAAAGAGCAAGTAAGAGGTTTTGGGACGCAATTTCAACCAAAATGGCTCAAGTAAGGCCATTTTGGCTACTAGGATGCCTATTTTCTATATTTCCTTTCTATTGAACTCATAACTAGTTAAAACATGTCATCATCACTTAGTTATAGGTGAATAATGCTTGAGATTACAAGAAAAGAGCAAGTAAGAGGTTTTGGGACGCAATTTCAACCAAAATGGCTCAAGTAAGGCCATTTTGGCTACTAGGATGCCTATTTTCTATATTTCTTGTCTATTGAACTCATAACTAGTTAAAACATGTCATTATAACTTAGTTATAGGTGCATAATTCTTGAGATTACAATAAAAGAGCAAGTAAGAGATTTTGGGACGCAATTTCAACCAAAATGGCTCAAGTAAGGCCATTTTGGCTACTAGGATGCCTATTTTCTATATTTCTTGTCTATTGAACTCATAACTAGTTAAAACATGTCATTATCACTTAGTTATAGGTGACTAATGCTTGAGATTACAACAAAAGAGCAAGTAAAAGGTTTTGGGACGCAATTTCAACCAAAATGGCTCAAGTAAGGCCATTTTGGCTACTAGGATGCCTATTTTCTATATTTCCTTTCTATTGAACTCATAACTAGTTAAAACATGTCATCATCACTTAGTTATAGGTGAATAATTCTTGAGATTACAAGAAAAGAGCAAGTAAGAGGTTTTGGGACACAATTTCAACCAAAATGGCTCACGTAAGGCCATTTTGGCTACTAGGATGCCTATTTTCAATATTTCCTGTCTATTGAACTCATAACTAGTTAAAACATGTCATTATCACTTAGTTATAGGTGACTAATGCTTGAGATTACAACAAAAGAGCAAGTAAAAGGTTTTGGGACGCAATTTCAACCAAAATGGCTCAAGTAAGGCCATTTTGGCTACTAGGATGCCTATTTTCTATATTTCCTTTCTATTGAACTCATAACTAGTTAAAACATGTCATCATCACTTAGTTATAGGTGAATAATTCTTGAGATTACAAGAAAAGAGCAAGTAAGAGGTTTTGGGACACAATTTCAACCAAAATGGCTCACGTAAGGCCATTTTGGCTACTAGGATGCCTATTTTCAATATTTCCTGTCTATTGAACTCATAACTAGTTAAAACATGTCATTATCACTTAGTTATAGGTTACTAATGCTTGAGATTTCAACAAAGGATCAAGTAAGAGGTTTTGGGACGCAATTTCAACCAAAATGGCTCAAGTAAGGCCATTTTGGCTACTAGGATGCCTATTTTCTATATTTCCTGTCTATTGAACTCATAACTAGTTAAAACATGTCATTATCACTTAGTTATAGGTGACTAATGCTTGAGATTACAACAATAGAGCAAGTAAAAGGTTTTGGGACGCAATTTCAACCAAAATGGGTCAAGTAAGGCCATTTTGGCTACTAGGATGCCTATTTTCTATATTTCTTGTCTATTGAACTCATAACTAGTTAAAACATGTCATTATCACTTAGTTATAGGTGCATAATTCTTGAGATTATAATAAAAGAGCAAGTAAGAGATTTTGGGACGCAATTTCAACCAAAATGGCTCAAGTAAGGCCATTTTGGCTACTAGGATGCCTATTTTCTATATTTCTTGTCTATTGAACTCATAACTAGTTAAAACATGTCATTATCACTTAGTTATAGGTGACTAATGCTTGAGATTACAACAAAAGAGCAAGTAAAAGGTTTTGGGACGCAATTTCAACCAAAATGGCTCAAGTAAGGCCATTTTGGCTACTAGGATGCCTATTTTCTATATTTCCTTTCTATTGAACTCATAACTAGTTAAAACATGTCATCATCACTTAGTTATAGGTGAATAATTCTTGAGATTACAAGAAAAGAGCAAGTAAGAGGTTTTGGGACACAATTTCAACCAAAATGGCTCACGTAAGGCCATTTTGGCTACTAGGATGCCTATTTTCAATATTTCCTGTCTATTGAACTCATAACTAGTTAAAACATGTCATTATCACTTAGTTATAGGTGACTAATGCTTGAGATTTCAACAAAGGATCAAGTAAGAGGTTTTGGGACGCAATTTCAACCAAAATGGCTCAAGTAAGGCCATTTTGGCTACTAGGATGCCTATTTTCTATATTTCCTGTCTATTGAACTCATAACTAGTTAAAACATGTCATTATCACTTAGTTATAGGTTTATAATGCTTGAGATTACAACAAAAGAGCAAGTAAAAGGTTTTGGGACGCAATTTCAACCAAAATGGCTCAAGTAAGGCCATTTTGGCTACTAGGATGCCTATTTTCTATATTTCCTTTCTATTGAACTCATAACTAGTTAAAACATGTCATTATCACTTAGTTATAGGTGAGTAATGCTTGATATTACAACAAAAGAGCTAGTAAATGGTTTTGGGACGCAATTTCAACCAAAATGGCTCAAGTAAGGCCATTTTGGCTACTAGGATGCCTATTTTCTATATTTCCTTTCTATTGAACTCATACCTAGTTAAAACATGTCATTATCACTTAGTTATAGGTGAGTAATGCTTGATATTACAACAAAAGAGCAAGTAAGAGGTTTTGGGACGCAATTTCAACCAAAATGGCTCAAGTAAGGCCATTTTGGCTACTAGGATGCCTATTTTCTATATTTCTTGTCTATTGAACTCATAACTAGTTAAAAAATGTCATTATCACTTAGTTATAGGTGACTAATGCTTGAGATTACAAGAAAAGAGCAAGTAAGAGGTTTTGGGACGCAATTTCAACCAAAATGGCTCAAGTAAGGCCATTTTGGCTACTAGGATGCCTATTTTCTATATTTCCTGTCTATTGAACTCATAACTAGTTAAAACATGTCAGTTTTACTTATTTATAGGTGAATAATGCTTGATATTACAACAAAAGAGTAAGTAAGAGGTTTTGGGACGCAATTTCAACCGAAATGGCTCAAGTAAGGCCATTTTGGCTACTAGGATGCCTATTTTCTACAATTCATGTCTATTGAACTCGTAACTAGTTAAAACTTGTCATTATCACTTAGTTAAATGTGACTAATTCTTGAGATTACAACAAAAGATCAAGTAAGAGGTTTTGGGACGCAATTTCAACCAAAATGGCATACCTCTTCAAGCTGACGTGTGTCTGTACAATGACTCATCACTATGTCATACATGAATCTCATCACGTATAGGCCACAGTCAACTCCGTTTTCCTGTTGTGCGCACTAGCATGAGGAACAAAGAACATGAATCAAAATGCATAGCAAATAAGCAACATCTTAAGCATTGTACAGTAAGAAAATCACAACATCATGGGTGAATTACCTTGGGTGCTTTCCATGTAGGACCTCGAGGAGATCGAGGATTTATCTTCTTCATGGTACTACAAAAAATCAAAGTAATAAGTTCAAATTTGACGTTTATTATCAATACATATGAGTTCAGATATGAAAATGAATAACAAGAAGTGAAACAAACTAGATGCTTACTTTTGCAGTATGGACCTCACGAGGCGCTTTCTTACTTGAGGTAACCGAGCAGAATCAAAGTAGAAGATTGTGTTACTGGAAACACAAATCACAAGTAGGGTCCAATGATAACTACACACGAGACAAACAAATCAATAGTTAGCCTGTTACAACAAATAAACTGGGAAAACAAATGAACTTGACTAGCATAATCAGACGTACTCCTCATAGTATGGGACGAATATAAACTTGTCTCCTGCACTCACTGATTGCCTGATACCCCGTTCAGCATAGTACAACACATCAGCGGAGTTTCCTAAGATTCTAGTAGTGGACATCTGCTCAGGGCACAACCACCCAACTTGACAAGGAGATTCAAGCTCCCATATTTGCTCCTGGAGTGCTCTGCATGCATGATAACACAATGTTAATCGAAAACCAAACGACAAACACCAATAAACTGAATAACATAAATTGAGTACTAGTTGAATTACCTCATGGATATTTGAATGAGGGAAATTTTAAGCATTGCACCACTTAGAAATTCCTTCACATCTTCTTTGAATAGCCATGCCGTTGCATCATCATCGTAGTGGAACATTTCCTTAGGAAGTTGGATTTGGATGGGGCTGTCATTAGGCAACACGCAAACACGGTTGTGCAAATAAGCTAACTCCTGAGATAGCGATTGAAGCACTGTTTCTTCAACTAATGGAGTAGCTTGCGTAGCTGAACCTCGTGAAGGGCTCTTCATCAACGCCTTTCCACTCACCGAGCCATGTTCACTTCTGTTCTTTGGCCCCTCCACCCTCTTCTTTGGCGTTTGGCTTTTCCTCGATGGCTAATAAGTATGATCACACAAATGGTTAGAAAAGATTTCCATCCAACTCTTGGGAAGAAAGGATTAAAGCGTGAAATCTAAATCTTAATTACCTGGTTCATCAACCGTATCCAAGCAGATGACCATTGCACAAAACTACCTTTTGCTGCCAGAGTGTAGTGAACTCATCCTCCTCCACGGGCACAGGTACTAAGAGGTCCTCGGACCCGGGAACCACAGAATGGATCCCGACAGAATAATGCTCAGGCAGAAGAGGTCGGCCATGGACCGTACCTTGTTCGGCCGGTTGTGCACTACCATAGGCAACAACATGCAAAGGTCCATCATATGATTCGCCCGGGTGAAGAAGTTCACAACGGGTCTCTTCCTGCACCAATTACGAAGATACTTTATTTACATATTCATAAATAAGTATCTTAGGTGTAATGTAGGAGTTAAATCAAGCATTGAGCTAAAATCACGAAAAATGGGCAAGTTAGAACTCATTTAGGGCATTTCGAGCCGTAAATACTGTAAATGAACCTAAAACTTGTGGAATTGCTTTTTTTAGGTCGTTTCAAGCCATAAATATTCATAACTAAGTATCTTAGGTGTAATATAGGAGTTAAATCAAGCATTGAGCTAAAATCACGAAAAATGGGCAAGTTAGAACTCATTTAGGCCATTTCATGCCGTAAATACTGTAAATGAACCTAAAACTTGTGGAATTGCTTTTTTTAGGTCGTTTCAAGCCATAAATATTCATAACTAAGTATCTTAGGTGTAATGTAGGAGTTAAATCAAGCATTGAGCTAAAATCACGAAAAATGGGCAAGTTAGAACTCATTTAGGCCATTTCAAGCCGTAAATACTGTAAATGAACCTAAAACTTGTGGAATTGCTTTTTTTAGGTCGTTTCAAGCCATAAATATTCATAACTAAGTATCTTAGGTGTAATATATGAGTTAAATCAAGCATTGAGCTAAAATCACGAAAAATGGGCAAGTTAGAACTCATTTAGGGCATTTCGAGCCGTAAATACTGTAAATGAACCTAAAACTTGTGGAATTGCTTTTTTTAGGTCGTTTCAAGCCATAAATATTCATAACTAAGTATCTTAGGTGTAATGTAGGAGTTAAATCAAGCATTGAGCTAAAATCACGAAAAATAGGCAAGTTAGAACTCATTTAGGCCATTTCGAGCCGTAAATATTGTAAATGAACCTAAAACTTGTGGAATTGCTTTTTTTAGGTCGTTTCAAGCCATAAATATTCATAACTAAGTATCTTAGGTGTAATATAGGAGTTAAATCAAGCATTGAGCTAAAATCACGAAAAATGGGCAAGTTAGAACTCATTTAGGGCATTTCGAGCCGTAAATACTGTAAATGAACCTCAAACTTGTGAAATTGCTTTTTTAAGGTTGTTTCAAGCCATACATATTCATCACTAAGTATCTTAGGTGCTAGTTAAAAAAAAAGAAAAAAAAAACCAAAACGAGTGCAAAAAAAAAAAAAAAAAAAATAAAAACCCGAGCGCGAAGGGCAGCAGCTGCAGGGTGCACAGCTGCTGGTAGGCTGCACAGCTGCTGCGAGCCTGTACATCACTGCACAGCTGCTGCAGTGCTGCACAGCTGCTGCAGCCTCTCCGGCAACCTCTCCTACCTTCTCCGCTTCCCAATGAGAAAGAGAAGGAGAAGGAGAAGGAGAAGGAAAAAGAGAAGGAGAAGGAGGAGGAGGAGAAGGAGAAGGAGAAAGAGAAGGAGAAGGAGAAGAAAGAGAAGGAGGAGGAGGAGAAGGAGAAGGAGAAGGAGAAGGAGAAAGAGAAGGAGAAGGAGAAGAAAGAGAAGGAGGAGGAGGAGGAGGAGAAGGAGAAGGAGAAGGAGAAGGAGAAAGAGAAGGAGGAGGAGAATGAGGAGAAGGAGAAGGAAGAGGAGAATGAGAAGGAAGAGCAAACAACAACAACACATGACATCAACAAAGCATACTGACAACACAACACAACACAACACAGCGAACTTGACCATTTCACAGCCAACTTAACCATTTCACAACACAATCCAAAAACAAATATCATTATCCAAACAAGTAAGCACAAAATCACCTGTAGAATAGGAAAGTGATGAGGTGTCGGAGTATCAAGCCCCCTTGAGTCCGCATGTGAAGGAGTACCAATCTGCAATAGTGTATTGATAGTGAAACAGTAATTAGAACCGTACCCACGTAACTCAACATATCAAAACTTATAGAGTTGAATTCTAATCATTTACCTCCTGTTCTCCTTCTCTTCGTGGGTGGCTACTTGAGTCGGCCGGTGTTGTCGAGGAAAAGGTCAAGGTCGGAAAATTCATTTGCTTCGCCCATGCATTGAACTCTTCGCGCATCTCATTGCGCACTTGTTCTTTAATTGAAGCCACTGTGGCATCGAAGTTCTGTGGCGAGTTCACACTTGCTCGGGATCTTCCAGATTTGGTATATTCGGGACCCATTACCTTCTCCCATCCTAGCAAGCTCCCCCCAGCACCTAATACCCGTCCCGGATGGTAGGGCTTTCCCATAGTTAAGGTGAAGGGGTCCTTCTCTACCGTCGGGACGAGCTTGCCTTCAACAAGCTCTCCAGTGTACTCAAGCTGTAGCAAAAACAAAATGGCAACATGAAGTCAGTGTTTATATAAAGTGATATGCATGCAAATGAATAAGTTAGTTCACTAGTTCATAGTTTCTTACTAGCTTATCTGTCATTTCTTTGGTTTCTGGAGCCTTGATGGACCATTTTCCGGTCTTCTTGTCCCGCGAATGCATAGAGCAAAAGAAATCCCCAGCACGACTCACCAAAGTACTGGTCGTGGAGTCAGACGGCGCTGTGGAGGATCCTAGAAGCGCAGTGGGGTATACTTCTTCACTCACCCACGTATCCCTCCATTCATCATACGTCATTGCTCCCATATGATGGTGGTATTGCTTTTGCAATGCATTCCTGGAATTCTGCTCCCTCATTTCCTACATAAAAAGATATATATGTTAGTTTCATTACTAATAAAAAAGACGATAAATTACAACACAATTTTCATCAGAGTTCTTTAAACTTACAGTTTCTTCTTTTTTACATTTTTGATGAACGAAAGCCTCCCAATCATCCTTCGATATGCTAGGCCATATTTTCCAAGGGAGTTTCTCTTCATCGATGACATCATCATCACTGCCACCTCCTTTCTTGTTCTTTGGTTTCCTCACAAGTTTCTTTGTGATAAACCGACGAACTAAGTTACACTTGAAGCTTCTGAATCTTGCCGCAAGTAAGGATTCAAACACCCTTCGCTTGGCGTACTCATTTGGAATGTTAAATAGACTCTGCAAGCACAAATAACAAACATTATTAGTTTGCCCATAACATAACAATAAATTGAAATTGTTTATAAATAATCACATCAAATCAAACTTACCCTGGTATCATTCCAAAACGTGTCAATCAAGCCTGTAGGTACGTCGCTCATACGAAGCGTAATGGGGTTTTTACGCGCACAAATCCCAACTTGACCAGCATACTGACGACGCCATTTACCTGAGGGTTGCCCTACCCTGTCATACTCCAAGACCATAGGACCGACAAGTTTCTTGAAAGCTGTTGTCGGACCCCTTTGCTTTTTCTTCGCTGGTGCCTGCACCCCCGCTCCACTTTGATCCTCACGAAACGGATCCATAATGGCATTATCGATTGGAGGCGCTTGCTCAGCTGCAATTTCAAAGTCATCTATCATTCTCTCCAATACATCTTGCGCCTGATCTTCTGGCTCACCCAAATCAGTTTCCTTGTTCACATCATACGGCTGGTCCCCATCATTAGATGAATCATCTGAGTTAGATTCAACATCCTCAACTCGAACACGGAATCGATCGTCCGCCATTAGATGTTAAAACCTGTCATTACAAACATAACACGTTATTAGCTGCGGAATTGTAAGGTAAACTTATAATCATATATAAATTGCTGAATTATAATACAAATAAACTCTGAAAATGGCGATGCAAGTTACTTTATTCATTTAAAAGAATATAAGAAAAATGGGCAAGTAATTCAACAATTTCATTCATTTTCACCTAGAATATGATTTTTTTATTCTTTCTACGCCTGCAATTCAAACTAACAGAAAATATACAGTACCTCAATCTAATATTCCTTCATCGTGGTCTGATCTCATGTAATTGGCTTGGTCGTCTATCTCATTTGGCACAGCAGGTCTAGGAACAGTGAAAGGTGCCGAGTCATCAAAGGCATCATATTCTTCCTCATCCTCGACATCTCCAACGCCAAGGATTCTTCTTTTGCTGGCTAGCACAATAGACCATTTTGAGTCGGCAGGGTCAGATACGTAAAACACCTGCTTAGCTTGAGATGCAAGGATGAACGGTTCCGCACTATCATTCAGGTTGCCAAGATCTACAAGAGTAAAGTCATCAAATTTGACGTTATGTCTGATATTATCAACCCACTTACACCGGAAAAGAGCAATCGTGAAGTCACAATAATCAAGCTCCCATATTTCTTGAATTCGACCGTAGTATGACAACTCTGCATCAACGGGTGATTTATCCTTAGCACTTGCAAACTCCCTTGACGATGCCACAACCGTTACACCACTGTTTTGGGTCGAGGACGATTTCAAATCTTGACGCTCAGTCAAAAATGTGTACCCATTTATGTCATATCTCTCAAATGAGCAAACATCATCCCTAGGACCATAAGCAAGCCACCTTACTGTAGCTGTGACACTCTCATCCATTCCACCCATCACTCGATCACGAAACCAACTCACAAACTTCTTATTGTGCAACTGCATCAGTGCCCTTTCACCTTTCGACGGAAACTCATCACGCAAACTAGCCATGTGCTCGTCTAAATATGGGTGAACATCTGCAACATGGTGCAACACATATAAGTGTGCTTGTAAGAACTTCTCTCGATCAGGTGACATTCGTTTCGACCCGATTTTTCCATGACCATCAAGTCTACCTTCATGTCGAGAAGTAGGAATACCAATAGGTTCAGCAACGGCTATATAGTCGGCCACAAAATTACCAATCTCCTCGGCCACAGTCCCTTGAATCATACTTCCTTCCGGGTGAGCCCGATTCCTAACTTTATCTTGCAATGTACCCATGTGTCTTTCAAAAGGATAGCACCACCTCAAGAACACTGGACCGCACAACTTAATCTCACACACCAAATGAAGAATCAAATGCACCATTATGTCGAAAAACGAGGGCGGGAAGTACATCTCAAATTTGCACAAAGTCACAACCACATCCGCCTGTAAAGCATCAAGGGTACAAGGATCAAGCACTTTGCTACATATTGTATTGAAAAACGAACAGAGGCTTGTAATAGCTTCCCTCACGTGCTTTGGCAAAATACCACGTATTGCAATTGGTAGAAAAACTTGCATTAGAACATGACAATCATGGGATTTCATACTTGTCAGCTTCAATTCTCCATTTAAGGATACAAATATTTTCATGTTAGATGCGTACCCTGATGGAACCTTAATGCCATACAGACATTCACAAAACCTCCGTTTTCTACCCTTGACAATGTGTAGCAAGCCGAAGGTAAATAGGCCTTCCCCTCTTTGGCTTTTCCCTCATTTTCCTTCTTCGACGCATCCGCGGCCTTTCCCTTTCCCTTGCTCTTCCCCTTTCCCTTTTTCGAACCCATTACTTTTTCCTTTTCCTGTTCCTTTTCCTTACTAACCTTTTGCTGAACCCACAATTCTGGACGCACCCCCATCTTTTCCAAATCTAAACGTGCACCCTTTCCGTCCTTTGTCTTGTTTTGAATATTCATCAGCGTTCCCACAAGAGCGTCACACACATTCTTCTCTATATGCATTACATCAAGACAATGCCTAACGTCATGTTCTTTCCAGTACGGGAGCAACCAAAAGATTGATTCTTTTTTAAAGAGAGCAACTGATTCCGCCGCTTTTTCAGATTTCCCAAATACTGTTCGTACACCCTTGACCCGAGCGTAAACCTCCTCACCAGTCAGTGGCCTAGGAGTAGTACCCTCCTCCACCGTCCCATCGAAAGCCTTTTTCTGCCGACGGTATGGGTGATCGCGCCTGAGCAACCTTCTTGTCCTCAAATACACCTGTTTGAAAGAATGATCAAGGCGTCTGCTTGGCGTATCATCAATACAAATGGGACATGCCTTCTTCCCTTTATTCTTATACCCAGACAAGTTGCCATATGCAGGAAAATCATTAACGGTCCACATAAGAGCTGCACGCAATGTGAACATCTCATTCTTATGAGCATCAAACACGGAAACCCCTTCGTCCCACATCTTTCTCAAATCATCAACCAATGGCGCAAGATACACATCAATGTCGTTTCCAGGTTGCCTTGGCCCCGATATCAAGAGTGAAAGCATTACATATTTTCGTTTCATGCACAACCAAGGAGGCAAATTGTAGATCACTAAAAGTACCGGCCATGTGCTGTGCTGGGTACTAAGAGTGCCAAATGGATTCATCCCGTCCGTGCACAAAACAAGCCTTAAATTTCTGACTTCATCACCAAATTCCCCAAACTTCATATCAAGGTTCTTCCATTGCGGGGAGTCGGCTGGGTGCTTCAGCATTCTGTTTTTCTTTCTTCCCTCTGCATGCCACCTCAAGTTTTTAGCGTCTTTTGGTAAAGAGAACAGACGCTTAAACCTAGGAATTATGGGAAGATACCACAACACCTTAGCAGGAGGTCCCTTCGTACCAGCATTGCAGCTCTTGCGCTTGTAGCGCGACTTCTTGCATCTTGGACACTCCTCCAATTTTTCATATTCATTTCGGTAAAGAATACAATCATTAGGACATGGATGTATCTTCTTATACTCCAAACCAAATGGACACATGAGCTTCTTAGAGTAATAGTAAGACTTAGGAATTTCATTCCCATCTGGCAACATCTCACTTAACACGCTCAACAAGGAAGTAAAACTACTGTCCGTCCACCTATGCTTCGACTTAATTTTAAAAAGAGTTAGCACGGCTGATAGTTTGGATTATTTTTTGCACCCAGGATACAAAGGCTTTTTAGAAGCCTCCGATAATGACTCAAACACGTCACCTTCAAAGCCACGCATCATCTCATCGACACCTTCATCCTCAACCTCATCCACATGATCATCCTCAAATCCCTCCTCAGCACCAACATCATCAATATGTTCATCATTCTTGTATTCCTCATCCCCACGGATATCATTGCTTCTATCATCATGCACATCATACCCAATAACATCCCCACTGTACTCTCCTTCTTCACCATGCCAAATCCACACATGATATTTAACCCTAAACCCACGACAAACTACATGATCTCTAATGATATTAACACTATTGACCACCTTCACATTATTACAATCAACACAAGGACAATAGAGGCACTCGAAACCCATTCTTCGCTGATAAGATGAAGCCGTCTCGCAGAACTCTTGAACCCCATTAAAGAATTCCAATGTATCACGTCTACCATACATCCATCCACGATCCCTCTCCATTAAGTAAATTGTCTCTAAACATGGCAACATATTACGAATAATGTATAATTGCTACATCTATTATATATACAAATCAAATTCAAACACACAACATGCATATAACATTCATATAGATACAAAAATGCATATATGCTTCCAAAGGGTCCTTATCACTCCAACCTAACCCATCCTTGAACGTTTACTCTCACTAGTGAATGTATATCAGATTTCTAATTTTAAGGAAAATCCGGCAGCATTTCCCCCAGTTCTCCAAGTACACGACGTAGGTAATTACTTACCCACATATGTACCCAGAGAACATGGTGATCGAGGAAATGTTAAGCCAAGATGTTCCTTAAAATCGAAAAAACTGACATACATTCACCACCTAAGTGAGAGTAAACGTTCAAGAACAGTCCCAACCGGGGACTATTCAAGACTTTCTCCTAATGAGAAAGACTTGAACGGGTATCTAGGCATATGATGATACATGCAATCAATTAAAAACCACCACTTTAATCACACATCATGATAGAAGATGCACCAAAGTTATATCACACATCATCTCTACAAAATTGTGCAACCAAGAACTTATTTAAAGCACATAAAGTTATATATATATATATACCTGAGTACCTATAAAGGCTCAACACTCTCAAATAGAAGGTCAATGCCAAGGTCTATGCTTCGCCCAGAAATTCCTGATAATCTTTTTCAGTGTAACCTATATAGAACACAAATAGAAAACCAGCTTAAGGGAAAATATAAGAATGATATTAGTGAGCAATGCAAGAACAAGGACAGTCAGAGTAAGATACCATACCAGGATGTTTTCCGCCCACTCTCCAAACTGATGATCTTACCCTAGAAGCCCTTGACACCCATTTCTTAGCCTGAAACACGCATATATATAGTGAGAAGCAACTCATAAAGAAAAGTATATTCAAACCCTAAACCCTAAACCCTAAACCCTAAACCCTAAACCCTAAACCCTAAACCCTTAACCCTAAACCCTAAACCCTTAACCCTAAACCCTAAACTCTCAACCCTAAACCCTAAACCCTAAACCCTAAACTCTAAACCCTAAACTCTAAACCCTAAACCCTAAACCCTAAACCCTAAACCCTAAACTCTCAACTTTGTTCTCTTAAATAAAAAGGACTAAATTATCCTATAAACAAAATAAAATTCTCAACTTTATTAGTGATGATAAATAAAGTTCTCATAACAATTTAGAAATATAGGTAAATGTAGCTTGTACTAAATACAATAACAACTGTTTTCTATCCATGTCTTTGGCTGAAATTCAGCAATGAAAGCAGCAACAAGGTTGAGGGCAGTTGGTGCATTGCTAAAATTTCATTCAATTCATTCGAAGCCAGTTTGACAGACACGGTATCATCACAAACATCTGTCAAATTATAGTAATAAGATACAAGGGTATATCATCTTTTCAATACCATGGAACTTCTAATTATAAATAACTCTATTCAAGTTCCAACATCACATATCCAATTCATGCTAACACAAAAGACCAATTCTTGACAAACCCTAGCAATTACAAGCAACTTGCATTGTCAATATTAACTAATTTAAAGACCAATTCTTCAAAAACCATAACAATGGAGGAGCGTTATTACGACTTACCTAGCAATGAGGAGCGCTATAACAATGGAGGAGCTGCTACATACTTCAATAATGGAGGAGCTGCTATATATGGAGGGAGGCAGAAGAGAAGACCTGAGTGCGTGCGTGCTTGAGGGGTGAAAGCAGAAGAACAGGGGAGTGCGTGCTTGAGGGAGGCAGAAGAACAGGGGAGTTCGTGCTTGAGGGAGGCAGAAGAACAAAACCCTTCAATGGAAGCTTCAATTCAATGGAGGAATGGTTTGGGGAGAGGAAGGCGCGCGTTTTTGGAGGTGAAAGAAGAACGTTTGCACAGCTTGCTGTTTGTATTCAAAAACCCGAATTTTTTTTTTAAATTGGCAACGGTTAACCGTTGCCAATCTACCCCTTTTAATTTTTTTTTTAAATTTTATCAATTGGCAACGGTTAACCGTTGCCAAATAAAACCAATTTTTTTTTTTTTTAAAATGGCGCTCACAGCAAGTTGGCTGGCGCTCACAGCAAGTTGGCAACGGTTTTCATGAACCATTGCCATAGGGGGGTTGCCTAATTCTATTTTTCTACTAGTGAATAAATATGCCTACGTCTCCGCCTAGGGTTGTCCAACCCGTAGGATTTTAACTTCTTTTTATTTCTTCCTTTAGAGTCCTAAAGCACCTAGAAGATCAACCTATCTTCTCTCCGCAGCCGCCCAGCTACACTTTAGCAACTCAGATCCTAGAAATAAAAAGCTACCTCACTTATACTTTGAGTATTATAATACTACTCTTAGTATATCACTGTTTGATAATAATTTTTTAAGCTCTTGATATACTTTTCTTTTCTTTCAATCTAATCACACAATAAGGTATTAAAGAACTAGAGAGGAAATGTGTTTAACAACTCTTGCTTTAGCGTAGAATATGAAGCTTGATAATTCTTGTGTGTTCTTGTTGTTTTTTCTTCAGCACGCTTGCACGCTATTTATAGGAGTTGTAGAGCTGAAACTTGAATTTGAATTTTGAAGCAGCCGTTTAAGTCTTCAACGTCATTTGAATTATTCAACAAACGCTATTTGTGTGGCTTCAAAATTAACGTTTGAATTCAGCAAACAATCCAGCCTATCTTCAAGGGATATAAACAACTTTATTTGAATCTGAAAAACAGAATTTGTTAGGATAATAACAAATTCAAATATTAATCTTATCATTATCCCTTGTTTATTGGAATCTGCAAAACAAATCTGTTAGACATAATTATTCAATCTTTAACAAAGATTTATCCAGATAAATATTTAAATATAAGCAGAATATATCACAAAATATTAAATAACCGAAATAGGCTCAACAACATCCAACCCAAAATATCAAATTCTGCACTTGCACTTTGTCATGTGTATTGGGCTTTAAATCCAAACACCTATTTTGGACTTATTACTTATTAGAGCGCAGTCTATAACCTGTTATAAAATGGGTTTGACTTCCATCATCATAAAGTTAGAATAACATACTAAAGCGCATCAAGGTGGAGTCTTCACTATCAGTTTCAAGCCAGGTCACTGAAGTATCACACTAACAAGGTTGGCCATCTGTGCATATAAAACCAGCTGCTTGTCATCAATCTCAGTCATATCTTCAAAGGAAATATGGTTAAGCAAAACAACATAGGTTAGAATAAAGAAAAAATTGGGTTGTTAAAAACTAAAGTGCCCATGAATTCTAGCTCCTTTGCTCAGTCAATAATTACTTCACTTCCTTTTCTCAGTTAATATTTACATCACTTCCTTTTCTCAGTCAATAATTCCATGCTATCAAATAATTTGTTCCAGCAGATACAGATTAGAACTTTTCCATTCTAACATTATTCGAGATGGAACCTCAGCACTAGCCATACCTGTACCAGCATTATCATAAGGCTGCCAGTACATGATTTTCTCACAACATGTTCTTCTACGCTTACACTTTCCGTTAGACATTTACAGTATCCTATACATCATTGCAATGAATTGTATCCTATTCTTAAAAATGAATTGGGAATTTTATAGGGCTCATAATTTGGTGGAAATTAGGAATTTTTATTTTCAAGATATTATAATTTGATGTTAGGAAGTTTTAGAAACAGAAAAAATAGGATAAAAAAAGCCTCATAAGAGTTACCTAATTTTAGCCCTTTTTAATTCAGACCCAACCCTTTAAAAGCCCATTATTTAATAACCCTTTAAAAGCCTGCCTCATTTAAATATTAGATGGATAAAACCCTTTTAAAAGGGCTGGGTCAAGGTTTTAAATGGGCCCCTAACCCATTGAACTGGTCTAGGTGTGTATGTTCATCTGGTTTAAGGCTTTGAGGGAAAGAGAGGTTGTTGAGAGAGTGAGGGAGGGGAATAGATCGAGATTTAAAGCCTAAATTTATGTGGTATGATCGCCAGAGAATTAGATAAAGTAGGTTTATGGTGGATTGAGATGTAAGAATTTGTGATTTTGATAGTTTGAGTCTTTGAGAGGGTAAGATGAGAGATAAAATGAGTGTGCGGTGCAAGAGATATATGTTTTAGATTAAGTAAAGTCAGTAACCCTGGACTCTAGAGTAAAAAAATATTTCGGGTAATTAACAAATTATCAGGTACCTGCTTCACTCAATGTCTGGCCCATGACCCAACCCGAAACAACACTTTTTTAGCAGGTCGGGTACCTGTCCCGAAAAATGCAAAAAATTCTCAAATTACCCTTTGGGTATTTTGTGAGTCGGCGGGTCATCGGGTCGGATTTGTTTGAACACCCTAGGGGCAGGTATAAGGTTTGGGAATTAAAATTGAAAAATAAAGAAAAGTTTCCCCTTAATGAAAGGGAAGGAAGAGAAGAGAGGAGAAATGTTAGTAAGTCTTTAAAAAAAAAAATGGATTAGTAAGGATAATTAAGTAATTTTACCAGTTATCTCAATTTAATTACCAAATCATACCAAACAATAGAAACATAATTTTTATCCTTATTCCATTTACTAATTCCCTATCCTTATCCTACCTTCTTATCCTCATTATCCTTATCCCAGTTGCCAAACGCCCCATTAGAAGTATAACCTTGGTCACAAGAATTGGGAACGTGATAGTGGAATCATGTACCAAGTTGAAGTATTTGATAATTGTGTGTATAAATAATTATTGTTGCTATGCTACTTGTATATGGTGAAGGACTTTGTCATGTAGCGACTAGCATGGATTGGCAATCAAATATTCTGGAGGTTTGAGATTGAAGTCAATCATATCAAGACAAATGAATATTGTCATGGATGTTAGGTGGAGCGTTTGATTTGGGAACGTCGTGTGGGCTACACCAAATTCTAGCAGGAGCACCTAAAGGGAGTAGAGCTAGCCCGTGTGCGTGTTTTGAGGTACTTACGAGGATGTGCTAAGCACATGAGCAGACACTAAAGTCAAGCGAGTGATTTCTGTATAGCGCTGCATAGAGGGTAGCCTGCATAGGCAGCAAGTACAAGAGGAATCCATGGGACTCCAACGTGCTCGCACACTAGTTATCAGGAAAGTTCTTGTGATGCCTTGATGTGTGTTGTGGGGGTTTGAGTTAGAATATGAGACTAACAAGTAGGTTAGTTTATATAGCAGAAGTAAAAGTGTTATCTTGACCAAAGCCTAAAAGAGTTAGGTTAGTCGAGGTTGTTTTTTTAGAGAGGAACCCCATACTGAAATAATATGAAGGTATGGCCCTATTGTTTGGAGGGGCCTTTAAATTGCTTGTGTTTCAACGTTGGTTATTGCAACTTATGTGGGGGTAGCAATTTTGTTGTTTTCAGCTCACTATGTTGGCTAATGGTTTGTGTCACGAGAATGTGTTTTAGCCCCTCTTGATTAACAGATTGGTTATATATGTGATAACCTAAATGCTTGTTGTGTGGGGGGGTCTCTTTATAAGGTGAGATGTTCCTTATTGTGCTCCGTAGTTTATTTTGAGAATCTGCAATGTTGTGATTATTAAATATTGAATCTAATATTGCTTATTTATTCACTTATGTGAGTGATCTTTTTCAATTCATTTATGTGGAATGTGTGTTTTTCTAGCATTAGCCTTTATGTTATTTTAAGGGACCTAACATGTAATCTAGGCTAAGTATACTAATGATATATGGAAATCAGTTAATCCAGAATATACTGGTAATTGTGGGAATAATGAGATCTCTACTGCTCTATTTTTCTAATTCACAAGTTTGATGTGTATTGTCAGGAACTAAGTGTTTGATGGCAAATGAGAGAGACATTCATGAGTTGCAAGCCATGGAGGCGGATCTTGTGAAGTGATACTCCTTTTGGAGTATGTGAAGCCAGAGGAGAACCATACAAATCCTTTAAGGAATAAAGTATGTGTTGAAGCTTAAGAGTTTTGATGATGATGAGTAACAACAAACTTCAACTAATGCGATTTCTCTAAATGTTGATTAGAACAGGTGAAGTTAACTTTGGAAGTGGAAGAGTAGCCTCTCTATGAAAATCCAAGGAGATTTCAAGGAAAGATAAAGAGAATAGAAGAAGAGTTCCTCATTAGAACTAGAAGGGATCCCTAACAGGAACACAAAACAAAGTTCCCTAATAGGACCTTGACAGCAAGCTAAGAAGGCTGGCTTGGACTGCATTGAAGACAACAAGTACTATTGGAACTTGGTCTGCGAAGTTCTAGCAAGGAGCAGAAGAGTTGAAGACAGCAGGAACTTAGTCCTGGTGTGTGTAAAGCCCAAGTATTCATACAATCCAACGATTGAGGAGACAATCCAGCAATAGACTAAAAGTCTTATTATTAAGGTTTTTGTTAAGTTTATTTTTACTAGGATTGTTGTAAATATATTTGGTTAGTTTATGCATGAAATATATTAAAAGCGTGGCAAAGCTTGGCAAGCTTTTAAATATGGAAAGTTTTATAAAAGATAAGTTTTAATTTAAGAAAAGATCTTTGAGAGATTTTATCTTATAAAATCTGATTTTGCAAAATAATAATCTTTTCTAAATTATATTTTTGTTAAGTTTTCAAAAGATTTATTTTACAAAGGGTTTTGAAAAACGGCAGTGTTACAATTTTTATCTTTTGAAAACCCTACTTTGCATACATAAGTTTATTTATATAAAGAATTGTTCATATTTGAAACAACTTGTGAGTTTATGCGTGAAAATTCTAAAGAGTGTTTAAGAGTAAGTTTGTCAAGCCTAAGCTTTGTCATGTTAGTTTTGGATTTCATGTGTAGCTTCCAATTACATATTAGAGTCAAACGTTTGTATTGTTTTTGGTATTGGAAGAGTGATTAGCATATTACATACAGATTGTAGGCTTCAAGGTTGAAGCTGAGTTGTGAGTACTCCGGGAGTGCTAAGTGAACTTAAGTCAGGGACTTAAGTTGGGTAGAATAGGATTCTTCTGTGTAGCAAGTTCAGTCTGGAACTTGTGAGTAAAGGTATGTGAGTAATAAGTTGTAACTAGGCCTGATCACGGATCGGATATCCGATCCGAGGATTTCGGATCGGATATCCGTATCTGAAAATACGGATATCTGATATCAGTATCCGATCCGAGAAGTTCGGATATCTTAAAATCTGGATATCTGAAATTTTCGGATTGGATAGTTCGAATATCCTATATCCGACTACTTTAATTACACGTTTTTTTAAATGGAAAAATTGATTTTTTTTCCCAATTTTTTCTCATGTTACTGTCTTGTGACCCTTTTTACTATTTAGACAATTAATTCATAACCTGAACAAAGAGAGATAAAATAGACTTGTAATTATTGTCCAACAACTAATTTTCAGAAAAAACAAAATAATAAAATTATAAATAACCTGCAAATGCAAACTAATTGGCTAATTGCTACAAAAGTACAAATTACATAACAAAGAAAATTTAAAGTCCAAATACATTAATGTCCAAATGCTAACAATGCATACATTTTATCTAATACTAAAAAAAAGTCATCAACACCGGAAACCGATAACGGATCAACAAAGTACGAGTGTACGACAAGTTAACAACTTTACAAAATATGAGATATCAAAATATTAGATAATCATAAGATAAATAAAACAAAAAAGATGTAGAAATTAAACTATAACTTTTAAAATATTCAAACTAAAAAAGTATTACCTTCTAATACTAAAAGTAATCATCAACGACGGAAACTGAAGGCGGATCAACAAGAGGCAACAACTCTACAAAAAGTACAATGAAAATACATTAGTAAAACAAATTTCACATAACACTCTAAGTTATATAATTAATCACACTTAAGAGCTCAAATTAATTCCCAACATCTATCACTATTATCCTTGTTAGTATAGTCATTTTCCTACCAATTTGTTGTTTAAGATTGTAATCCAATCATCAGAATTGAATGCAAGTATGCAAATAAAACTTTGTCACTTGCAAGTTAAGAATAGATGAAGAAGAATGATGTTGCCAAGGTTTCAGATTCATGAACTTAATAGTTATCTCCATCAACTTTTTAGTCAATATAAACTAATTATTCCAATGTGTAAACTAATTGCTGTCAACTTCACCAATTTGCAATGTTGTCTAATTTACCTTCCAATTCACTCAGGTACTGGAGAGTATATTCTACATGACTCACTAAACTGTCATTTATTTTACCTACAGTAAATCAAGGCAAACAATGAAATATTATATGATTTAATCCTCCCCCTTGCCCCTTTATAATAGATCAGTCTCGCAACAACAACTAACAAACACTTACAACCAGCAATTACAACAGAGAAACCAGATCAGAGAATTAATTAAACCAGCAATTACAACAGAGAAACCAGATCATAACATACAGGCCATTTGACATGATAAAAAAAAAATGAGCAGATCAACTGAAGTCAGTTAGACACTTAGACAATTAAACTGATGAAGTCAGCAGAAACATTTAAAATATTCAATAAAAAAAAGGAATAAGTATAACCCTTTTCAATTTGTTGAATGTCATTGATACTTTCTTCAATCATAAGTGAACCATGTGTAGTGCGCACCCAATCTTGTGCACATAACAAAGCTTCAACCATATGTGAAGAAAGTGAACTACGAAATGGATCAAGGACTCTTCCACCAGTGCTAAATGCAGATTCGGATGCAACCGTGGAGGCTGGCTTATACATCCCTTGCCATAAGACTAATTATAGGATATCTCTCCACCCCTTTTTTCCACCATCCTAAAGCATCAAAACTCTTACCGATAATATTAGGCTCTCTATCATCCATCAAATACTTGTCCAATCACTTTTTTTTGTCAAAAACTGTTTGTCCACCAATATCCGTCTCAAACTCATAATCAGCAACATCATGCCAATCATTATAGTTTTCAAATTTTTTTGAAGTCAAATTAATATTTTCAGAAACACTTGACACATCTTGAGATTGTAAAGCAACATAATGTTCATACAAAGAAGTCAAAGTTCCCAACAACATATCATAGAACTGTGTGGCCTTGTCAGAATCATATTGATCATTACTAGCCCACTTAACATAATGCATTTTACGTCTAGGGTCAAGCACAACATCAACATACAACATCAAGTTAATGTTATCTACATTTTCCCAATACTTGTCATGCTTTTTCTTCATCCCATTGGCCATTGACCTTTCTCTAATATCAACACTTTCACACTTTTTTTTAATCATCTTGCCAATTGTCAAATACACATTCGTAGTAGCATACAAGAATCCTGAGAGTCTCAAAGTAGCATCATAAAAAATCTTAAGAAAGGGAATAAAAGAAGCAACACGATCCCAATCCTTATCAGTAGGAACACCTGACATCTTTGTTAACTCAGAAAAAAATTTACCACCATCAGAATTTTGAAGCAAATCAAAAGCCTTACGAAAAATCAACACATACTCCAACATCAAATAAGTGGAGTTCCACCTAGTTTCAACATCCAAGCAAAGCTGACGTTTAGATTCAATTTGTTCTTGATTTACACAATTTCTGAATTTTTGTAATCTGGCAGGGTAAGATCTAACAAATCGAACAACATTAAGAATTCTTTTTATTAATTCATTACATTCTTTCAAACCTTCTCTTACTGTCAAATTAAGAATGTGAGTTGAACACCGCATATGCACAAATTTACCCTCTAAAACAAACCCATCTTTCCATCTTAGTAACCTCTTCCTCAAATATTGGACCCCTACATCATTTGAGCTTGCATTTTCCACGGTAATGGTCATTACCCTAGTGATACCCCACTCAAGCAAACATTTTTCTACCGCTTTACCATTAGCTTAGACCTGATCAAGTATGGCCCGGCCCGGAATTTGTCCGGGTTTGGGCAAAATTTTTGAGCTCGAAATGCGGGTTTGGGCAAGGGAAAATAGGCTCGAAAAAATTCTGGACGGGTTTGCGCAGCAGGTCTGGCCCGCGTGCTGGCCTGGCCCGGCCCGAAAAAAATGAGGTGTCCAATTTTAAGAATTCAGATTAAACCCTAATAGCCTAAGTTTGCCTAACTCTTTCAGTCTTTCATTTCTCCTAACATCCGTCACTCCCTCTTCCTTACTCTCCTTCTCAAGTTTTCATTTCTTTCATTTCTCCTTCTCAATCTTCCAAACAACGCTGTGTTTCTCTCTCTCTCCTCCATTGAAGATTTGAAGCCTACTCTGAGTTCTCCATTGAAGCGCCTTCTGAGAATCTGAGCTCTCTCTCCTCAAGGTTATTGTTCTCTACACTCAATACATTAACCTTTGAATTTGCAAAATAACTCTCTAAGTCGATTGTTTTTGTCAATTGATTTATTTTTTCAACCTCATAAATTGGAATTCGCCGCATTGATTGAAACAATTAGAACGTATTTCCAGAAAATTTTGGGTTTTCTCATATGTAGCAGGTTGATTTGTTTTTCCCCCCTTCAATTTCATCTAGTTGAAGAACTCCTAGCCGATTTTTTTTTCTTTTTTTTTTTTAATTTAGGGTTTTTGCTGTATTAATTTAACCTATAATTCTATTATTTCTGTTTTCTTTTTTTTTTTGTTTAATTTATATGTGTGTGATACATATTTAATTTTAAAATCATGGTTAAGTCCACAATAAGTAAAAAACGTGCAATTGATGATGATGATATTGGAGAAGAGGATAAAATCAAAGAAGAGGCAAATGCTAGTATACGTGATGGTCGATTAGCGGCGTGGAATGATATGGAGAAGCTTGAAACTTCTAACAAGAATGAAACCAAAGCAAAATGTAAGCACCGTAAGCAAATTATTACTGCCAAATCTAGCAATGGAACTTCCCATTTAAAAAGACATCTTGGTAAATGTGCTGCAAAAAATAATTCTTCCATAATTTTTTTTTTGCTTGGTGCTTATTGTAGTTCTGGAGCTCAATAATTATCTTTAAAACATCCTAAAATTGATCCTAATGAACTTAGAAAAGCCATCTGCATGTTTGTTGTTGCCGGAGCTCATTCTTTTTCAACTATTGAAGAACCTGGTTTTAAACACATGCTTTCTGTTGCTTGTCCTAGCTATAAGGTATTGAGTAGACACACATTAAGAAGAGATGCATTGAAGTATTATGAAGAGGACAAAAAAGTTGTTGAATCTAATTTGCAAAATGCCTGTGGTAGAATTTGTTTTACTTCTGATAATTGGAGAAATGATAGTACACAAGATGAGTATACTTGCATAACTGCTCATTGGATTGATGTTAATTGGAAGTTGCAAAAAATAATTATTAGATTTGGTGCATTAACACCTCCTTTTGATGGGATTGGTATTGCTGAGGATGTTTCTCTTTGTTTGGCTAAATGGAAAATTGATGAAAAAGTAGGAACATTTACATTGGACAATGCATCCTACAATAACTATATGGCTAGTCAAATTAAGAGACAACTTGTAAGGAATGGGAAAAAGCTTTTATTTTGTGGTGAATACTTTCAAATTCGTTGTTGTTGTCATATCATAAACTTGATTCTGCACTTAAGATCATTGATAGTGTTGTGGATAAGATTAGAGCAATTGGTAAGCATTTTAGGTGCTCCATTCCAAAGAAGAAAAAGTTTTATGAAATTGCTCAACAAACTTATCATTTGGATCCTAAGAAAAGAATTCGAGGTGATTGTTGTGTTAGGTGGAATTCAACTTACTTGATGCTTGATCGTGCTCTTTATTTTAGGGCGGCAATTAATCATGTAGTTGAAAAGGATAGTGAGATCAAAATGTATCTTCTTGATGATGATGAATGGAAAAAAGTGTCGGTGATTCATGAGTTTTTGAAGCTTTTTTATGATGTCACAAATGAATTCTCTTCTTATAAAACTCCAACTGCAAACATTTTTTTTAAGGGTGTTTGGAATATTCAATGCATGTTACTTGAAGCTGCAAATGGGCCACATTCATTTTTAATTGACATGGTGAAAGCAATGCAAAAGAAATTTGGCAAGTATTGGTCCGATTATCATAGTTTGTTGTCTTGTGCATGTGTTTTGGATCCTCGTTACAAGTTGAAATTTGTTGAATATTCTTTCATTACTCTTTATAAAGAATTGCATGCTAAGGAGAAAGTGAAAGAGGTGAAAGCTATGTTATGCAATTTACTTAGGGAGTATAGAGATTTTAATGGTGGGGGTGTTGGTGAAAGTGATGAGGTTAGTCATGATAATAGAACGAGCAATGCTTCTTTTTCTATTGATGATGATAGGATGGCTAATTTTGGTTCTTGGATGAGTAGTCAACAACAAAATGTGAATGATAAGTCTCAACTTGATCTCTATTTGAAAGAGAAGAATGTTGATTTTAATTCCAAGATTGATGTGTTGGTTTGGTGGAAAAATAATAGGGCACATCGACATCCACAACTTGCGGCATTGGCTCGTGATATATTAGCCATTCCTATTTCTTCCGTTCCTTCCGAATCGGCTTTTAGTATGGGTAAGAAGCTAATTAATCTATGGAGGGCTTCACTTACTTCCATGACAATTGAATCCCTTGCTTGCTATGAGGATTGGCTTCGTGCAAAAGGTTTCTCTTTAGGTGATGTTTTGTATCATTTTAATGTCATTGTATTTTTTTTATAATTATTCATTCAACTATCCTTTTGTATATGTTTCTCATTTTGTCAAGGTGGATCAAATATTTTCTCACCTCAAGATCCCAATTATGAAGACGAAGAAGATGAAGATGAGCAAAACAAAGTTCAACGCGAGACTATTAAAGTTGATTAGTTTTATAATTTAACTCTAGTATAATTTTCAATATTTTGTGTTTTGGACATTGGTTTGTTAACTTAAAACTTTGTTGGAACTTGGATTGTATCTTTTTTAATATTTGTAGGCTTTGATTGTACTTCCATATTCAAAACTTTTATTATTTATTTGTACTAATTTAGTTAAAAAATTAAAATTTATAATTTTATGCACTAACAAACTTTAAATTACAAAAAATAATTAAAATTGATGACTTTAGACAAGCAGGCTAAAAATGGCCCGGTATGCCCGACTGGGACGGGTTTGGGAAGCAACATTCTGGCTCGAATCCTGGACCAACCTGGCCCGACAATATGGGCAGGAAAAAAATAGCAGCCCAGCCCGACGTTTGATCAGTTCTGCATTAGCCTCACCTGAATGGCCACTAATTGGACAAAAAATTAAATTTTTTTTGTGCAAGTTCCAGTTGTGATCAATAAAATGGGCTGTTAAACACATGTATGATAGATTTTGGCAAGAGGTCCGTGTGTCAGTAATGAGAGAAATACGAGAAGAATACTTGCTAAAATAACTTGTCAGATTTTTTTTTCATCTAAAAATACACGATAACAATCTCTAGCTACTGTAAAACGAGAGGGGATGATGAAATTAGGCTAAACAACAGACATAAAGTAGCGAAAACCCTCACGATCAGCAAACCTAAAGGGCAATTCATCCATTATTATCATTTTAGCAAATTCTTTCCTACCCTCCTCCTGCCTAAACTTCCAAAATTCTAATTTACCCTTTTTTCCCCACTTGCATTATCACCTACACTAGCATCTCCTAATGTTTGCTGGCTTTTCTCAATTTGAAAAGCAAGAAGGCTTTGGGATTTGTCAACATTAGGGGGGGTATTCCTTACACCTTTCTATATGATTTTTCATAGCACTTGTACCCTTTTTAGAGTCACCACAAACATGAACTTCACAATACACACATTTTGATCTTTTATCCCCATCTTTTACTATTAACTCAAAATGATCCCAAAGCCAAGATCGTTTCTTCTTACCTTTTTTTTCAGCTCCATCACTAGTCGCGGTTGAAAGCCTTTTTTTTGTAACGGGTGGTTGTGGTGGTTTTTCAATTCCACCATGCTCCTCAGCAGCAGCAGCAACAACAGCGGTTGATGCCAAGGGCTCCTCCTGACTTGATGGATTTGCTAGGTTAGCAGATTCTACAGTAGCATCATCCATCTAAAACACATATTTTAGAATGTAAATTTGTTGACAAAATAAAACTGATTGTATATTTCTCCCAACATACCAGACTAAATCGACGTAAGCAGGAGGATAAGAGCAGAAACATAACATAAATTTCTCCCAACATGGAGCACAAGCAGAACAACAGAAATTTCATAATTTAAAATTCCTCCTAATTTTAATCAACAACAATAGAATTTTCAAATGAAGCAGAATCATAAGGGTCAGAATCAGAACAATCGAAATTTAAAATGGAGCACAAGCAGAACATAAACTTCTCCCAACATAGCAAAAGTAGAACAACACTTAATTAAATTAACAGTTCAAAAAGCATAACTTATTAACCTAAACACATTATTTGTAAGAAAAATTAAAACAAGAACAACTATAAAAACCCAGAAATTGGTTTCCAAAATCAAACCTAAAAACCCAATTAACTGATTCAAATAAGTGGTAATAACAAAGAGGAAAGCATAGCAGCGCAACGGATTATTAAATTACTAGCTTTTTGTTAATTTAATTACTATAATGGATTAATGGGGGCATAAATATTATAATGATAATTTTTGTGAAATTATATAATATAAAAAATTAGTCTCCTAAATTACAATTCGTGGCTCTCAATTTATTGTCTCCTAAATATATATGAACGATCAATTGAAAAGAAATCAAGTACACAAAATAAATTGAAGATAAGTAAAAATGTAAAGGATATACCCTAGGGAAATTAAAAATAAGCCTTATTCAAATGAATAATAAAAGTAAAAACCTAATTAATAATACAATCAATTCAATTAGCTTGTGAAGCAGAGCAAGGGAAGTAGCGCAAGCCGTCGCTGGTGGAGGAGCGAGGGAACTCAAGTTGCCGCCGCAGCCCGCAGGTGGAGGAGTGAGGGAAGTCGCGGCTAGTGGAGGAGTGAGGCTGTGAGTTTCAACGACGGACGACGGTGGAGCGATCTAAGAGAGTTACAGGGAGATTTGAGAAGTGAGAAGAGGGAGATCTGAGATGAAAGAGGAGGGAGAAAATAGAGAAGACAGAGGCGGATATGAGATTATGAGGGAAAATTAGGGTTATCTGAGTTTTTGTCTTTAGGGCATCTAATAATATGAAAATATTTTAAAATGGTAAGTGTTTTTTTTCGGATTTCGGATCGGATACCTGATCCGATATCCATTATCCGATCCGATAAATTTTCAGATCGGAAAATGTTTTCGGATCGGTTATCCTAAATTTTCGAATCGGACGCGGATTGGAATTTCGGATTATCAGATAGTTTTGCTTAACCCTAGTTGTAACTAGGTGTGTTGCCCTATTAAAGTGGATTGATTTGGTTTGAAATTCCTTAGAAGGTCGAGGTTTTACTTCCAGTTGGACCTTGGAAGGTTACCTCGTAAAATCCGGTGTGCATTGCAAGATCATTTAATGTTTTGTTTTATAATTCAACAAAAAGTAGTCACTAGGAACTCACTACAATTCATCCCCTCTTGTATAAGTTTGTCTCAACTAACAATTGGTATTTGAGTAGGTTCTCGCGTATAAATAAATAACTTTGTTGGGTAAGTTTGTGAGGAGATATGAATTATTGAGATAAACTTGAAGAAGGGTACTCTACCCAACGTCCACCTATGTTCAATGGTAATTTCTATACTACTTAAAGAACAGGATGAAGATCTTCATCCAGGCTGAAAATTACTAGGTTTGGCGCGTTATTGAGCCCGGTGATTTTGAGGTAACCAAAACCAATGAGAAAAACGAGGTAGTTCCTGAACCTTTATCTGAATTTGAAAAAGAAGATTTTCAAAAATATGAATTGAATGCTTTAGCAATAAAATTGTTGCACTGTGGACTTGGACCTCATGAGCCCAACAGAATCATGGGATGCAAGTCTGTTAAGCAAATATGGGATCTACTTAAAGTTACTCATGAAGGTACAAATGAGGTAAAACGTTCTAAAATTGATTTATTGATGTCTAAATATGAAAGATTTGAAATGCTACCTAAGGAAACCGTAGAAGAGATGTTTACTAGATATAATGATATACTCAATGAGTTGGGTTCCCTTGGCAAACATATTCCTATAGATGAACAAGAAAGAAAGGTGCTAAGGAGTATTCCTCAAGATGAACGTTGGAGATCCAAGGTGACTGCATTGCAAGAAACCAAGGACTTCACAAAGTTCAACATGGAACAACTGGCTAGATCTTTGATGACACATGAACTTCACCTAGGAACTAATGCTGAAAGTTCCAAGAACAAAAGCCTGGCTTTGAAAGCTCAGGACACTGATGACTCAGAAGTTGATGAAGATGAGATTGACATGCTGGTGAGAAGATTCAAGAAGATGCTTGGCAATAGGAAGTATGGTAAGAACAAGAAATTTTCAAGTTCCAAAGAGACTACTTGTTTCAAGTATGGATCGAAAGATCACTTTATTAGAGACTGCCCTTTAAAGGAAAATGATAGAGCAAGATTCAAAGGCAAGGATCAAGAAAAGGAGTCTAAAGCTTACAAACCATATTTTTCAAAGACGGATGTAATAAAGGCTATGATAGCTGTCTGGGGAGACTCAGAATCAGAAGAAGAAGAAGAAGAACAACCTCCTGAAGAAACTACACTTATATGTTTGATGGCAAAATAGATGAAAAGGCTAAGTTGAAGGAACTAGAGGCTGAGGTATGGTTTGAATATAATCAATTAAAACATTTCTCTAAAGAAAACCTAATTTACACTGTTATGGAAATTCAAGGTGAAATAAATGATTTGCATGTGGCCAAAGCTCAAAGTGATAAAGCTCTTAAAACTCACAAAGAACACAATGAATGGATAGATAATATGAGACTTGATGTTCAACAGAGATTCTTTGATTTGTTTGATGATAATGTGAAATTAAAAGAACTATTGAAAGGTTAAAACATGACAACGTACTAATGAATGTGGAAATTTCATTGTTGAAACTCAGTGGTGCCACTCCTAAATCTGAAGTTCCTCTTCTTGATCAATATTCAAATTTTGAACATTAGAAATATGATTTAGAAGAATTAAAATTGGATAAGGTTATACTAGGGGGGAACTTGAAAGAGCTAGGAAGGGCAAGCAACCCATAGAGTACACTATACCTGACTGGATTGCTAATGCTCAAACTAAAAGAACTAAAGGTCTAGTGTATAAGAAGAAGTTCCAGAAAGTAAAGAAGTATGTTGATCTACCTAGTAGTATTATCTGCTATTTATGTGGTAAGACAGGACATAAGCAAAACAAATGTCCTAAGAAAGATAAAAGCACTCTCTAGAATGAAAATCATGTAAAACATATATGGATAAAGAAAAATGAATCTACATCTGTTACACAGGAGACCTGGGTTCTTCATACTAACGTTTGATTTTTCATGCAGGTTCCAGTGAGGGGGAACAACATATGGTACCTCGACAACGGTTGTTCTAAGCACATGACTGAAGATAAATCAAGATTTCTCTCACTGGAAGCGTATTATGGTGGGACTGTGACCTTTGGTGATAACATGAAAGGTGAAATCATTACTATTGGAAAAGTTGGAAGGTCAACAAGTTCTCATGCTATAGATAATGTATTTTTAGTCGAGGGGTTGAAACACAAGTTGTTAAGTACTTCACAATTTTGTGACAAAGGTAACTTTGTTAGCTTTACTTCTAATTCGTGCCGAATCATCAACAATGACACTGGGAACATTATATTAGAAGGAACTCGTAAAGGGAACACTTACATAGTGGATCTTAACAAAGCTCCTAATAGTAGTTTGACTTGTCTTAGTTTCATTGAGGATGATCCACTGCTATGGCATAAGAGATTTGGTCATGCCAGTTTCTCCTTACTTGACAAGCTTAGAACTAAGGAACTACTGGAAGGTCTTCCATTCATCAAGTTCCTAAAGGACAAAGTTTGTCATGCTTGTGTTAGAGGAAAATAAACTCGTGTTTCTTTTAAATCTAAAAATATGGTAAGCACCAAAAGGCCTTTGGAACTCATTCATATGGATCTCTGTAGTCCAATGAGAATCCATGGTAGAAGTGGTAAGAGGTATATGGGTGTTCTTTCTTGTAAGCAAAGATGAAACGTTTGATGAATTTGTCGCTTTTGTGAAGAAAGAACAGAGAAGAACAGGTCATCAACTAGTGAATCTAAGGTCTGACCATGGAACAGAATTTGAAAACTAAAAGTTTGATGAATTTTGTAAATAATAAGGAATGGACCACAACTTCTCTGCACCTAAGACTCCACAACAAAACGGAGTGGTTGAATGCAAGAACATAAGCCTTAGTGGTCTGCCTAGGAACTTCTAGGCAGAAGTAGTCAACACAGCATGTTACATATTAAATAGAGTCACACTTAGAGCCATCACCAACAAGACACCATATGAACTCATCAAAGGGAGAAATCCTAATATTTCTTACTTTAGATCTTTTGGTTGTAGGTGTTTTGTTCATAATAATGGTAAAAGAAACTTGGGAAAATTTGATGAACGAAGTGATGAGACTGTATTCTTAGGATATGCTTCAAACAGTAAAGCTTACAGAGATTATAATAAAAGGACAATGTGTGTTGAAGAGTCTGTGCATGTATTTTTTATGAGACTGACCAGTTAATTGATGTACAGGAAGGTGATGATGATATTAAAATTGGTCTAGTACAAAAATATGATCCAGATGAAGAATCAACATCATTGCAAAAGCGGCACCATGAAAAGGAAGGTGAATCGAATCAGGAAGATACTGTGAATAATGCTCAACATGAGCGAGCAATAGATGAAGCACAAGGAACTTCACAACAGACTCAAGAACAAGTTTGAGTAGATTTTTCTGAAGAAGTTCCAGATAAAGCTCAACGAGAGGTTTCAGCTGAAGTGCTAGTCAACAATGCTACTCAAGAAAGGTTATATCCCATAAGAGATTTTCAACCTTAGTCTTGGAAGCATCTATGTTCACATCCAGTAAATGCAATCATAAGTGATATAGCTAAAGGAACTTAGACAAGAGCATAGTTTAGGAACTTCTATGCATTCTATGCATTCCTATCCTCTATGGAACCTAAGAACCATGTGGAAGCATTAACTGATGCTGACTGGAAAAATGTCATGCAAGCTGAAGTGAATAAATTTGAAAGAAATAGAGTTTGGCATTTGGAACCTAGACCTAGCTATCAAAAGACAATAGGTCTGAAATGGGTGTTCAGAAAAAAATTAGATGAACATGGTATTATAGTTAGAAACAAAGCAAGACTGTGGTTTAAGGTTTCAACCAGCAGGAAGGTATTGATTATGATGAGACATTTGTCCCAATTGCAGGGTTAGAAGCCATTCGTTTACTTATAGCTTTTGCTGCTTATATGAGATTTAGGTTGTGCTAGATGGACGTCAAGTGTGCATTCTTAAATGGATATCTTGAGGAAGACGTCTATGTGGAACAACCTCCTGGATTCGAAATTCCAGAGTTCCCAAACCATGTCTACAAGCTTGACAAGGCCCTTTATGGAGTAAAGCAAGCTCCTAGAGCATGGTATGAAAGATTGTCTAAGTTCCTTTTGAAAAACAATTTTAAACGTGGTAAAATCGATAAAACTTTGTTTTTAAAATAAAATGGAACAGACATCTTAGTTGTTTATGTTGATGATATATTATTTTGTGCAACTAACGAATCTTTGTGCAAATATTTTGCTGATCTTATGAGTGGATAATTTGAAATGAGCATGATGGGTGAGTTGAATTTCTTTCTTGGTTTGCTAATTAAACAATCTGAAGAAGGAATTATGATTCATCAACAGAAATACACTAAGGAACTTATTAAGAAATATAAGCTTGAGAGTTCCAAAACCAATAAAACTCCTATGGGGATTGCAACCAGACTTGATGAAGACCTATTTGGAACTTGCATAGACCAGACTATGTATCGAGGTATGATAGGCTCTCTACTATACTTAACTGCTAGTAGACTTGACATATGTTTTAGTGTAGGTTTTTGTTCCAGGTTCCAAGCAAACCCAAAGGAGTCACACTTGATAGTAGTGAAAAGAATCCTTCGTTACTTAAAAGAAACTAATGACTTGGGTCTCTTCTATCCTAGAAGTAACTTATTCGATTTAATTGGTTATATAGACGCTGACTATGCAGGTGATTTGGTTAATAGAAAAAGCACTTGAAGTATGGCACAGTTTTTAGGATCGTGTTTAGTATCGTAGGGTTCCAAGAAACAAAACACAATTGCATTATCTACAGTTGAAGTTGAATATGTAGCTGCAGCAGCATGTTGTTCTCAAATTTTATGGATAAAGCAACAGGTTAGAGATTTTGATATTATATTTGAATGTGAACCTATTTGCTGTGATAATACAAGTGCTATATGTATTTCTAAAGATCAAGTTCAACACTCAAAGGTTAAGCACATCCATATTAGGCATCACTTCTAAAGGATAATGTGGAACAAGGGAATATTAAGTTAGAATTTTGTCAAACCGAAATCAAATTGCAGATATTCTAACCAAGCCCTTGAATAGAGAAAGATTTGAGAAATTAAGATTGGAACTTGGGATGATCAAATTGACTTGATTGCTTCCGAAGTTCCAAGATATGGTAGAGTTGGAAATAATGCAAAACGAGGAAAACGGACATCTAGCACAACCTTGGTGTGCTAAACATAGCTGAAGTTTCACCATTGGTGAATTCCTAGAGGTTAGTTCACTAATACTTTAATGCGTGTATGATTAGTATTGTACAATGTATGCGTGTATACAACGTGTTCTAATTGCATCTGTATTTTGGAAAATCTTATTTTTGGAAATTAATTGAATTTGGAAAGAAAAGATTTTGTTAAAAAATTCATCTAGATTAATTTTGGAAAATAAATTAAAGTTGCTCACTTAAATGACTGAATAATAAACCCATTCATATCTTTGCACTTCTTCATTTATTATAAAAGGCATCTTTTACCCACCTTCTCACTCTACTGTCAAATCACAAAACCCACTCCAGTAAAAACCATCAAACTCTCTAAAACCCTTAAACCTTTAAACATGGCGATTGAGACTTCCAAAACTCTACTGAGAAAATTCCAACCCCACAACATTCCGAACCAGAAGAAACATCACTTCTTGCTATGGTGGTGTACGAATCTCCAAATAAAGGCGAAGGAATTCCTGAAGAAGTTCCTGAAGCAAACATATCCACTACTTCAACCACAAAGAAAAGTCCGAAGGGAAAGGAGAAAAATTGTGGAGGTGCTGAAGAATCCTCTTCGTCTGATGTGATCAAGAAGTTGCAAGCGTGGAAAGAGAAGAAAGAGAAATAAAAATCTTTGGAGGAGCACATCAAAGAAGTAGAGGAATTTGCTGAGGGGAAATTGGAATCTGCAAAGGAGAACGATCCTATGGAGGAAGATGATGATTAGGAAGATGTTGAAAAATTTGTTGGAAGGTATGTTGTTTGTCACAAACTTGATTTATCTTGATGTAAAAAATCTAGGTTTTTAGAATTTCTTGATTTGTCGCGTTTTCAAGAATGGGAACACATGTTATCTAGATCCTCAAACAATTGCATGTATCCACTAGCTATACATGAGTTCTGTAAGAATTTTAAGGTGAAACAAGGAATTATTTCTAGTAAAATCAATGATGTTTCAATTGAGTTTGATGTTGAACGATTAAGAACTATTCTGAAAGTTCCTACAGAGGGTTATGAGGCTTATGTTAAGGGAAAGTCTGGGGTGAAAGTAGGAAACTACTTAGGTGGAGATATTGTTGAGTATCTGGGAGGAAAAAGGGGAGTTAACAACATGAATCATAACAATTTGAGCCTAATGATCAGGCTGCTGTTTAATTCGGTGAATAAAACAATCCTACCCTGAACTCAAAAGAAAAATGAATCTAGCCTGCTAGATATGACTGATTTTCTGTATGGCTAAAAAGATAAAAATTAATTTTCCTTCTTTGATGTATCAACATCTAGCCCATTGTGTTCCTAACAAGAACAAAGTAGGCTATGGGGCTCTGTTATCTACTATTTTTTAGAGTTTGGGAGTGAAACTCAAAGGAGTTTATAGTGGAATGAAGGAAAAAGCAGAAAAATGTGATAAATGAGGAGACTCTGCTAGGGATAAGTCTAGCTGCAGTGAATGGGAAGATTTAGAAGGTTGAGGAAAAGAAAAGTGCAGCTAGTGGGAAGAAGAGAGAGAGAGAGTAGTATCTGATGAGCCTGTGAGGAAGAGCAGGAGGCTGACAACTAGTTCCTTTCCTCAAACTAGCATGGAAAAACCTCTAGAACTTGATGAGGATGATAAGGTTATGGCAGGGCAGATTGCTGAACTTGCTTAGAGGGATGAACTTGCTTAGAGGGCTGAACTTGGAAAGAAGCAGCTCAAAGAAGCCACAAGGAAAGTTCAGAAGTTGGAGAAGAGTGTACAGGGTCTTGAGAAAAGTCTTAAGGGGCAGCAGGTTGAGTTCCAAAAGATTATCAAGAGACTGGAAGCAAAGCTGGATGCCAGCATTGAAGCTTACAAGGAGGACAACAAGAAGATTCTTGCAATCCTCGAATCCTAAACCAGCTCACCTCATGCAACCTTTCCCTAGCCTAGCCTTAGCCATTTTCTTCTTTAACTGTTTATGTCATGGACAATTTTAATTCTATTTTGGTATTTTGAACAATTTGGTCTGTAACTATTAAAACGGGGTGATCTTTTGTTTTTTATGACAACTTAGAACTTTGCTTATATATGAGTGCATAGTATAGTATGAAAGTATGTGCAGGATTGTGTGAAGGTTCTAGCGAAAGGGAGCTAGTCAGCTCTGCCTTCAGTTTCCCACATTCGATGAATTACTTGTGGGGATGTGTTTAGATTTCTAATAACTTAACTTGCCAGACTTTTTGATAATGCTAAAAAGGGGTGATAGGCGTGTCGCGTACCTAACAAAAATAAACCTAACGAGACCACTACTATGTAGAAGGGCAAGTAAGGATTGAATCCCAAGAGACTAAGGTTCACCTAATTAAATAGACTCAATTAATCACTAAGCAAGTAACAATCAATGGTGAATAATTCTAAGAACTAATATATAAAGAACTCAATAAATCTAAGAAATGTGATAAATCAATAAACTAAAGCATCCAAGATCAAGCATTACCACGAATATAATCAATGCATAAATAATTCTACCCCCAATAACAATTCAATCGACAAGAGGAAAAGTATTCCCTATAAAATACCAAAGGTCTCTTCCGAGTTATCAATGGCTTCCCAAATCAACTATCAAGCCTATTTCCATGGAATCAAGAAAATAAGGGACATTAAACACAATACTTAAATTCCTAATCATTCAATCATCTACTTCCGTGATGACCTTCAAACCCTTAATTGAAATTCCCAAATCCCGTTAATATTCAACTTCCGTTGCAATAAGAACAAAGGGATCATAACAATACTAGTTATTCCTAATCTAGTATTGGAATAAACACAATCAATTAAGCATGTCAATTGGAAATATTATTGGAGAAGTTAAAGATTTAATCTAAGCATTAATCATATCCAGGCTTTGCAAGATCCCGGATTATGAATCTACTCACATATACTGGCAAAACCTAAAACAATATTCAATAAGGAGAACATAACCAAAAAGCAATAATAATTGAAAGAGAAGAGGATTAGATGAATACCAATGATGCTTCAATTGAAATAACTCAAATTGTTGATGAACAATAATCAAACCTAATAGAAGAATTAAATTGCATGAAAGAGAGTAAACTAGGGTTCTAGAGAGAAAATAATGCTTAAGGAAAAATAATTAGTGTTTTTTAACTGTGATTACAAAGGGTATTTATACCCTTAAAAAGATAGAAATTTGAAATTAAGTAAAACGAATTCCGCGAAACCGTGCCCGGTCCAACCGGGCGAGCTATGCCCGATTGGGCGGCTTGGATACGACACTTCTTCCTCTTCGTAGCACTTCTTCCACCACGTGCCCGGTCCCACCGGGCGGACCCTGCCCGATCGGGCGCGCAACTATGCGTCTCCAAATTGATTGCCGCCTTCCTGTTTCAACGCTAGACGTCTACTCCTCTATGCCCGGTCCCACCGAGCGAACCATGCCCGATCGGGCACATGGGGTCTTATGCAAATACTTCGTGTTCTACTCATCCTTCTTTGCCCTGTTTGACCGAGCAAGCTAGGGTCAAAAGGGCATGGGGGAAACCTTCTTCTTCATGCACTAACTTCTTCTAAAAACATCCAACACATGTTCAATTCATCCAAGAAACTCCACATTCCTATGAAACTCACAAAAATACATCGAACACACTAGAGAAGAGATTGTTAGCGAGAAATGGCTCCAAAGAGCCTAAAACCATGCAAATATACGTTGTAAAACCGAGATAAATCATGGTCTAAAACTCATACGTCAAGGGGAAAAGAAGAAGCAAACTTGGAAGTGAAAGTTGTTCTGGGTTCAAGTTGATAAAGTATTAAAGTTTTCTTTGATATGGTGTATACAATAGCCTAGTTTGTGTATGTTTAAGTTTCTTTTCTGTTTATTTTTGCTTTTAGTTTCTATGTGTTCTTTTTCTTGTTAAAAAATAAAAATACAAAAATACGCCCTTCTATTCTTGTTAATGCTAAGTTTGTCATCATCAAAAAGAGGGAAATTGTTGAAGCTTAAGAGTTTTGATCACGATGAGTAAAAGAAAACTTGAACTAATGGGACCTCTTTAAATGATGAATAAGAACAGGTGAAGTTGACTTTGGAAGTGGAAGAGTAGCCTCATTATGAAGGTTTAAGGAGATTTAAAGGAAAGATAAAGAGAATAGAAGAAGAGTTCCTCATTGGAACTAGAAGTGATCTCTAACAGGAACACGAAGAGAAGTTCCCTAGTAGAAGCTTGACAACAAGATAAGAAGACTGGCTTGGACTGTGTTGAAGACAACAAGTTCTATTGGAACTTGGTCTGCGAAGGTCCAGCAAGGAGCTGGAGTGTTGAAGACAGCAGGAACTTAGTCCTAGTCTGCGCATGTAGGGAATTTTTCAAACTCATCTTTGAGCCCTACTCTGGTTCATGCTTTTAGGTATGGCGGCGTTCGAAGGAAAAGAAGCTAGAGATAAAAGAGCCACCAACAAGTTTTAGGAACTTGTAAACCGTTCACGAGTGTGAAGGTTACACCCCATTCACGATCACGGAGGTCGCTAACTCCATAATGGTCCAGAACCATGAATGGATGTTCGGGGATGATGGTACGAATCCAACCTAAAAGAGATTGAACCTGCCCTAAATAGGCCTCTACTCAATTCTTATGATATTCATGTGCGCTTTTCGATCAACATACATACATCAAGTTAACCTTAAATTTGTTGAATCTATGTTGGTTGATTATTAATGCACAATAAAATCTATTATTCGTGATAACTTGAATTAAAATTATATTAAGCCTGAATTCAATTATTAATTATCTTATTAGGCGTGATTTCAAGTACAAATTCCCTTTTAAACCTGCAAAAAAGGGCGTGATCAAGCAATGGAAATAAATCATGAATAACCAAGCAACATATGATTAATACAACAATCATCATCATCAAAACATCGTAATAGTAAGATCCTAGGCATGATACGAAACGCATTAATAACAAATCCTAGCATGTCAGTAATAATCAAATCAAAGCATTATCCTATATATGATACTAGAAATCAAAATCAACATCCTAAACATGATACTAGGAATTAAATTAATATTGTAAACATGTAGTAATAAGGGTAATTGAATTATTCACTTTGATGCTTCAACCTTCTTGCTAATAAAACAATACACACATTAGTAAATTAATATGAATTGAAATATAGATTTGGGACCAAACCCTCAGAACTATCAACCTTTCACGTCGAAGTCGAAGGCAACGTTGAGTATGGCTTGGAGTTTTCGAATCTCGTGAATGAGGAATTGTGACTGATTTTGGAGAGTATCAAGGATGTGTTTAAGCTAAGGCTAAGAACAAGGATGATTGATAAGGATTGATGATGATTAGAGCTAGGTGGTTTAGTTTATGATTGATGGTTCTAGCTGATTTGAAAACGGGGAAAACGACCTCTATTTATAAGAAAAAAAGCGAGTCTGGACGATAAGAAAAGATTAGAATTTATCGGAATAAAACAGGTTTCATCGCGGGGCGATAGAATTATCGTGGTGCGACAGCATCAATCGTGGCACGATGAGACTATCGCGGTGCGTTGGGACCATCGCGGTGCATTGACTATCGCGGTGCTTTGGGACCATCGCGGTGCGTTAGAGTGTATCATGCCGAGTTGATTTTATCGCGGTGCGATATTGCCGTCGTGGCATGATGATTTCAAAAGGATAATCTATTTTATTCAGAGTTTGGTTCCTGATGGGTTTTCTATGCAAATTATATCCGAATATCTTTTAATTTGAATAGAACAAGGATTATAAAAAAGAGAAGTTTTATTCGGTTTCGAACTCTTTTGATCTTTATCTTTTTGGAAAGGGTAGATTAGAACCTTCTAGAGGATTCAAAGCTCTTAAAGAATTCGAATTGGTTTAGGATTGGGAATATGGTATTTGGACCCTCAAATGATAATTGGGTCTTAGGTTAGGTGGACCTAGGCTCTCTTTTGTATTTTGGCCATAACTTATTCGTTATAAGTCGGATTTGGGCTTATAATATATCGTCGGAAAGCTGTTTTTAAGCCCCATCCAACTAAACAACAATTGGACCCGGATTATGGAGCAAATAATCAGTTTGGACATTTTTATGGATTGGACACGAAATGAATGATTTTAAGGTTTAAAGACACGAAATAAATTATTTTGGATTTATAGACATGAAATGAATGATTTTAGGTTTAAAGGCATGAAAATGAGTGATTTTGGATAAACCATTTTAGGAAAGGCTAGAAATATGGTCAAAGCTTAAGGGAACTTCACGAGGCTCTTCAAATCTTTACCAAACTCGTTAATCAAAGACGTGTAAGGTACTCATCACCGAGTTCGGTTTTTGGGAAGACACAATCAGGTGTCTACAGAAGCCCCGACCTTAACTGAGTTTGGAGAAACGTAAGTTTCAAAAACAAAAGTCAAAGTAGATCTAAAGGGACGGATAATGATCTAGAACGTTCTGTGATCCTAAATCATCCTTTTTAACACCGATACCTGCAGGAAGCGTTAGTTCTGCAAATAAAGGAGTTAAGGGGGAGAAATGTGTATCTGGGGATAATGACAATCCACTTTAGGAATAGTTGCCAACACTAATCTTCAATGATGAGCGACAATCCGGTTCAGGGAAAGTTGTCAATGCCACGTAAAAAACCATCATAGGAAAATGTTGCTACAATGAAACGACAATCCGCATCTTGGAAAAATTGCCAAAGTCCAACTTAGGAAAAGTTGCCAACGCTGTGTAACAATCCACGCCTTGGAACATAACTCTCGAAAGACAATCCAATTCGGAAAATTTGTCAATACTATGCGACAATCCTTTTAGGAGAATATTGCCATAATCGAAAATCCGCATCTTAGAACATTTGCCGGACGAGCCAAACGACAACCCGCTTTTGGAAAAATTGCCACTACTGAAATGAATGACAATCCACGTCAGAGAACCTTTGCCGAAATATTGAATAATGACCCATGAAAATCCTCTTTGGGAATTTTGCCATAGTGAACTCGGTGAATGACAATCCAAGTTCGGAAAAATTGTCAAGGATTTGATGAATGTATGACAATCCAAGCTCGGAAAAATTGCCAATGGAAATGACTTGTGACAATCCATTTTTGGACCAATTGCCAATTACGGGGGACAATCCAATCTTGGAAAGAATGCCAGTTGAGAGTGACAATCCAATCTTAGAAAAATTGTTGGTTGAGGAAGATGCGCAACAATCCACTCTTGGAAACATTGTCAATTGAGATGACAATCCGATCTTGGAAAAAATTGTCGTATAGGTGATGTGCCTAAGCCTTGCAAAAGTCAAATTTTGCCAAAGGACCTTGGCAACTGGTTGGCTTGAGGTTGACTTCAAGGCTTAATGTTACTGGACTCATTGTGTGACTCAATGTCCTAACTCGACTCGATGTGATATGTATGTCGTGCATACGACTCGTGTGTGTAAACTCAACTCGATGCGGTGACACGACATGACTCAATGTGCATGACTTAACTCGATGTGGTGTGACTTAATGTGCATGACTCGTGTGTGCATTGTATTGTGATGGTGCTCGTGCAGCTCGAAAATGCAGAAAAGCAAAAATTTTCCGTCATTTTTGTGGCGGGTACCGACTTTCTCCCGAAAAGAAAAAAGTGAAAAAGGATGAAGTGTTGGTGAAAAATGAAGTTTTTGAACTTCCTCAAAAGGAAAAGGATGAAGAGAATGAATCAAGTAATGATGCATGTTGAATGAGCTTAATCAAGTGTATGCATTAATCGTTGTATTTCATGGTGCAAGGATTGTAGCATCCTAGACAATCTTAATTGATTAAAGTGTTTGGGTAACTTAGGCTCGGAGGCTAAGTACCTCATACTTTGTGATACAATGATGATTGCGAGTGATTCAAAGAAGACAAGGCATGCTTTAGAATTGTATCAAGATTTCATAACAAAGGGTTCTTAAGGGAAGGATTATTTGGCTATGTATTTGTGATGTGTGTGAGAGTGACACTAAGGTTAGGCTGCAAAGGCTAAGGGTGTGGAAAATATTTTGAGAAAAGTCAAATGATGGTGACTCTTAGGCTGGGTAAAGCTAATGAAGTAGGGATCAAGCCCCCAAGTTTAGCTCTAAACGGATAAGGATGAGCATTGGAGATCCCTTGATATGATCATGCATGAATGTGAATGAATGTGAGTGAATGAATTTTTATTACAGTCGCACCTCAATGTGAGGTTGTCTACGTATCCGTTAGAAATCAGGCTGACGTAGCTCTAGCCGAACCTCTCACAAGTGTGTGTACACCTCAAGGAGGCCTTTCAAGGGTTGTAACAAGGTTAGGCTAAAGGTTGAAAAAGAAGGGGATAAAGGCTCAAGACCTAAAATAAGCCCTCAAGGTGTGCAACCTTGCATCTAAATCTTGGTATTTTGTATGCTTGAGGTTTCTCACTTTTGAACTTATTTTTTTGTTTTTATTTTTGCATTTAACATTTATATTTGAATCTTTTTTGGATAAGTGTGGGCAATCCCGATCATGCGGTCTATCACTCACTTGGCATTCATGTTTCTCAGGCGCGGTACCGAGCACTCGATAAGAGACGCAATTTGAGATGTGTTCATATCAAAGACATTGGAACACTTGCCTTTTGTACATTTTTATTGTTTTGTGAACTTTCAAATTTTGAGACTTTAGTAAAAATCACTCAAGCTTTTGTGTTTGGCTTTTGAAAATTGCATAAGTTGCACACCATCTGATCCCAAGGTTAGGTAGATGTGCATTGAAAGAAAAAAAAGAAAGGCTAATCATTAGACGAGGCTCAAATTGGTTTATTAAGAAAGGGTTGTATATTTAAAAGGGTAAAGGTGATATGATGTGGCTACAAGGGGTGCCTCAAATCATTGGTATACCTTGTGCTTAGTTCGACATGGATTTTTTTTTTTTTTTTAATTTTTTTTTTATATTATTGAAATGCAATGTAATGATTATATGCAAGGAAATAAATGCTCATTTTATTGAAATGGAAAAGATAAAAGCAAACTCATGAAATAAACGATAGAGGGTGACTATGCTAGACTTATTAGGGAAGGGGAAATCAAGATTAAGAAAAGAATCATGAAAATCCTTAAAATCGAAGTGCCTTGTTCCTTGTTCCATTATCACTCAGTCTTCTTGCCGGCTAGAAGGAATGGAAGCTTGTTTGCATCAATAAGATCTTGAATGAGGTTTTAAAACCTGTAACATCCATTTGTGGTATGACCATTACCTCGATGGTACTTGCAATAAGAGTTTGGATTCCATCTTGAAGATCGCTTTTCTGGTGTTGGATCCTCAGTGGGACTAATAGACTTGATTAAACCCCAATCTTAGTGACGATCGAAAGCAACATCATAGGATATTCCAACAGGTGTTAAATCTCTTTTGGGTTTCTTGGCTTTTGAAGTTTCCTTATCAAGGGCCCAGATTTCATCAGCATCAATGGTGTTAATGTAGTTGCTATGGGAAGAAGCAGAAGAAGGGTTGGTGTTCTTCCTGCTCTTGCCATTATTGCCATTGTGATTAGCCTTCAAGAAGTCATCTTCAATGTTAATGCCTATGTCATAGATGGTTTTGAAGGTGCTTAAAGGTTGATAATTTAGGTGCTTATAATACTTATCTTGAAGGTTTTCTATGAACATTCTCACAGTCTTTTTCATTTGGGGCCTTGATCATCTTAGCAAAAACTTCCTTCCACCTATTATAGAATCCGGTGAAGCCTTCATTGTCTTTTTGCTTAAGGATTTCGAGCTCTCTATAGTCAGTCTCTACTTGTATGTTGCACTTGTATTTGTCAATGAAAGTATGCTTAATACCATCCCAAGTAGCCATTTTCTCAGAGTCCATAGAAAAGAACCATTGCTGACATACTGGTTCCAAGGAAAGAGAGAAAAGTGAGGGGAAGACTTTCTTATCAACTCCCTTGATTCCCATGATTGTTCCAAAAGCTTTCAGGTGAAATTAAGGGTTATCTGTGGGCTGGAACTTGGGAATGTCAGTGGCAGAGAACTTGTGCAGAAGAAGATCCTTTTCTAGTGAGATTCCCTCAGAGCTTAGGCCAAGATACTTATAGTCATTGGATATTTGACTTAGGCCCTCTTCGAAGCGCTTGATTGTCTCAGGTGGAACATATTTGCCAGGTCTTCGACCTTCTCCATTCGAGTGGTGAGTCCTTTAACTAGTTCAACCAGATCATCTATGGTCTTTTGAATTATGTTAACATCTTCTTGTTTGGCCGCCATTAGTTTCTTCTTCTTTTGATCCGTGTTCTGGAAAAGGAGTACTTGTACAAAGGTATTATCTCGAATTAAGCGCTTTTCTTTCCTTGACCAAATGCTGTAGAAAGGGAAACCATGGATACTCATTGTCAATCACATGATTCGAACTCAATTCAACATACATAGATGGGGAAAGATCATAGTGTATGAGGTGACTGATATGCATGGGGAAAGCATGTAAGAGGAGAAAAGGTGAAAAGTGTTATAAGAAGGAAAGTGTGAGGTATGTAATGTATGAAAAGTGATGTAAAAGGAAAGGATGTAGAAGGGTCAGAAAGGACGACTCATGCATGGACCTAAGACATGGTCATGGTATGAAAAAAGTATGTACAAAGTGTGTGCAAAGACTCGTGGGTGTAAGTGATATATGCAAGATTCGTGTGATGACCATGGGACTTGACATGTTGTTGGACTCAAACAAGACCAGGTAAAGACCGTGTTTATACATTAAACTGGTTAATCGTAGCAGTGGGACTTGATGTGAAGACTCGGAAAAAAAGCGACTGAACCATCACACGGCGACGGAACTATCGCTTAACGATGGTTCCATCTCGGTGCGATAATTCTATCGTGACGCGATGGTCACCAACGTTCTGCACCACCAGCTAAAGTGGTGTGCCAAAATTGGAGCATCATTGTGACTTATTTTTCAGTCGTTCTTTCAAAGGTTTAAGTCTGATAGTCTACTAGGTGGAGCATATTCATAATTTAGGTTCATATTAATTAACCAAATTAATTAAGCAAAGTCCTTTGGGTTAGTGTATACAAGTCATATGTATAAGAATCAAGTTAAGACAAAGGTTAGTTTGTATAGGCATATGTACAAGAAATAAATCAAACCAAAGGTTAGTTTAATCACAAACAAGTTATGCACAAGTAAGATATGCACAAGTAGTCAAGTAGTAACAATATGATGCAATGAGTTTGTCACCTAACCGTGGCTCTAGTTCTCTAAGGTTAAGGATTATGGTGTCCAAGAGGGTCCATGGCTAAGAGTCCATATGAATCGCGCGGAAGCCTTACCTTAGAAGGGTTGGCACGATGGACGGGACCCCGCGAGTTAAACTCATCACCATGGTTTGGTTTATTCAACAAACTCGGATGCACCCATTATTTCACGAAGCGTTTATTAGGGTAGACGGAGCATGAATTCCCAAGGGCTAAAAGCATATGTAAAACACATATGGCGTCGAGACAATACTAGAATCGGGCTATACAGGAAGACAGAAAGCTGGCGCGAAAACGCCAGATCCATCGTTGGGCAGCAGATTCCATCGTCTAGCGACAACTCCATCGCGGAGCGATTAAGCTGTCGTCTTGCGTTGGTCACTGACGTCCTGCGATGGTTCTAACGTTCTATGAGAGTTTCAATTTTTGATTTTTCGTAGCGTCTTTTCGATTCTAGTTGTGAAAAATATTTTTGGTCTTTCATACGTGTATCTCCTATATTTTTGACACATTACAGATAGTCTTTCCAATGCAGACCTTTTTATGCTTATGCCACAATGTTAATCAAAATTAAGCACATGAATATCTAGAATCTTTCAAGTCTCATCCACTCATTCTAAATCAATTGCTAAAATAAATTAGGAATCAATATAGAAATCCTCCCCAGCAGAGTTGCCAAAATTTGTAGGGAATTTTTCAAACTCATCTTTGAGCCCTACTGTAGTTCATGCTTTTAGGCATGGCGGCGTTCCAAGGAAAATAAGCTAGAGATAAAAGAGTCGCCAACAAGTTTTAGGAACTTGTAAACCGTTTACGGGTGTGAAGGTTACACCCCATTCACGATCACGTAGGTCGCTAACTCCATAGTGGTCCAGAACCATGAATGGATATTCGGGGATGATGGTACGAATCCAACCTAAAAGAGATTGTACCTGTCCTTAATAGGCCTCTACTCAATTCTTATGATATTCATGTGCGCTTTTCGATGAACATACATACATCAAGTTAACCCTAAACTTTTTTAATCTACGTTGGTTGATTATTAATGCACAATCAAATCTATTATTGGTGATAACTTGAATTAAAAACATATTAAGCCTGAATTCAATTATTAATTATCTTATTACGCGTGATTTCAAGTACAAATTCCCTTTTAAACCTGCAAAAAGGGGCGTGATCAAGCAATAGCAATAAATCATGAATAATCAAGCAACATATGATTAATACAACAATCATCATCATCAAAACATCGTTAATAGTAAGATCCTAGGCATGATACTAAACGCATTAATAACAAATCCTAGCATGTCACTAATAATAAAATTAAAGCATTATTCTAAACATGATACTAGAAATCAAAATCAACCTCCTAAACATGATACTAGGAATTAAAATAGTATTCTAAACATGATTTCAACTCCAAAATCAAAGAATAGTAATTAGGGTAATTGAATTACCCACTTTGACGCCTCAACCTTCTTGCTAAACTTCAATAAAGTAAATAAATCAAATATGAATTGAAATATAGATTTGGGACTAAACCCTTAGAACTATCAACCTTTCACGTCAAGGTTGAAGGTAACGTAGAGGATGGCTTGGAGTATTTGAATCTTGTGAATGAGGAATTGTGACTGATTTTGGAGAGTATCAAGGATGTGTTTAGGCTAAGGCTAAGATCATGGATGATTGATAAGGATTGATGATGATTAGAGCTAGGTGGTTATAGCTTATGATTGATGGTTCTAGCTGGTTTGAAAAGGGGGAAAATGACCTTTCTATTAAAGAATAAAGGAGAGTGGACGATCAGAAAAGATTAGAATTTGAATCGGAATAAAACAGGTCCTGCGATGGTTCTAACGTATCGCAACTCGACAGCGTCTTTCGTGTCGCGATGAGACTATCGCAGTGCGTTGGGACCATCGCGGTGCGTTGATTATTGTGGTGTGTTGGGACCATCACAGTGTGTTGAGACCATCGCGGTGCGTTGGAGTGTTTCGCGGTGCGTTAGAGTGTATCGCGGTGCGTAATGATTATTGCGGTGCGTTGGATTGTATCGCGCCGTGCTGATACTATCGTGGTGCGATATTGCTATCGTGGCGCTATGATTTGAAAAGGATAATCTATTTTATTTGGAGTTTGGTGTCTGATGGGTTTTCTATGCAAATTATGTTCGAACGTCTTTTAATTTGAATAGAACAAGGATTATCAAAAAGAGAAGTTTTATTCAGCTTCGTACTCATCTTTATGTTTTTGGAAAGGATAGGTTAGAATCTTTTAGAGGATTCTAGATGCTCCTAAATAATCTTAATTGGTTTAGGACTGGGAATATGGTATTTGGACCCTCACATTATCATTGGGTCGTAGGTTAGGTGGACCTACACTCGGTTTAATATTTTGGCCAAAACTTATTTGTTATAAGTCAGATTTGGGCTTATAATATACCGTTAGAAAGATCTTTTCAAACCCCACCCAACTAAACAACAATTGGACCAGGTTTATGGACCAAAATAATCAATTTGGATATTTTTATGGATTAGACACGAAATGAAAGATTTTAAGGTTTAAAGACACGAAATAAATGATTTTGGATTTATAGACACGAAATGAATGATTTTTGGTTTAAAGGCACAAAATGAGTGATTTTGGATAAAACGTTTTAGGAAAGGTTAGAAATATGGTCAAGGCTTAAGTGAACTTCATGAGACTCTTCAACTCTTTACCAAACTTGTTAATCAAAGACGTGAAAGGTACTCATCACCGGGTTTCATTTTTGGGGAAAACAATCAGGTGTCTACAGCGTAGAGCCCAAATCTTCATACAATCCAACGATTGAGGAGACAATCAAGAAATATACTAAAAGTCTTATTATTAAGGTTTTTGTTAAGTTTATTTTTAATAGGATTGCTATAAATATGTTTGTTTAGTATATGCATGAAATCTATTAGAAGCGTGGCAAAGCTTGGTAAGCTTTTAAATATGGAAAGTTTTATAAAAGATAAGTTTTAATTTAAGAAAATATCTTTGAGAGATTTTATCTTATAAAATCAGGTTTTGCAAAATAATAATCTTTTCTAGATTTTATCTTTGTTAAGTTTTTCAAAAGATTTTCTTCAGAAGATTTATTTCACAAAGGGTTTTGAAAAACGGCAGTTTTACAATTTCTATCTTTTGAAAACCCTACTTTACATACATAAGTTTATGTATATAAAGACTTGTTCATAATTGAAACAACTTGGGAATTTATGCGTGAAAATTCTGAAGAGTGTTTAAGAGTAAGTTTGTCAAGCCTAAGCTTTGTCATATTAGTTTCGGATTTCATGTGTAGCTTTTCAATTACATATTAGAGTCAAACGTTTGTATTGTTTTTGGTATTGGGTGAGTGATTAGCATATTGCATACAGATTGTAGGCTTTAAGGTTGAAGCTGAGTTGTGAGAACTCCGGGAGTGCTGAGTGAACTTAAGTCAAGGACTTAAGTTGGGTAGAGTAGGGTTCTACTGTGTAGCAAATTCTATCTGGAACTTGTGAGTAATAGGTTGTAACTAGGTGTGTTGCCTTACTATAGTGGATTGATTTGGTTTGAAATCCCTTGGAGGGTCGAGGTTTTACTTCCAGTTAGGCCTTGGAAGGTTTCCTCGTAAAATCCTATGTGCATTTCAAGTTCCTTTAATATTCTTTTTTATAATTCCGCAAAAAGTAGTCACTAGGAACTCACTACAATTCACCCCCCCTCTAATAGAAGTTCGTCTCAACTAACAGTATGACTTGGTGCGAGTTTGTCGAGGGTGAATGAATGAGTTAAAAGCCCACATGGTATGTCATTCCTACGGCGATTAGTTGTGAGGATGAGCTTATGCTCTTAATGTGTCTATAGCCCAGATTGGGTGGTTTTTTTGTGAAGGACTTGATATATGCACCAGTAATTTTATTATATTTTTTTATTTTTTATTTTTGAGATGAACGTTATTGTTCATGATAAATCTATAGCCTAATTGGGTGGTTCCATGAGAGAACTTGATAGATTCACCATCGTTTGAAGCTAAGCTTCATGTCGAATGCATCTAGCCTTATAGTCATCCGAGAAAGGATGGAACTATAAGAAGCCTAGATAGATGCACCTATGTGTTTTGTGAGGCTGAACATCACTGTTCTTAATGTATCCATAGCTTCATTAAGTGGTTCAAGTAATTGGACTTGATGGATACACCAATGCATGGATAGGTTAGACGTTGTCCTTAATGTTTCATATCCCTTTTGGGTGGTCTATGGGGTATATAGACTTGATGAGGCACCTATGTGAGTGAGCAGCTTTGGCATCCTCCTATGGAACCTATGTAGGTTCCTAACAACACTCACTAGAAATCCAAGGGAAAGTTAGCCTCGTATGACGTTTCATACGGACGCGGAATTATTTCAAGCTTCTAAAGGTAAAGTGTGTGGTGTCGGGTTCTTTCAATTGTCTTGAAGTTCAATTTATACTTTAGAGATTATTGAACACCTCACTCCACTGATGTGCAAGTTCAATCCTTACGGGTCATATCACTTATGCGCTGAACCTTTCATTTATTGCTTAGATTTCATGATCTCTGGTCCGTTTCCATTAATGGGGGATTGTTGGAGTTAGTAATGCAACCGGAAAGGTTTTATCTCAAACTTAATCGAACTGGTTTGTCCGATCGAGTAGGCGAGAGTAATTCCTTGGTTGAAAACTCATTATTGTACAACTATTCACTACATGGTCGTGTATCTTGTACCACACGGCCGTGTGATATACATGGCCGAGTAACTTACTTTACACGGTCGTGTGGCTTTGCATACGAACCTATCTACACGCTCATGTATCCTATTCTACACGACCATGTGTGTCAGATATTATTTAAAATGGCTATTAGTTAGACCTAGATGGGCATAACATAAACTGATAAGTGGTTTCGATTTATTTTGTTTCCTTGTATTGGAACCTTATAAGTACAAGCGAGGACCTCTTCAATGATACGACGGTTTATAGAAACCCTAAACACAAAAAACACAAAACCAATTCCCATAGAGATCGGAGTAGTTCTTAAAGTAATTCCAGCCTTCCAATTGGGGTACGGAGTTGGAAGGTAGCTGTGTTAACCTTGGGGAGCAATCGTCACTGAGAGCCTCGTACCGGTGGTGGCGAAATATGGTTCTAGGGCAGCCGTAAAACGCGTCATAGCTTATATGAGATCTACAATTGAGTACTGTATTTTTGTCCTAATTTCTCTATTATTTTTATGGTTACAACATCATATTTCCAACATTAACCAATCAAATTCGGTTACCAACAGGTTAGGGACCAATAGAAGAAGATATCCTATAAAGCTGGGATTGTTAGATAATAATGCAAAGGTGAGATTATTAACAGAACCGGTCAAAAATAGAATTATTAAAATTAATTTTTCCTTCAACAAACACATAATATAACATGTTTATTCTAATAAAAATCTCGTTCATATAAACTACGATCTTGTCACCCCACCATCAATATGTACAACAATATATATATACATTTTCATGGCCAAAATTTGAATTTATTTAGTCATTAGAGCTAATAAGTACTTAGATTCAAGTCTCAACCCCTTTTAAATAATTAATTACGTACAAATCTATATGCAAAATTCATCAAATCCGCCGAGCAATAATTGACTTAGGCTTACTATTAACCGGCAACCAGCATCTACTGCAAATTCAACATAGTAGTTAGCCACCCCATGAAGCTAAACCATCAATACAGTGAGTTAACGTGCAAAATACGCGAATCGATCATAAATACTCGAAATAGTAGCAAATTGCAATTTCACAAGGATTAAATGTGTATAATGCATAATATGCATGTATTATTTAATGCATGGCTTCTATTAAATAGCTAGTGAACGTATCAAAAAAATGGTTAAAGTCCTTAAAGATACAAAACAAATCAATTATGGAAAAGAAAGAGCGATTTCCATGGATATGGCTAAAAGAACTAAATATTCCTCAATTGCTCTACTTTTTATCAAAATTCCCTACATACCTTCCACGTCATCCAACCTCTTTAAATATGAATTTTATTTTTCCTGATTTAGAACAAAATCGCTAATTAAATTAACAGTTTTACGTTATATTAAACCCACAAATTTTTATAAGGTGATTTTATACTCAATTAGAGGTTTTGTTCTACACTCTTTAAAAAAATAATAATAAAAATAAAATAAAATAAAAAAATTTAATAGGATAGATGATGTGGACGGTATGTAGGGAATTTTTATAAAAAGTAGTATAATTGTGGAATTTTGATTTCTTTGAGCAATTTTCATAGAAATCACTCAAAAAGAAAAGAATGTCCTCGGGAAAAAAAAGAAAAAAAAAAATGAACAACACAACTCAGATCATAGTGAAGAGAAGCAAATCGGATTAGAGATATAAAGAGACATCATATATCACTTGTATCATTGTAATTATTATTATCATATCGTGTTATCTTTGAATTATTTGGATAATATATATCTCTTTGATATCTCTAATTTGTACATGGTGTAACTTTTGATCTCTGCAGTACAAAATATGGAGTAAGAATTATAAAATGGCCAGCTTGTACTTGTGCTAACACACTATACACAAAGATCGATACAAGTGAGTCACACACTACATCATGATGGTTTTCTCTCAAACAATACATTATGATAGTTTCTCTCAAAACAATATCCTAATTTTCGTAAATATATACTGTAGATAATATAGATTACAAGGTTGTCCTACACTCCTACACTATACACAAAGATCGATGCAAGTGAGTCATACACTACATCATGATGGTTTTCTCTCAAACAATACATTATGATAGTTTTCTCTCATGACAATGCAATATCCTAATTTTCGTAAATATATAGTGTAGATAATATAGATTACAATGTTGTCCTACACTCCTACCCTAATATTTTAATTAGATCTAAATGCATGTGATAGTGCTTTAGAATTTCAAAAGAAAAAAAAAGTATAATAACAATTTTAATTAAAAGAGTATAAAAAGTAAGAGTATTTTTCGTTTCAGTTTAAACCCCTTAGGAGTAAGCTGTTGGAACAAAGTTGTTTTAAGTGTGAATTTGTAAAAATGGTAAACTCCCACATTGGTGGGAAGTGAGAGTGTTGCTTGGTTTATATAGGTATGTGTTATCTAAAGGGGTGTGGCCCTTGGGCTACCCACATTTTGTGGAGAGGAAGGACTTACCTACCAAACCAATATAACACACGCGCGCCGAACCGGGTCAGGTCGGGTCGGGTTGGGTTGGGTCGGATTTCTTAAACTGATTTGTATTTTTGAACAAGGATTAATTCCTTGATTTTGTAACAGATTTCATAATCAATCCTTAACCGTTACTGTTTTCATTTTTGCCCGTTTTTTTATTTGATTGTTCTGTAACGGTTATCCGTTTTGCAACAGCTAATTAACGTGAATTAAGCCCTTAATTACGTCCGTTAATTGCTTGCTGAAACCGACCAGATACATTCTGCTAAACCGTCCACATTCGTTTTTCAGCCACTATAAATAGCTGCTCTCCCTCACTGATTTTCTACACACAAAAATTCAGAAACTATTCTTCATAATTCACAAAACGTTTTACAGTTTACATTTTTCAGAAATAATTTCCACAAACCCTTTCTGAAATAATTCGAGCATTGTTCCTAGTTTTGGTGTTTCGTTGTCCGGTGGTTCTGTGCAAATCCATCGGTATATCTTTTGTTACGAGAGACTATTTTATCCTGGGGAGCATCCGGTTGTTGTACGAGCTACTTGCACAAATTAAAGGGCGGTACCGTGAATGTTCTAAAGAGAGCGACATAGTCCGCGACTCAGTCTTATTCCCGGTAACATTGTTCTGTTTTTATTGTTTACAGCAGTTCAGTTGATAACATAAGCTAATAGAATAAAGATTATCAACTCCCATTATGTACATTGCTTGTATTGTCGATATATGACATTGTCTTGTCTATTTTGGGTTTAAATTTATAATTCAATTTTTATGCACTAATAACTAAAGTTGGCAAATATATCGTGTAGTGCTCATGTTTGAAGACAGAAGGGTTAGATCGGAGAATCTCAAAGCTAACTAACCCAATCTATTTAATTATACGTGTCGTGTAAAGCTTTTTAATTAAACGTGTTGAAAATTCTTGTCACTGAGCTGCTTTTCAGTATCTGGTTCATGTTATGTTGTTGTGTTCGTTATTTAAAAAAAAGAGTTAGTTGTTTCAAAAGATTTACCATCAATTCCATAAATTATTGATTGGATAATTTTCTTAGAAAGAATTTAGTTTCCTGATAAATTATTACCCGCTTAATAAGTCATGTAAGCCTTCTTTAATTGGAAATACACTAGAATATTTCAAATATATATAATTGAGATATTGTTAAAAAGAGAGCGTGGTTAAAATAATAATTGGCGTCAAATAATATTTTTTTTTTTTTTTAAAAAGTAAGGAAAATAACAGGTGTCAAATAATATTGCTTTCTAATTTTGTGATAAAGCCTTATCGTACGTAGATACCCTGGAAACGTAATAGTTTACAACAGTTGGCAACAATAATATACGCACTTCGTACGCTGTACAATCTATGTAATTGCTGCATCATTCAAACTAATTAGGTGATGTACAATAATTATTATATGTTAAATTATGATTGAATAATTATCACTGTAATTCTCATGGATCAACATCGGCCTCATACAATATTTATAATTAGGTATACTTGGAGGGCAAGACCAAATCTATTAACTACTACTAAAACAAAACGGGTTGATGTCATCTATCCCTTAAAGTATCTTACGTGTCAAGCTCTCATCAAAAGCTTTCCCTCCAAATTTACTTATGATGTCATCAATTTATTTTTTTGCTACTCAATTTTTTAAGTTGCTTGTTTATTTGATTTTTTTTGGTGGGTGTTGGTGGTTGTGGTGGTCTGGGTTTGGGGATTTTGGTGGTGTCGGTGGTGGTGGTGGTGGTCTGGGTTTGGGGTTTCGATGGTGTCGGTGGTCTGGGTTTGGGGGTTTCTAGAAACCCAGCAGAGGCTGAGCTCTTGGAGGATATTGGGAAGCAGGGGACACACGAGCTTGCTGCTGCTATTTTAGGGGACATTGGAGAATTGCTCAAAGGTTCATGCAAATTCGAGTTCAGCTATGTTCACAGAGAAGCCAACGAAGTGGCTCATTAACTTGCGCAAATGGCAATTGAAATGGAGGGAGATATAGTCAAGCACAACAACATTCCGACTTGCGCTAAGAATGCTTATGAAAATGATATGGTGGAAAGCTGCATCTAAGCTCACAGTACTGAAGACCTTGCCTTTTCTTTTATGTAATGGGTTTTGTTGGATTGAAGTAGAACAAGTTTCTTATTTGCACTCGTATGGTTTTTTTATTTTGGAGCTGCTATAATTGCTCCCTTGAACTCTTTGTGGTTGATTGATTAAGTAATATGATTTCCCTTATTTAATCTTTGCGTAAATGTTGTCAAAATTGACGTAGTTACCTTATTTTCATATATAGCGACCTTTATTTTTGTATATAGTGACCTTTATGTAAATAGTGTCAAAAACTTAGTTGATATAATTACCTTATTTTTGTATATAGTGACCTTAATGTAAATGTTGTAAAAATTGATATAGTTACTCTATTTTTGTATATAGTGACCTTAATGTAAATGCTGTAAAAATTGATATAGTTACCCTATTTTTGTATATAGTTACGTTATTTTTATATATAGTGACTCTATGTCATTTTTTTTTAAACCGTTAGATCTTGTTAGTAATAATGGATGGTTGAGATTTTCTGTTTTTAGTTTTCACCGTAAGCCCTGTTTTCAGCGGAACCTCCCCACTCTAAACATATAAGCTCAATACATAATAAAACATTAAATATATTTAATCTAACCATCATTTTAGAAAATTTTACATAACATCAACATTAAATAGTAACCATTTTAAAAAAGGACTATGTGTATATGTATTTTAATATTTATATAACAATATTTTTTTTTTTTTAAAAAAAAAGCAAGCCAAGTTATTTTAAAATGATATCAACAACAAAATATATAAAAGAAATATGGAAAAATTATTTATCATCATCGTGCAACGCGCGGGTACTATACTAGTAATCTAAGATAAGTCACAATATCACAATATATTCTAAGATATCTTTTCACAATATTCACAATATTATCATCTCCTAAAATATATCCCAATATCTCCCCTCAAGTTGGAGCGTACGGATCTCGGACACCCAACTTGCGAAGGAGAAACTCGAACTTGACTTTTCCCAAAGCCTTAGTAAAAATGTCAGCCAACTGAACCGTCGTAGAGACATACGAAGGTTTAATCGTCCCATCATTAATTGCATCCCTAACAAAATGATAATCAGCTTCAATGTATTTTGTTCGTTCATGGAACACCGGATTCTGAGCAATATACAAAGCTGACTTATTATCACAATAAAGGTGCATCCCATTCTCATGTCGTACACCTAAATCCCCAAGCAATCGCTTCAACTACTTGAACTCACAGGTGAAAGTTGCCATAGATTTATACTCTGCTTCTGCTGATGAACGGGCCACAGTAGGTTGTTTCTTGGTTTTCCTTGATACAAGTGAAAAAACAAAAGGCACAAACCAACCAGTCAAAGAACGCCTAGATAGAGAACAACTCTCCCAATCTGAGTCACACCATCCTTCTAACTGTAAAGCACTGTCGGATCTCAACAAAATTCCCTGTCCCGGGCTCTTCTTCAAATATTTAACAACTTTCAGAACTGCTTCCTAATGATCAATCCTAGGATTTTGCATAAACTGTGATAAAAATGTGCACATATTATGCTAAATCTGGTCTCGTTACAGACAAATAAATCAGTTGACCTATGATACGACGATATTTCTGTATATCATGAAAAAAATCACCCTACGCCAAAGCCAACCTGTAATTTTGTTCCATAGGGAACTCTACAGGTTTAGCATCTAGTAAACCGGCCTCAATAATAATATCCAACGCATATTTCTTCTAACAAATAAAAATTCCCTGTGAATTCCGGGCTACCTCTAGCCCCCAAAAATATTTCAACACTCCAAGATCTTTCATCTTAAAGCAATTTCCCAGATATGATTTAAATTTAATCATAGTAGATTTATCGTTACCTGGAATAATTAAATCATCGACATATACTAATACATTAAGCTGCATCTTTCCCTTTAGTAGAGTAAATAAAGAATACTCATAGTACGACTGTTTAAAGCCATAAGATTTCAAAGTTGTAGCTAGCTTTGCAAACCAACACCTGGGAGCTTGTTTGAGACCGTACAATGATTTTTTCATCCTGCAAACTTTGTCAGAATTATTATTTTCAAAGCCAGGGGGAATTTTCATGTATACCTCTTCCTCCAAATCTCCATGAAGAAAAGCATTATGAACTTCCATTTGATGGACATCCTAATTTTTCACTACCGCAACTGCAAGAAAGGTTCGAACTGTCACCATTTTTGCTACTGGAGCAAACATCTCATTGTAGTCTAGTCCTTCAACCTAATGATGGCCGAAAATAACTAGTCTCGCCTTTAATCTCTACAAATTCCCATGCTCATCGTATTTTTCTTTGTACACCCACTTACTCCCGAGTGCCTTTTTACAGGATGGTAATTTTTCTAGCACCTAAGTGCCCTGTTCTTCTAGTGCCTGTGTAATACCCCTCATGATTGTTTTAAAAGGATTTGATTTATTACTCATATCAGAAAGATGCATCTTCCTTTTAGAGAGCTCAATGCTAAGATACTCCATAGTTAAGCGTGCTTGGCTGGGAGTAATCTTGGGATGGGTGAACTCCTGGGAAGTTTTCTCGGGGTGCGCATGAGTGAGAACAAAATGCGTCGGAAGGACTTGTATTGGTTTGTGGGGACAGTTGTTGGCCCTTGATGCACATTATGTGATAATAGGCCCCTCCCAAATTTGTTTGTGGTTGGGGTGTTATAAATGGTATTAGAGCAACCTTGCTACCGCGTTCTGATCGTGGATAATTAATCCTATGTCAGTCGCCTAGGGGGGGAGAATTCTGGGGCTATTTGGCCATATCCAGACTGGATGTAACACTTTGGCTACCCAGTTGTCGTTAGGCGTAATACTAGAGTCCCTAGCTTTCCCCAAGCGCAACGAGGGCGTTGCCGTTCTCAAGTGGAGGTGCATGTAATACTCTCATGATTGCTTTAAAAGGCTTTGATATATTACTCATATCAATAAGATGCATCTTCCTTTTAGAGAGCTCATATGTTAAGATACTCCACAGTTAAGCGAGCTTGGCTGGGAGTAGTCTTGGGATGGGTGACTTCCTGGGAAGTTTTCTCGGGGTGCGCATGAGTGAGGACAAAATGCGCCGGAAGGACTTGTATTGGTTTGTGGGGATAGTTGTTGGCCCTTGATGCGCATTTCGTGACAATAGGCCCATCCCTAATTTGTTTGGGGTAGGGGTGTTATAGCCTGTATCTCATCTGCCATAGCCTTTCTCCAACCCTTGTGTTTCATGGCCTCCCTGAAACTTTTGGAAGTGACGTCACGGGTGAACTTTGAGTTGGAATTGTAAATGGACTTTTATTTCGGATGGTGTGTGTCTCATAGTCATTAAGTTTTTTCGAAGGAAACTTTTGTCTCTTGCCTTTCCCCAAGTCATTCACATTTTCACTTGATGTTGCTGTATCATCACTGTCAACCGTGAGCTCACCATGACCCATAGTAACGTCCTGCTCACTCCCCAATCGAATGTGCTACTGCTGTGCTTCAATTAGACCACCAGCTCGTAAATCTCCAAGGCTTGCAGGGCTGTCCGCAGCCTGGTCGCGACCCAACTCTTCCCCCGCGCAACCTGGTTGCGGACCCTGCTGTTGCCTGCTCCTCAGCACAAGCAGTGTTGTTCGCGGCCTAGTCGTGGCTCAAAACTTCCTCCCGCGGCCTGGTCGCGGACTCTACAGTTTGTGGCTGCTTTCCCACGCCTACTACTCCTTCTTCACTCTACTCATCATCACTATATGCCTCCTCCAAGGTGGGCTAGTGAAGCACCATCGAAGTAGGCTTATTTTGAGAAACCCAACGGAAACTCACTCTCAAAGAATTGAACGTCCCTTGATACAAAGAACTCTTTTGTTTCCAAGTCATATACTCTCCACCCTTTCTTCCCAGAAAGGTAACCCAAAAACACGCATTTGTGACTCCTACTCGCAAATTTATCACCCTTACTTCGTAGATTAAGCATAGCATAAACACCCAAACACCCGAATATACTCATATGAAGGTGATTTTTCAAATAAGACTTCAAAAGGGGTTTTATAATCAAGCATTCGAGACGGAGTTCTATTAATCAAATGACAAGCCGCCTCCACACACTCCCCCCAAAATTTGAGAGGCAAATTTTCTTGAAACCGCAAGGCCCTAACAATATTCAAGATATGTTGATGCAATCTTTCAACACGCCCATTTTGTTGAGGTGTGCCCGTACACGAGATCTCAAAATATATCCCATTTTTAATCTTTCAAGGAATTAAATTCTGTACCATTATCACTACATGCTATTTTAATTTCTTGAGAGAATTGACGCTTAACAATAGCAACAAAATTGTAAAATATAAACTCAACTTCCATTTTATTTCTTATCAAATAGGTCCACACACCCCTAGAATAATCATCTACGATAGTTAAAAAATAGTGAGCATCACAGGACGATGAGGTCTTGTAAGGCCCCCGCAAATCTAAATGAACTAGCTCAAAAATTCGACTAGCTTTATTTTGACTCAAAGGAAAACTACTCCTTTGTTGTTTTGCCCGAGGGAATACATCACATGAATGAAATTTACTACTACTACGACTCACAAACGGAACTTGTTGTAGAAGTTTTCCCGAAGGATGCCCAATCGTTGATGCCACAACTTTGTTGAATGATCCTCATCTATCTTCAAAGCCTTCACCGTTGGAACACCCCGCAAATAATAAAGTCCATCTACTCTTTCACCCGCTCCAATCACCTTCCTCGTCATTAAGTCCTGTATAACACAAAGTTTATTGGTAAATTGCATGACACAATTTGATTCGTCACATAATTGAGTTGTCGAAATTAAATTGCAATTCAATTGAGGCACATAAAGAACATTATGAATAATTAAGCCTCCTTGCAATATCACCGATCCAATTTTAGAAGCATTAGCATAATTCCCATCCAACAATCCCACCGGATAATGATTCAGATTCGTCACATTCGTCAAAAGAGAAAGATCACAAGTCACATGGTTTGAGGCACCGATGTCAATAATCCAACCCAAATCATTCTTCCCATGAAGCTTAGATTTCACAGAATTTAAATGATCAAGTAATTGCTGAATTTGAGCACTCGTGACCCCCGCAAGGACTGCTCCGTCAAAAGCAGTAGCAGCAGCCCCTTACGATGGCTGAGAACCGGGCTGTCTGCCTGTTTTGTTAGTGCGAGTAGGAGGGGCAACTCCCCCCTACCCCTTCCACCTGTGCGGCCTGCACCTCGACTAGCCGACGCACCGCCACGACTTGGTCCACGCCCCCCTCGAGGACGATCTCCCCACCACTCAGGGAAGCCATGAATTTGAAAACACCCAGATTCATCATGGCCTTCCCTATTGCAATGATTACAAAATTTATCGCTATTTTCAGTCAGAGATTTGCTTCCCTGCAATTTAAAAGCCACGACATTGGTGCGGTCTTCATTGGGAGTGGGAACCTCCCCTCCACGCAATCATTCAGCTTGGATGGCCTGTTGATAGTCCTTGTTTACCGTTGGTAAAGGATCTTGAGCGAGGAGTTGTGCCCTTAGAGCAGCATATGAAGACTCCAAGCCAATTAGAAAGTGATGAATGTAGTCATCCTCCCTTAATTTCTCAACTTGCTGCACAATATTAACATGTGCACTTGCTACACTCGCATTCGAGAACCGAAACATAAGTGGTAAGTTCCTCCCAAATCTTCAACAATCTGCCAAAATAAACAGAAATTAATTCAGATTTGCCTTGCTTGCAATCGGCCAAGGCAATCTTCAATTGACAAACTCGAGTTCCGCTCACAACACAAAAGCGGTTTCGAAGGTTATCCCACAGCAATCGCATCATCATAGTCACCAAGGGTAGATTGAATTGTCGAGTCCAAAGTATTCGACAATCAAGCACCAACGTCAAGGGAACAACCACCCAATACTCCAATTTTTCAGTGTCCATTGGCTTAGCAACGGATCCATCAATGAAACCATATTTCCTCTTCGCCTTCAAGGAAGTACGGACAGCTCTCGCCCATTCATCATAATTGTCACCACGGAGTTGAATAGGGGTAATTACATTCCCCGGAGCATCGCTGGAACCAAGATGAAACGTCAAGTCCACCTTTGGTTTGCCTTCATCGCCCCCAAAAGTCATGATTAATTATCTCACAAAGGAAAAAAAAATGCAAAGCAGTGAACTCTCACCCTCACATGAATTGTACGTGAACAACGAATATCACGCACAAAAAATAAAAAAATTTAGATCTCACTCAGGCTCTTGATACCATGTTAAATTATGATTGAATAATTATCACTGTAATTCTCATTGATCAACATCGGCCTCATAAAATATTTATAATTAGGTATACTTGGAGGGAAAGGCCAAATAACCTAAGATAAGTCACAATATCACAATATATTCTAAGATATACTTTCACAATATTCACAATATTATCATCTCCTAAAATATATCCCATTATTATATCTATAAAGTCGTCTAACATTGATAATTATTCAACTTTTTGACCTTGTGTATATGAATGTGGCATAGAATAGTAGTATACATTATTTTTCATTTCATGATATTTATTGTCACATTCAAACCAAGCACAGCTTGGTCTAGTGGAAATGTTTGTATCTCACAACCATGAGGTTGTGGGATCAAACCCCACTAGAGGCACTTTGGGGTGGAAATTCCCTTACCCATCCCCCTCCCCCACTTTCAAAATACCTAGCCCGCTAATCCAGGTTGAGAGGACCTGTGAGAGGTTCGGCCCGATAGGGGCATTCTCCTTACCAACCAAAAAAAAAAAAAAAAAAAAACAAGAAATGTCACATACAAGTGTTAAATTTTGTCTATGGTTGTTTGAAACCATCACAATCAAAATTGTAAGTGTAGAATAGAAATTAATCAAGATTTAAAAAAAAAAAAGAGAGAGAGAGAGAGAGATAGATAGAATACTAGAATAGTCATTTAGGTGGTTAGAACATCATGATTGAATATCCAATCCCTTTTTTTTTCTTTTTCTTTTTTTTTTACATGAATATCCAATTCTCAGTGTATTATACAATTGCACTGGTTCGTGTACATTTGCCTAAAAAAAAAAGTATATGTACATTGCTCAAAATAATAATTTATTGCATAAACGAAAATCTCGACCATAACCTCATTTAATTTGAATAGAATGATGAAGGCTAGGTATAAACTAGGGCAAAACTATTTGTGAAATCACATCAGATTCTTAGAAATGTGACTAGGTATAGTACCAAACAAATCGATCGAGCTGAAATGAACCATGTACATGCGTTTTGAATAAAGAAGAAAACAAGGGAAGGACTTTTCCTATATTGAATAACTTGTACATCGGATACAGAGTAACAAATAGAAGTAGTCCACACCACCAATAATCCAACAAAAATTGTTCATTACATGTGTACTAATCTTAAATAAATTTAAATGAGTATCATAAAAGTTTGATACTACTCTTTCATTCTTTTTCAAGTGACAAATTAATTAAAGGTGTATATAAAAAAACAAAGGCAGGTTTGACAATTATTGGTCAAACATAGTTATGAGTATTGAGTTTATAACTTTAACATAGTTATGAGTATTGAGTTTATAAATTAAAAAACTACAAAACCTATATACTCATTGAACAAAAATTAAGAAAACGAAAAAAAAAAAAAAAAAAAAAAACAGAAAGATAGACGAAGTATTATAAAGATCTTCCATTTTAAATATTTTTGGTCGATCTTGTGTGAATTTTGGTATAATTAATAATGGAAAAAGTATATCTAAGGAGGGACGTAAATCTGCATTTGCTTCAAAATATGTTCGAAATTATCAGTAGACCTCTCAACTGGATGTGTGTGTACTCCTTCATAAGTTGTTACAACGACTTCTTCATCTTTTGTTAGTCTTTGCACTTGCTTCTTTACGTTACACCCACCATGAGTACATCGGTAATAGCTTCTGTCATAACGATTAAATATGCATCAATTCTCAGATAATTAATCAACTCTTTTAAGGTAGGAAAATAGAACAACGACACTAAAACAATTCCTCTTACATATCAATTCCGTCTAACTCTATAAGTCAAAATCATTAGAAGCTTGGGAGAGGAAAAGTTAAGGGAGTTTTTACCCTAATGGTTAATTCTCATGACAATGAATTACTGATTAAAACTATTATGAGACCATTTACCATTAATCTCAAGCATAATCGATCCTAGATGAATAAGATGATGAATTTGTATTACACGAAGTGTGTATAATCTAGTCATTTTACGAACGTATCATTTGTACATCCGTTATACGACACACATGAAACATGTTAGCAAATGTGATGAGTTAAAAGATGTCTCTTGCTTAGGTGTGCATGCATCTCCTTAAATTGTGCCAACTATACATTTCATTAGCAAGCAAGGTATCCTCAATGTGTCAATTCGGACAAATGGGTCGTTTAGTGATGAGGTCGGGTCAGATCCATTTCAAATTTTATTCACGTTAAATTATTGCGTTCATATGATTTCAAATCTTAATCGGGTTTCTTACGAGTCAATTCAGTTCAGTTCGAGTTGATCGAATCAATTTTTGACACCTCTATACTTGACTGTAGTGTATGTTAAAATTTACGTTTTTGTTGACCTAATAATAATACTAGTAATAAAGACTTGAATTAGTAACTTTTGCAAGGTGCTTAGCTATCTCATAATTATTGGCTTCCCTACCCATCCAACCCTACCTCCTACAATGCACACGCTCCCTACATTCAATTTCAGGAAAAAGAGTACGGAGACTGCCTCCATATCAGTGGCGGACCCAATTAAGTGACATGGGGGGACAGCTGTCCCCCCATTTTAAAAAAAAAAAGTGAAAAAAAAAAGTGAAAAAAAACAAAAAAAAAAAAGCAAAACGCGACACTGCTACAGAATGAAGAACAACCAACAACACTCAGTCTTCACTCCTCCAATTCTCCATTGCATCCACTGAGATCGACCGTCGAGGCGTGCGTCGCTGCTCCACCAACCAGGCAACCACCGCCCTGCTGCATCGCTGCTCTCAGTTCCTCACCACTCACCAGTTCACCAAGTCACCACAGCACCACTTCGGTCTTCGGCAAATCGGCAGTTCGGCAACCTCTTCACTAGCTGCGTGCACCGGCACCGCCTGCGTGCAACCAGGCAACCACCGTCTGACCGTCGAGCCTCGGCCGTCTTCGCTTCATCAACATCAATGGTATGTCTTGCTATTTGCTAACCCTAATTCGAAATTCCCAATTTGAAATCTCCAATTGACAATTGTTAACCCTAATTTCCAGATTTTTGTTTAATTATTGTTAATTTTAATTGCAATCTTTGTTGAATTTTAATTTTAATTGCAATTTTAATCTTAGGTTTTACCGTTTTATTAGTATGCAATGATGTGAATTGTGGAAATTGATATATATTTTTCAATTTAATTAGGAAATGTCAAATGATTCACCTAATTCAAACAAATCCAAGGCTACTAGAAAACAACCCGATCTTCGACAATTCATGTTTAAAAGAAAGAAACTCCATGAAAATGAGTCCAATAACTCCCCTTCATTAAGCTCCCCTCAAAGTCAAGAAGATGATATGGAAATGGGTGGTTCAAGTACTTGTAATGTACCATTTGAAATTTTAATACTAAGTATTAACCAATTTGTGTGTTTGAGTTTTTTTTTGTTTTTATTTTTTGTTAAACTTTTTGTAAGTTAAGCATTTTGTTCCCCCGAATTGAAAATCTTGGATCCGCCACTGCTCCATATTGACTCTAATCACATGGCGCATGACGTTAGTTGTCCTGCGCACGCTATCTAATTGTTAGGGGTTAGGTGATTAGTGTGATACGGATACTCAATTATCAGAGATAGCCAGATAGGCAAGCTTTATTAGTTGTGACTCGTGAGAGAGAGGCATCGGCATGCTGCTACGTAATACCTAGGATCAGAGCATTTAGCATGGTGCTCCACACGCGGCTCCACTGGACCGCCCGTATTGTGAAGTTTACGGTCGTCACTAACATGTTAACTAGTGATGCACACACGTGGAAAAAATGCACGTAGTAAACATGCAAGGAGGAACGAACACAATGTAATTAACTTTTGGGCACATCGTGTGTATAGTAATTTTTCTACACAATTATCCATTTTAAGATAAATTTTAACTAAATTTTAGGGTAACTTTTAATCTCTTTTGGAGTAAGTACATGCTCCTTCCGTTTTTTTTTTCTTTGCTTTACTTGGAAATACACAAAGTTTTAGGAGAGTAATATAATATTGTGAGTGGGTGAATAAATTATTATAGTAAAAGTATGATGAGGACCATGAAAGAGAAAATATGTGAGAGAGGATATATATTTTTATTATTTAAATGAGGACCATCAAAGAGAGAGAAATGATAAAATAATTTGAGTGGGATTTAACGTAAAAGAGGAAAATGATAAAATAAAGTATAAAGTTAAAAAAATATAGAAGTGATGCATTTAAAAAAAACATCTATAACAGGAAAGTGATGCAAATAATAAAAAAAACGGATTGATTTTTATTTCAAATAAAAAATTTGTAATCATTTTTATTGTAACTTAAGATGTATAATACTTCATTATTTTTAAGAGATTGATTTTATAGACGGTTACGTTAGTTTATACAATTATCATTTTAAGATAAATTTTAACTAAATTTAGGGTAACGTTTAATCTCTTTTAGTGTAAGTATATAACTTGTAACCATTTTTATTGTAATTTAAGATGTATAATACTTTGTAATTTTTAAGAGATTGAATTTATAGACGGTAACCTTTATACATTTTTAATTGAATGATTTGAACAGGGTTAATTTCTTATAAAGTAAGTAATTTATCAATAAAAGATATTCCATATTTCATATGTAAGTTTAATTCAATATTAGGGCTTTGATTAATCACCTCTAATGTACAATAATTATTCTACAAATAATTTAATTTCGGTTGATGATTTAAATTTAATTTGTAAATTATAAAGGTTCTTGATTGGAGCTTCATATTGGGGAAATCTGTGACAAAAATTCGGAGGGAAATAATTATTTTTGACAGGTGCATGCTGATCGCACAAATTGTTCACACCAAATATATTTTCATTCAATATTGACACATAAAAAAAAAAAAAAAAAAAAAAAAAAAAAAAAAAAAAACTATAGTTTGTTTTTAATAAAGAGATAGGATATACGGTGCACCAAAATGGATTAAAATGGATTGCTACATAGACTATTGATTTTAGAATTTTTTGTTTCGATGATGCATGGATTATTCAAATGTGTACTTTTCCATTATTCCATACATTAGACAACTAAAAGCTAAGATCCACAGATTCTAGTAACTAAGCTGAAATAAGATTGAAATTAAATAAACACAGTTAAAAATTTCATCGGGCTTTCTAAGTTGTATCTAATTTCAAATTAGCTACTGTTATGGCAACTCCTTTATTCACCCGAATGTACATAGAGTTAGGTTTATTCAAAGGGTAGTTTTTTGGCTCACCTTGCAACCTGATATATATATATATATATATATATATATATATATATATATATATATATATATATATATATATATATATATATATATATATAAATCATTGTTATGACTATATAAATATTTTTTTTTTCATTGTTATGACTATATATAGTTATTATTTACTATTGTTTAAAATAATATATACTACGTAGTCATTGACATTATTAAGTTGACAAATTATTGACGATCATGCAAATGATTTTTTTTTTTTTTTTTTTTTTTTTTGGGTAAGATTAGAGCAATCTAATATTACTCCCATTTCTAAAAGCTTTTTGTATTGAATGGTAATTATCTCATAGAATAAAGTTAAAACAAAAATAACTTTTAGAGACGGAGGGGTACTATTCATGTAACACAATTTTTCATCTGAAATTATAAAAAAATTAACATATGGAAAGTTACATTACCCACAAGGCCACAAGTAACTATGCATTTCTGAAGATCACCTAAGATATGTTAGCATATGTAACAAAAAAAATTATCCAATTTACCTCCATCATCCCTTCTCCTAAGTAACCCCTTACACCCATTTATCTCAATTCACCCAATAACAATATAATATAATAGTAATGGTTATGAATGCAATATGATAAACAAATATAATAATGTTAATTGCTATCAAATTAAATCATTTTAAGGTTATACTTTGTATGTGCTAGGACAAGACCGGGATAATAATTAACCACGTTTAATTTAAAGCAAACTTAACAAAGTATGGTTCGGACCTAAATTGATAACAATTACTACGTTCTAACAGATTTAAATAAGACAAATATGTTTACAAATAAAAAGTACAATGAACACACTCTTATTAGTTAGTTCACATTCTACTGATTCTAGGTTGCAATATCACAATCATCAAATAGATTTAATAAGACAATAATCTAAATAAGTGTAAAGTGAAAAGAACACACTCATATTAGTTGGTTCAAATTCCATTATGCCATATCAAAGTCATTGGTTAACGACGACGAATATTGCTGATTATGCATATTATACCAATTACAAGTTCCTTGATTAGATAGCCCTCTTCATTTTCTTCTTGAAATGATATAATTAGAATCCATCATTTTCATGCAAAAGATAGCACGCATTCAAGAGGGTTAGCATGAGATACAAGACTTAATATAATTAATAACCAATTAGATTGATGCAAATAAAACAACTCCAATTATAGCTTAAAGTTGGTAAATTTTATTACCAAATTAACCGGCTAATAATTCTAGCTTTGTAGAAAATCATAAATAAGAAATTTCTTTGGGTCATCGAAGCTACAATTAGATAGAAAGATGATCGTAGAATCTTCATGAACCTCAGGTGTTTTTTTTGTCACAAAAGTGAAAAGTATGTGTAAATAAAATAAATTAAATTAAAATAAAAATTTCTCCCTTTTTTTACAAAATTATTAATCATTACAAATATTAAAACATTAAAAAATAATGAAAATAAAAATTTAAGTATCACTTTAAAGACTTTACTAATCAGCAACTGCCATTTTTCTTAATTCACATAGCGGATTTAAAATAATTTTAGTGATTACTCTATGTATATAAAATTTAAGTTCAAACTACCTAAGTAATGATTTATTAATTATACAAAAATAAGTTATATTCAATAAATACAAGTTTTAACCACTAAAGAATACGAGAAATTTTTTTTTTTTAGGACCAACATATTAGAATTCATTTGATAATGATAAGTTTGAAATAATTTAATTCCAGCAAAAATAATTTAATTTCACTAAATATCAAGTGAAGTGAAAATAGCGTAATTTAACTTAGATTGATTTTCAATCATTCACCAATGTATTATTCTCACACATAAACTTATTTACTTTTTAGCTTTAAATTGAATTTTAACGATTGGGGTCACGTTATTGATTAAACTTTTTATTTTTTTATTTTTAAATGGAGATTAAACTATCTTTTATTCAATGATTAAAATTGATTGATACTAATTTTAACAAATCACATATGTATTGTCCAAAAATAAAAAATAATAAAAAAAATAAATAAAATTCACATAGTTTATATTAAATTATAAAGAATTTATGATTGATTGATTATATAATGCAGTATATAAAATTACCTAGGAAATTTGTTGTTCTTGACAGCCTTTTGCCCATATTTTCTCCAACGATAACCATCGTCAAGTATATCAACCTGGCTCCTTGTATGAAAAGCATACCTATGCCTTCTCAATTTCATTTTCTCCTTGTTATCTTTCTTGTTCTCTTTGATTCCACCACTCGACGATCCGACATATTCATTAGGAGCTAATCTTTTTCCATGATCATGTTGAAAATTCATATCCATCTCCATCCCTAGCTCTGTCTTTGTATTCGTCGTCTTTATCCCAATAAGTCCATTCTTGTAAACATCAATCAAAGACGACGAAGAAGAAGAGATGGGTGTATGATGAGAAATTGGAATAATGTTTGTCAATGAGAAAGGGAAATTTTCCAAGGGTATTGATGAAAATGGAGTAGTAGTCATTGTAATAATGTTCTTTAACTTCTATGAAAGAGAGAGAGAGTGAGAGAGAATGAATGAGGGGAGAACAACGATACGTTTCTAAATGGAATTATGGATGAAGACTAGTACAAGGAATTGGAGGTAGTAGAAGTCAAGAAGTTTTGTCATTCATGCAGTCATAAAAGGTAGAATTTGTGGGAAAAGGATATGATAGGCGGCTAATGAAGCCCCGGCTGCATATTATTTGAGATCCGTAACGAATGTAACTTGTTTTAATCTTGTGTCATACCCGGTTTTATTATTGTTTAATTTAATATTTTATTTAATTACGTAGGATTAAATTTTTTTAACGTTCCATGTAGAATTATAAATGTTAGTTATAGCCAATTAAATAAGAGATTTGTTTATTCTTTTAGAATTAAATAATTCAAATGCCACATAAGCAAAATTGGCGAATGAGATTTTAAAGTTTTAATTAATTAAATATAAATTATTTTTTGAAATAAGCAATTTTATCTAAATAAATATATAAAAAATGAGAGAAAATTCATAAATTATTTTAAAATAAAAATATTAGATGATATACTACGCACAACGAATAAAATAACAATATCACATAAATACAAAAAATATTTATTTAAAAAAAAAAAAGGGTTTCATCTAGTTTTATTTGATTTTGGAAGTTCCACTCATTTACATTCTGTTCAATTTACCTTATTTTCGTTCTGCTTCGATGCAGAACTTTGACCAATAATATCTTTGATTATAAATAAGTACGGAGAATACAATAAATTCTGACATTTGAATATTAATAAATTATTTATTGAGAAGATTCAATAAGTACCACTAGTAGAAAAACTAAATGGCCACCGATTCAAAACCCCCTTAAGGCACGTTTTGAACTGGTGTTGATGTAGTTGGTGACAAACCAAATAATAAAGGCACCAGTTCAAAAACCAGTGCCCTTTACATTAGTTAAGGGCACTGATTTGGCCTGTGAACCGGTGCCCTTTATGCCTTATTTTTTTTTTTTTTGTTTTTTTCATCTAAATTGACCAACATACACTTGAATTTATACAATAATATACATAAAAACACATATGTTTTCATTAATAACTTGTAAATTTACACTTGAAAAAAAATTCCAATTGGAGTATCACAACAACAAGAATAGAAGCAGCAACAGCTCCAGCGGAGCAAAATGTGAAGCAGCAAGGGCAGCACTGTCGGACGCAGCAGAGAAGCATTATCGGCAACATGAGGAAAGCGGCAATCTATAAATATTACTAAAATAACAACCGCTGATATCATCACTTTTTTCAAATTGTACATGTGTCAGCTTCTCCTTCATTTTTTTCCCACCTAAACTTTTTTTCCCTTTCATATTTTTTTTTAAAAAAAAAAACCTAAATACTTATTGCAAAATAGTTTAATACAGTACATAAAACTTTTTAGTTTTCATTACTTTTTCTTTTAAAAACCTTTTAAAAATCTTAAGGAAAACAAACAAACAAATAAATATATATATATATATATATATATATATATATATATATATATATATATATATATATATATATATATATATATATAAAAAGGATCTTAAAATGAGAAGGAATCTTAGCCATTCACACAAAACAATCCAACGACTGGTAAAAAAAAAAAAAATTCCATTGTTTCATCTCCCTCGCCAAACACGTTTGTGCTTTTCTCTCTCTTCTTTTCACAAGCTTTCTGTCTCTAAAAATTATGAAGTCTCTGTTTTATTCATCAATTAATTGCAGTATAATCAATTGAAAATGATTATATATTACAACATATGATTGCACAATTTTAGTGAATTATGAAGACATTAAAGGTCCTAAGTGTATTAGATAGCTGCAAACATTTTCGTCGAGGTTATGCATGCTTAGTTTAGATCTAATTTGCAGGCACTACTCAAATCGTTGCACATAGTCGAAAAAATATGAACATGTCATTGCTAGACTAGTATATTTGTTAGCCTTTGGATTGCATTGGATTAAGAATGATATGGTATATATATGATACTATGGAAAAACAACTATTATGCACGAACCATGAAGAATTCGGTGTTTTTGGTGATTGAAGAATTGATGATGAAGCTTAAAGAGGTGGCTAAGGTTGGTGAGATGGTGAGCATCGAGGTTTGTTGCGATGTCATAGATTTAATGTACGAGAACGATGAGATTTTGCGGATGTTCGTGGAATAGCCGGTGTACCTTGCGGCGGCGATTGTGGCGGCGGTGTATGCGATGATGGTGCCGAAGCACCGGTGCGAGTTTCCGGTGGTTGGTTGGGTGAATTTTGTGAGTGGTTGTAGAGAAGAGGATGTAATGTGGGTTGTTAAACTCATTCTTCAACATGTTAACGACGAACGAAGAAGGTAAGTATCAATTGTACATAATTGATAATCGATTTTTGATTGAGGTTAAGCTAAGGATTACTGATTTATATGTCTTAACTTAATAACTTTGGTTTAAGCTGTGTTTTTCAATTTTACTTAGCAATATTTGAGTTTCAATTGAGTAATGAATATGCATTAGTTAGTCCTTTGTTGTTTTATTTAATATGGTTTAAGCTGGTTGGTTTTGTTAATTGGGTGTGGGAATGCGTGGGAGTTGGAGCTGGTGATGTGGTGAGGTGGCAAGCTGCTGGTTAATTGAAATGGTGGTGGCGCTGTGGGGGCGTGAAGTGGTGCTACGTGGGTAATTGAGAGGAGCAGGGGAGGTATATTGGTGTGAATGGTGGAACAGGGGATTAGCAGGGGAGGTGAGTTTCGTTGGTGGTGTTGTTTCTTTGTTTAAATTTCGTTATTGAATTTTGGTTCGCGTGTGATTGCTATGTTAGTCATATTCGGCAAAGATGATCAGCAGAGAAAAGACACTGCAAAAAATATATATTTGCAATACATGTTGACCAGTGACAATGGTAGATATAAGATCCTTGGGACATACTAGCTTGAGTCAATCCTTGTTGTTAGTGAAATTACTTGTCTCTGGATATGAGGTTTCTTAGGTTAACACCTCCATACTATGATACGGAATACTATAATATTTGCATATTAGAAATTCTTTTGGTGGAATGCTTGGCACATACTCCTTTCTAGAAGTTTTTACAAAACACAACATCTTCCTTTTAAAAGCCAAGTGGCATATATTATAAACTCTTAATTCTAGTTAATTGGGATTTAAAAATCAAACAGACAAGAATCGTTTCATCTAATAAAATATTTGACCAGATGGTGTTTATAGGATTTGCACACAGGTCGTCTTTTGCAACTTCAGTCTGAAGAAGATAAAATTATGAGCTTCAAAGAGAAATGATTGATTTTCCAAGGGAAAATACTGAATAAGTTCATATGTCATTAGAACTATAAATCTATTAATAAAGGACAAAAAGTGTTCATTGCAAGCTTATGCTGATTCTGAATTGCTTTCTCATTTTTCTTTCCATTTCACAAAATTCAAGAATATCATGATCAAAGACAGGATATGTAGATTGTATTTTGTATATTGTTTCCGTTTCTTTCTCACTCTTTTGTGTAGATTTAATTTACTGGTTGAGGTTGCACAGAAGGATGGAAAACTCTAGCTTAAGTGGGCAACTACCTGCAGGTGTGTTCAACCAATCCAATTTGCAAACTGTGTATGATTATCCCTCTCATTTTTTTAACCTTTTGCTTCTTTTTTTTACCTTACTTTGGTGATTTTGTCTCAGAAGCTAAATGTGAAATTAATCAATAAAGTGATTGTAATTTTACTAGTAAATTAATTCTATGTGTTTGAAAACAGGTTACTCAATGGCACTGTCAATATTGGGACCGGCTTCAGTAGTGAGCTTCGCCTTATAGATTTGCGAAATAATTTCATTGAAGAACTTAATTTAGGAGGATACAGTCACAGCATTCTGTAAGTACTATTGTATACATTGCTTTTGGTTTGTCTTAATCTTGAATTGATTCAGCTGTTTGTTGGTATCTATATAATCATTTTATTGCTGGAATAATTAAGAACCCATGTAATTTGTGGCAGACTTGATGACAACCTATTCTGTAAAAGTCAAGAAGCAATAGGAATCTGCAAGAATAGCAAACCATTGAAGGCTTCAAAGTATATACCTAAAGTGCATTGTGTTTCTCTATCTTGCTTTACAGATTTAACAGGATCTGATTATAGACGTCCTTATCTTGCTCGTCTGGTCTTTCTATCTTTTAACTTTTCTAATGTAGAAAATTTGGTTTACTATGACTTTTTGGATGGAGATCTGAAGACTACTATTGGTTCCTTTGTTACAAAAATATGCTTGGTTAGTTCAATGATAGAAACTGAATTTGATTATCTTGTGTTGGAAATAGCATTATTTCCTCCTTCTGGCGTTCATTTTGATCGAACAAATATATTAGATTCTTGCTCATTTTATCAAATTAATGCTCATTTGTGAGTGTGTTTGAATGTTTTAAATACGTTAGCCTACTAGCTCAAGGGTAGAGTATTGTGCAAATGCACAAAAGATGTAGGTTCAAATCCCACGTAGGTTCTTTTATGTAATGTGGAGACACAAGTTTGTATGAGAGTTAAATTGTAACAAAGTTTATATAGTTATAAATCATTTCAAACCATTTTTTTGCTCATATAACTTAGTACGAATTTGAACTTTTATTTTTTTTTTAATTAATTTTGTTTATAGAGATAACCTATGTAGGAATTGAACCTACATCCCCTATGCATTTGCATAGTACTCTTCCAATTGACCTAATAGGTTTATCATATGTTTTAAATCATTTTCTATGTTATAAATTTTTAATCAGCTCATTTGATAAATCAACAAAGAATTGTTTGCTCATTTGATAAAATGAACAAAGAATTGTTGCTCATTTGATAAATGAGCAAAGATTTGTTTGCTCATCTGATAAATGAGCAAAGAATTATGTGCTCATTTGATAAATGAGCAAAGAATTGTTTACTTATTTTGTATATGGACAATGAACTTTTGCTCATTTGACAAAATAAACAAAGAATTGTTGCTCATTTATCAAATGAGCAAAGAATTATTTGCTCATTTGATAAATGAACAAAGAATTGTTTGCTCATTTATCAAATAGTAATAACACCATTTTTTTACCACCCACTTGATGCTAGCCTCAGCTATCCTGCAATACACCACATGCCCAGCTGCCTAACGCACTCAACAACAGCTAGTGACACAACATCACACCCATCCTCCCTGGCCACAGATAGCCCACACCATTCACACAACGCCCAAGGCCACAACAAATAAGTCTTGCTGCTTCTACCAAACATAACCCCCCACACAACAACTCTTCACGGAGCCATTAAAATCAAAACCACACAACCAAATAATACTCAACACTTCCATCAACTCAGAAGTAAATGACATAAACTCAAAAGTAAATTACATAAGCAAAAATATATTGACATGGTTCAGATTTAGTGCCTATCTAGCTTCATCTGTTATAGCGTCTCTGATATCACCTTTCTTTTACAGCCAACCAACAAAAGACATAATACTTCGATTGCCATTCTAATTTAATGAGTAAAGAAATATTTGCTCATTTGTCAAGTGAGCAAGTAATTGATTGCTCATTTCACAAATGAGCAAATAAATACTTGTTGATTTAATGAATGATTAAAGAAATGTTTGCTCATTTGACAAATGAGCAACTAATTGTTTGCTCATTTGACAAATGAGCAACTAATTATTTGCTCTTTTGACAAATGAGCAACTAACTATTTGCTCATTTGCTAAATGAGTAAAAAATTGATTGCTCAATTCTCAAATGATCAAAAAATTGATTGCTCATTTCCCAAATGATCAAAGAAATGTTTGTTTATTTTATAAATGAGTAACTAATTATTTGCTTATTTGACAAATGAGCAAACTAATGGCTGCTCCTTTCACAAATGAGCAAAGAAATGCTTGTTGATTTAATGAATGATTAAAGAAATGTTTGCTCATTTGACAAATGAGCCTAATCATTTGCTCATTTGACAAATGAGCAATTAAGTTTTTGCTCATTTGTTAAATTAGCAACTAACTATTTGCTCATTTGCTAAATGAGCAAAAAATCGATTGCTCATTTTCCAAATGATCAAAGAAATGTTTGCTTATTTTACAAATGAGTAACTAATTATTTGCTTATTTGACAAATGAGTAAACTAATGGTTGCTCATTTTACCACCCACTTGATGCTAGCCTCAGCTACCCTGCAATACACCACATGCCCAACTGCCTAACGCACTTAACAAAAGCTAGTGACACAGCATTACACCCGTCCTCCCTGGCCACAAATAGCCCACACCATTCACACAACGCCCAAGGCCACAACAAATAATAAGCAAATGAGCAAGAATTATTTGCTCATTTGACAAAATGAGCAAAGAATAATTTGCTCATTTGAAAAATGAGCAAATAATTGCTTGCTTATTTGACATCATACACAAGCCAAATAAGATAAATATTATGCATCATCTCTTATAAGAAAATCTTGTAATACTTAAGGGCTAAATAATAAGACAAATATTGTGCACCAATTTATTCCTTGCTTTTGCTTATTTGTACAAACAACCAAGAATTAGTTTGATCATTTGACCAAAGCTCCTATCTTACAGTCACCACAACTCAACCATCACCTTACACCACAAGTCCACCCTCACCTTACCCAATCACATGCACAACAACAGCAATAACACCACAATAGGCCACACATCCTAATATCTGCACCACCAACCATGCCCTGCTACCAGCAATTTTGCAGCCATCGTTCCCGGCCAACACTAAGCTGCTGCTACAGTCCTCACAGCCACGCCACACATTGCAGTATACCAACAACACCCTGTAACAAATTACCGCCAATAACGATCCCATAATAGCAACCCAAACCACCCAATTTCCTCCATTCAACCCTCCAAACAAAAGTGATGTCATGCTATCAGGTAAGAGGTAAAATAAAACTTCTTTGATCACTCATACACTCTCAACCACCACTTCTCCTAGAAAAAATGTAACTAATAGGTAAAAACACAATTATACTAATGAACTCCAATGGGCTACAGTGTTGTATACAAACTTCACCTCCGATTCATAAAGCCACACATTTCATGACAGATGATGCTCATTGTAGCAATAAAATAGAAGATGCAAATCAATATTGTTGCTAATAGTGCTAGAAAGCTCATGATAGAATAGTCTGAAAGCTTCTTTCAAAGGGCAGTTCATTTTCCGCATCAAAGTATCCAAAGTATTACCTATGAACTCATTCAAAACAAACTCATTGATAATAGAGTACGAAGTCACAAGATTTCTAACAAGCATTTATCAAACACCTTGTATGCACTATCAGGATATTCATAAGTATCATAAAAATGCACCAATAACCCATTATAAACCAAGTTTTAATTGCAACACAATTACAGAATTCATAACAAAAATTAATCAACTAAGTAAAAGGATTTTGTCAACACAAACAAGATAATGATAAACAACAACAAGCGTAAATTCGAAAATACTAACAAAAATTATGAAAATTATATTCGGAAAAAACTAACATAACCTTTGTTGATTAGTTACCTGTATAACCTATGAAGCTTGTTGATTCTTGTTGCTATTGAAATCTGACAAAAATCGAACGGAATTGTGTTTGCTCATTTTAAATTTTGTTTGCTCATTTTAATCCTGTTTGCTCATGCAATACGAAAATCCTAAATTGAAAACACTAAACTCAAAAAATCTAGTAAAAAATTAGAATGTTAAATTCGAATAACCAAAATTAAGAGCTATCAAATTCGTAAAATTTCATAATACAAAAATCAAAAATTAGAAAATCAGATTTGTAAATTATGACGAAAATACTATTTTGGGACAAATTAAAATCAAATTAAGAGAAATTCGAACAAGATTATTTGAATTTATCAAAATTCGAACAAGTTGATTTGAATTCATCAAAATTCGAACGAGATGATTTGAAATCGTCAAAATTACAAAAATCAGAACAAGAAGATTGGGAATTCAATTGAAATTATCTAAATTAAAATTAAATTAAGAAAAATTTGAAAAGTACCAATTGAAATTATGCTACAGTGAACAAGAGGAGAAAGAAATTGTCGATCTTCAGTTGTCTCCATTGAAATCCCACCATCAAGTTTTGTAGATAAAGAAAGAGGAGCATACAAATTATACGTAATTGGGGCTGATGTTTTTGTTTTTAAAATTACATTATTGCCATTACTAGTTGAACAATCTCAGCAGTTGGATCTTATAGTATCTAATGGTTGTGATGAGTTCTCATATATAATAGTGTTCTCACATAAAGGGTGGTTCTCACAGGATCCCGACCCTATATATATATATATATATATATATATATATATATATATATATATATATATATATATATATATATTACTCCATCTAATTACAAAGTATGCTAAATTTTATTGTAGACATGAATTTTGTTTATATTATTTTAATTTTTATAGTTTGATTTATTTTAATAATATTGTATGTAATACAAAGATTTTACATATTTTTGACTGATATGTCTTTGAAGTTTACACAATTATGTTTTTTTTTATTATATCCGTGTTAATCTAGTACGTAATATACAAGGCTCCTATTACAGCAATTTAGTGTTAGTGAGATCAATAATAATCACCAAATGACTTACGATCAGCTCCTATAACAAGTTACTCCATTTTCATCAACAATTAAATTTTTACTTTTTTGTTACTTTGGATACTATAGCCATATCTAAAATCAAGCCTAACATTCCACAAAGCTCAAATCTGTTTGGCTTGAGAATCAATAGTTAGTAGTTAGTACATGCTTGAGCTAGAAGATATGGTAAATTAAAGACCTCACAAAATCAACCACTCCATCAAGTTTAAAGGTCTAGTAGCTAGTGAATACTGAATACAATACTTTTCTCACATATGGTACAATTGATTGCAAGTTTTAGACTTTTCAAGTCCCATTTGCTTGAAAGAAAAGAAAAGCAAATAAATTCCAACTTTATTAAGCAGAGTTGCATACTTTAAAGGTATAATGTGAACGAAGATATTCATCAGCCAATAGTAATTATATACTGTGTGAACCACCTGAGAATTTTCTAAGCAAATAAAACAAAATTCAATCAAATTAGTTCTTGAATTTCAAAATTGAAATCTGAAATAGTGGATTAGACGTTAGATATTCATTACAAGTTTCAAATTTAAATCTATGTTTCCATGAGAATTTTGTAGATTGCACTGAATTGCTAAAAAAAAAAAAAAAAAAAATTAAACAAATACAGGAGTATATTGTAGACTGTATTGAACTACATCATGTTTTTTCTACTTAAAAATAATGTTATTATGGCCTTGATAGACATCAGAATTATGATTTCAGAACCATTCAAATTACCCCTTAAACCATTAGGTAACATTACCACCTTCTACCTATTACAATCTTCTTGATATATTGTGTCTCTCTTTCCATCATATATATAGAATCTAAAACTGTATTAAGCAGAAGATAATACAAAGTACATGATTTTTCAGGTTTTTAAAATGGATTTGTAGTCCCAACATATGAACCACAACCATTAAAATCAATTCTACAGACTAACGCAATCATATATGTTAAGCTTTGATAAATAAAATTAAATTGCCACAAAGCAAGAAATAGGGAGTTCCTCCACAATATACAACGCAAATCTGAATAGAGTAGACAGCATCAACATGCATCCATCATCTTACATTGCACAGAAAGCCTAGAAAACTACAAGAACGACTGAACGAGTAAAGCACAACTAAAAGACTACTTCAAAATATTACCTAGTCATTGCAACATTAGATCAAATAAGCATTATTAGCAACTAAACAAACCCAAATCTATAAGAAGGTAAAAATACGAGAGTATAAATTTATCACGGCATAATAAGGCTTTTTTACAACATATTTAATCATGGTAAGGGCTTTCAATAAAAATAAAGATTACTTTAGAGCAACTCCAATGGCAAGCTAATTGTCAAATTAGTTTGCCATGCCACATAAGCTTTTAAGCTAATTGTCATTTTAGCTCCAATGGTTAGCTAATAACTTACTATTTAAATGGACCACACCTCCTTAATTTACGTTGATAAATTTCTTTTTATTTATTCTAATTTGTTTTATTTTAGCAAGTTTTTTTCCAAGCAAATTAGTTTTGGCTAAACTTATTGCATTTTCTAGCTCTAATGGTTAAGCTAGTAGCTAGGGATTATTTAATATTGCACGCAAGTCCCTAGATACAACCATCGGAGTTGCTCTTAGCTAGTATAGTTTTGAAATGATTATTATTAACGTTTTTTTTATAGGTAAAAACAAAATATGTAGTTGGCTTGGTGCAGCTTTCATATATTTGTAATTGAGATAAGATTTTCGATAACTAATAAAAAATTACATGTGATCCATAGTTATGACCTAAAATGATCATGGAGCACCTCAAATGACGCTCAATTTAAACTTTAATAAGAAGCATATAGGTGGTAGCTACTAAATAGCTTTTAAACTTCATCGAGATTGTTTCAATATTAAGTTCATGTTAGACCTCATTACGATTGTTTCAAAACCAAGATCTATAAAGGGATCGGATATTCCTTACTTCTGTAATTTTGGCTTCTAATTGGTTATAATATACACACCCGCCAAAATTATAATAATTCCTCACTAATATATTGAGTGATTGCATTTGGTAATTTGTCCTTAGGCTTTCTTCACATCACTTATTCCATCCTCTTCTTTCCTTTCCTTGCATCCCATCTCCTCACTTATCACCTTCTTTTCAGGGAGAACTATATAGAAAAGTAGGAAGAATAAGGGAGAATAATCAATTTATTAACAACTCAAAGATATTCATTTAGCAAAACGTCTGCCATATATTTTAATACAAGCCACACAATTGGCAATGGACTCTATGTGGAATGTGGTCTGAACTTTTTTTTTTTTTTTTTCTCAAAAATCATTTAAATGATATTTCTAAATTCTTAAATATAAAAAAATTTCAAAGTTTTATGAAAAAAAAAAAAAAGAATTTTTAATTAGAAAGTGGGTTAAGGGGTTCTTTGTTACTCCCTCAATCCCTTTTTGTTTGCACCATGAGCCCACTTTTAGTGAGAGCCTTTTGGATTGAATGGTGCAAACTAAAAGGGACGAAGGGAGTAATAAATTTCCTCTCTCCTCTGATTGGCCCTCAATCGACCTCTCTCTTGTGTCTTATCTAATCTGACATCCTCAACAGCAGTATCTTGATCTTAGAAATTCGACGGGGATGGTGATTGAACTTGGTCAACAGAGGTTGGATGTTGGCAATCATTAATGGTACTTTGTTACTCCCTCTGTCCCATATTATAGTTCTTATTTTCTTATTTTAGAGACCCAAAATGTTGTTCCTGTTTCTATTTTTGGATAGTAGCTAAAGACTATTATACCCTCATTATTTATAACTTTATTCATTGTACTTCCTAAATTATCCTTAAAATTTCCAATTGCTTTGTACTTTTTCCCACTTTCGCTCTGTAGCTTTTGTCAATAATTGTACTTTTCACCTTTTTTATATATATTTATGTAGGTAAGTTTTCCTCGCCTTACATGTGGGCCATGTTTTTAGACATGCCAGCGCTCCAAGGAAAAGAAGCTAGAGAAAGAAAGTCACCAACAAGTTTTTTAAGGAACTTGTAAACCATTTACAGTTGTAAAGGTTATACCCCATTCACAATTACAAAGATTGCTAACTCCATAGTGGTCTGGAACCATGACTTGATGTTCGAGGATGATGGTACGAACTTAACCTTAAAAAGGTCAAACCCGCCCTAAAATAGGCCTTTACTCAATTCTAATTGATATTCATTCGCGCTTTTCAATCAACATACATGCATCAAATTAATCCTAAACCTGTTTAATCTATGTTGGTTGATTATTAATGCACAATTAAGTCTAATATTGGTGATCACTTGAATTAAAATCATATTAAACCTAAATCCAATTTATTAATTATCTTATTAAGCGTGATTTCAATTACAAATTCCCCTTAAACCTGCAAAAAGGGGCGTGATCAAGCAATAACAATAAATCATTGATAATCAAGAAACATATAATTAACATAATAATCATCATCTTAAAAACATCGCAATCATAATCATAAAAATATCGTTGGTAGTAAGATCCTAGGCATGATACTAAACATATTAATAACAATCCTACCATGTTACTAATAACAAAATCAATACGTTATCCCAGACATGATCTCTATTAAAAAGTATTTAAATTACTCAATTTGATGCTTCAACTTTCTTGCTACAAAATAATACGCACGTTAGTAAATTTCAAGATAGTAAATCAATAAAGTGAATAATTAATTAGGAATAGAAATATGGATTTGGGTCCAAACCCTCAGAAATATCAACCTTTCACGTCGAGGTCGAAGACAACGTCGAGTATGGTTGGAGTTTTGAATCACGCAAAGGAAGTATGGTGAATGATTGGGATGTATCTAGGATGTGTTTAGGCTTAGAGCATGGGTTTAGGAATTCCCTCTCGAATTCTTGTTGTAGGTTATTGATGATTGTTGTTGATATGCTTGTTGATGTCCTGGAATCGAGGAAAACGACCTCTGTTTACAAGGAAAAAAGAGAGTCGAATGATCGGAAAAAGATCAGAAGTTCTAACTGTGATAAAACTTCTTGTCGCGACGCTATGGCCCTTGTCGCATCGCGATAGGGTTATCGTGGCACGATGATCCTGTCGCTATGCAATGATTCTGAAGATAGAAAAGTTCAAAAGAAGTTTGGTTTCTGATGGTTTATCTTTGCAAAATATATCCGAACGTCTTCTGAAAAATTAAGGATTATCATAAGAGTTCTATTTAATCTCAAACTCTTGATTGTTATCTTTCCGGAAAGGATAGATTAGAACCTTCTAGAAGATTCTAACTGACTTAGGTTAGGAATATGATCATATGGGGCCTAAATAAAATATTTGGACTCCATATAAACATTGGTTCGTACTAAAGGTGGACTTAGACTCGGTTTGGACTCGGTTTGGGCTCGGTTTAGTATTTTTGCGATATCTCACTCATTTTAAGTCAAATTTGGGCTTATAATATATCGTTGGAAAGCTCTTCTCAAGCCTCATCCATCCAAACAATAATTGGACTGAGAAAATGGACCAAAATAATCAGGTTGGACGTTTTATGGTTATAGGCACGAAAATGATACTTTTTGGGCACGAAATGAATGTTTTTGGGTTTAAGGAAACGAAATGGAGCTTTTTAGGTCTAAAAACATTTTGGGTAAGTTTAGAAAGATGGTCAAGGCTTACGGAAACTTCGCGCGACTCTTCGACTCCTTGCTGAACTCGTCAATAACAACGTGAAAGGCACTCATCATTGTTTTGGTGTTTGGAGAGACACGATCAGGTGTCTACAACTTCATTCACTTTATCCTCTCTAACTTTTGTCTATAAATGTACTCTTCACTTTTTTTTTTATGTACTTCATTCACTTTCTCCTCCTATTTCTTAAATACCGTGAAAAAACACAAACAAGAACTATAAATTGGGACAGAAGGAGTGTATATAATTTATATTTATTTAAATTATAATTATACAAATAATTGTAACAACGAAAATTAATTATAACATTAGTAGTAGTAGTAATAACAACAATAACAATAATAATTTAGTTCAATAGAACAGAGGCTAACTCTATTAGAGTACGTGAAATACTCGTAACATTAGATACCCAAATAAAAGAAACGATTATATTGCCCAAACCAATGGCATCCAAAGTATTTTATCAAACCTAAGACATCCAAATTGAATTTTAATTTCCTAACTATAACATACAAACTCATCAAAAATAATACAATGCATTTAATCATGTTTAGTGGACCCTTAGCAACTTTTGTGGTGCCTAATCAAGTAAAAGGTTTCATAATAATTCTTGAACAAAGAAAACTAGTTTGTCATTTTTGTTCATCTTTTTCTTTAGGATAGGGCACATGTCACCTTATTTTCCAAATTTCATTACAAATTAACATTTTTGGCATCAAACATTAATCAAGTACTGTGTGCATCGCCTATCATGGGGATGTTCATGATACAACACCTCATTAATTGCTCCTAAAAATATAATATGAAAATAAGATATTTGGGTTTGGTTATAGAGTTATACTATGCTCAAGATAAAAATATTTGATAAATCAAGAACTCATAAGTCGTGTATTGTACGTGATTTTAATAGAGTCTTTTTAGGTAATTTTCGAGTCTAGATTAATTGCTTATAGTTTTTTTTTTTAACTTGATTTGGTTTAGTTGTGATCATATGCAGTGGCGGACCCAGGAATTTCCGACTGGTGAGTCACAATCGATAATCAAGTATCTAAAAAAAAAAATTTACCGAACAACCAAATAATAGTACTAAAAAATACATCCAAATATTCAAAACAGTACAAAATACAACCAAATGTATGTGGAAGATTAGCAAATTCATGTTCACAATCGATAATCAAGTATCCTCTTTCCTGGATCTTGTGGAAGATTAGCAAATTCATGTTCACTTAATCTTTCACCAAAGATTGGGGCATTAGGAGAACATTGGCCTTGTTCATTTTGAGGGGAATTTTGAGTGGAATAATTAGATGGAGATGAATGTTGTTCACTTTCTTGAGGTGGACATATAGTTTGTTCACTCTGTTGAGGTGGAGATATAGTTTGTTCATTTTGTGTGGGATGTGGAAGAGAAGTTGAAGTAGGATTCTTTTTAGCAAAGAAGCTAGTAATGTTTTGCAGTTCATTTGGAGTGCGTTTTCTCTTCATTCTGAAATTTGAATAAATAATCAACTAAAGCAAGCAAAATTCCCCAGAAAAATTATTTACAAAGATCATTTTACCAAACAAACCACAATTCACATAATCACATATTCACATGGTCAAAAAGGTTCAAACTTCATCTAAAACCCAACAACATTATTACATTAAGGTCATTACTCATTAACAAAAGGTTCAAAGTTTACCAAACAAACAAGTGATTGAAGACTTGAAGTGAACAACTAACAAATCAACCAAAGTTTAATAGAATTAACTAATTAGACTTGATTAAATTGAAGATTAGAATTTTAAACTAAAAATTAGAAATCAACTTACTAGCAAAATGAGAATAGGAGATTAGACTTTAGAAGAAGCGACGAAGCGAAGAGCGGTGAGCGCAGAGCACGCTCTCGACTCTCGAGCAGTGGAGCAGGGCAGCAGGCGACTGCCGACTAGGCGAGCAGCAGGCCAGCAGGCAGTATCACAGCTTGAACAATTAACAAATTCACCATTTCACAGCTTGAAATCACAAGCTCACAGGGCAGCAGGCCAGCATCACAGCATCACAGCTTGAACAAGTATGTAAAGTGTCAATTGTCAAACATTTCACAAATTCACCATTCAGAATTTCATTGAACAATTCACAAAATCACAACAATTAGGGATTATTGAAATTGAGTTGATTATTGAACAATTGAGTTGATTATTGAACAATTAGGGATTTAGGGTTCAAAGAATCAAATTTAGTATTACTAATTCATAACTAACAAGTAATATCAATTATCAACAATTAAACAAATTTAGATGAAGACTAAGTTAATTAATTAATTTATGCGAAGAGGAACTGAGGAAGACGAAGAGGAACTAAAGTGTCAAACATTTCACAAATTCACCATTCAGAATTTCATTGAACAATTCACAAAATCACAACAATATATAACAAAATTAACAATTAACAATAATCAGTACTCAGTAGGCGTCTAGGCAGCGTCTAGGGCCACTGGGCGTCTAGCGATTAGCGAAGCAATCAAGCAATTATCAAGACAATCAAGTTATCAAGTTATCAACAATTAAACAAATTTAGATGAAGACTAACTGAGGAAGACGAAGAGGAAGACTAACCTCACGTCCTCACCTGAATTTATGCGAAGAGGAAGACGAAGGGTCGAAGGCACGAACTGCGAGTCTGCGAAGAGGAACTGACTAACTGAGGAGTGAGGAAGATGCTTACTTGCGAAGTTGCGAGTTGCGAACTGCGAAGAGGAGGACTGGAGGAGGCGATTATGGAGGTGAATAGGTGATTGATGATGGCGAAGGATTGAAGCCTTGAAGGGAATTAGGGAAGAGGCGAATTGGCTAGGGCATGAAGGATTGAAGGCCATGAACTGAAATACTGAATTCGTGAATTTGGGAAAACTGATTTTTTTTTTTTTTTTTTTTTTTTTTAAAAATTAACTTAAAATTTTTTTTTGGGCCTGGTGAGTCACTTGACCCACCAAGTCTAAGCCCAAGTCCGCCACTGATGGTGATTGAACTTGGTCAACAGAGGTTGGATGTTGGCAATCATTAATGGTACTTTGTTACTCCCTCTGTCCCATATTATAGTTCTTATTTTCTTATTTTAGAGACCCAAAATGTTGTTCCTGTTTCTATTTTTGGATAGTAGCTAAAGACTATTATACCCTCATTATTTATAACTTTATTCATTGTACTTCCTAAATTATCCTTAAAATTTCCAATTGCTTTGTACTTTTTCCCACTTTCGCTCTGTAGCTTTTGTCAATAATTGTACTTTTCACCTTTTTTATATATATTTATGTAGGTAAGTTTTCCTCGCCTTACATGTGGGCCATGTTTTTAGACATGCCAGCGCTCCAAGGAAAAGAAGCTAGAGAAAGAAAGTCACCAACAAGTTTTTTAAGGAACTTGTAAACCATTTACAGTTGTAAAGGTTATACCCCATTCACAATTACAAAGATTGCTAACTCCATAGTGGTCTGGAACCATGACTTGATGTTCGAGGATGATGGTACGAACTTAACCTTAAAAAGGTCAAACCCGCCCTAAAATAGGCCTTTACTCAATTCTAATTGATATTCATTCGCGCTTTTCAATCAACATACATGCATCAAATTAATCCTAAACCTGTTTAATCTATGTTGGTTGATTATTAATGCACAATTAAGTCTAATATTGGTGATCACTTGAATTAAAATCATATTAAACCTAAATCCAATTTATTAATTATCTTATTAAGCGTGATTTCAATTACAAATTCCCCTTAAACCTGCAAAAAGGGGCGTGATCAAGCAATAACAATAAATCATTGATAATCAAGAAACATATAATTAACATAATAATCATCATCTTAAAAACATCGCAATCATAATCATAAAAATATCGTTGGTAGTAAGATCCTAGGCATGATACTAAACATATTAATAACAATCCTACCATGTTACTAATAACAAAATCAATACGTTATCCCAGACATGATCTCTATTAAAAAGTATTTAAATTACTCAATTTGATGCTTCAACTTTCTTGCTACAAAATAATACGCACGTTAGTAAATTTCAAGATAGTAAATCAATAAAGTGAATAATTAATTAGGAATAGAAATATGGATTTGGGTCCAAACCCTCAGAAATATCAACCTTTCACGTCGAGGTCGAAGACAACGTCGAGTATGGTTGGAGTTTTGAATCACGCAAAGGAAGTATGGTGAATGATTGGGATGTATCTAGGATGTGTTTAGGCTTAGAGCATGGGTTTAGGAATTCCCTCTCGAATTCTTGTTGTAGGTTATTGATGATTGTTGTTGATATGCTTGTTGATGTCCTGGAATCGAGGAAAACGACCTCTGTTTACAAGGAAAAAAGAGAGTCGAATGATCGGAAAAAGATCAGAAGTTCTAACTGTGATAAAACTTCTTGTCGCGACGCTATGGCCCTTGTCGCATCGCGATAGGGTTATCGTGGCACGATGATCCTGTCGCTATGCAATGATTCTGAAGATAGAAAAGTTCAAAAGAAGTTTGGTTTCTGATGGTTTATCTTTGCAAAATATATCCGAACGTCTTCTGAAAAATTAAGGATTATCATAAGAGTTCTATTTAATCTCAAACTCTTGATTGTTATCTTTCCGGAAAGGATAGATTAGAACCTTCTAGAAGATTCTAACTGACTTAGGTTAGGAATATGATCATATGGGGCCTAAATAAAATATTTGGACTCCATATAAACATTGGTTCGTACTAAAGGTGGACTTAGACTCGGTTTGGACTCGGTTTGGGCTCGGTTTAGTATTTTTGCGATATCTCACTCATTTTAAGTCAGATTTGGGCTTATAATATATCGTTGGAAAGCTCTTCTCAAGCCTCATCCATCCAAACAATAATTGGACTGAGAAAATGGACCAAAATAATCAGGTTGGACGTTTTATGGTTATAGGCACGAAAATGATACTTTTTGGGCACGAAATGAATGTTTTTGGGTTTAAGGAAACGAAATGGAGCTTTTTAGGTCTAAAAACATTTTGGGTAAGTTTAGAAAGATGGTCAAGGCTTACGGAAACTTCGCGCGACTCTTCGACTCCTTTCTGAACTCGTCAATAACAACGTGAAAGGCACTCATCATTGTTTTGGTGTTTGGAGAGACACGATCAGGTGTCTACAACTTCATTCACTTTATCCTCTCTAACTTTTGTCTATAAATGTACTCTTCACTTTTTTTTTTATGTACTTCATTCACTTTCTCCTCCTATTTCTTAAATACCGTGAAAAAACACAAACAAGAACTATAAATTGGGACAGAAGGAGTGTATATAATTTATATTTATTTAAATTATAATTATACAAATAATTGTAACAACGAAAATTAATTATAACATTAGTAGTAGTAGTAATAACAACAATAACAATAATAATTTAGTTCAATAGAACAGAGGCTAACTCTATTAGAGTACGTGAAATACTCGTAACATTAGATACCCAAATAAAAGAAACGATTATATTGCCCAAACCAATGGCATCCAAAGTATTTTATCAAACCTAAGACATCCAAATTGAATTTTAATTTCCTAACTATAACATACAAACTCATCAAAAATAATACAATGCATTTAATCATGTTTAGTGGACCCTTAGCAACTTTTGTGGTGCCTAATCAAGTAAAAGGTTTCATAATAATTCTTGAACAAAGAAAACTAGTTTGTCATTTTTGTTCATCTTTTTCTTTAGGATAGGGCACATGTCACCTTATTTTCCAAATTTCATTACAAATTAACATTTTTGGCATCAAACATTAATCAAGTACTGTGTGCATCGCCTATCATGGGGATGTTCATGATACAACACCTCATTAATTGCTCCTAAAAATATAATATGAAAATAAGATATTTGGGTTTGGTTATAGAGTTATACTATGCTCAAGATAAAAATATTTGATAAATCAAGAACTCATAAGTCGTGTATTGTACGTGATTTTAATAGAGTCTTTTTAGGTAATTTTCGAGTCTAGATTAATTGCTTATAGTTTTTTTTTTAACTTGATTTGGTTTAGTTGTGATCATATGCAGTGGCGGACCCAGGAATTTCCGACTGGTGAGTCACAATCGATAATCAAGTATCTAAAAAAAAAAAATTTACCGAACAACCAAATAATAGTACTAAAAAATACATCCAAATATTCAAAAACAGTACAAAATACAACCAAATGTATGTGGAAGATTAGCAAATTCATGTTCACAATCGATAATCAAGTATCCTCTTTCCTGGATCTTGTGGAAGATTAGCAAATTCATGTTCACTTAATCTTTCACCAAAGATTGGGGCATTAGGAGAACATTGGCCTTGTTCATTTTGAGGGGAATTTTGAGTGGAATAATTAGATGGAGATGAATGTTGTTCACTTTCTTGAGGTGGACATATAGTTTGTTCACTCTGTTGAGGTGGAGATATAGTTTGTTCATTTTGTGTGGGATGTGGAAGAGAAGTTGAAGTAGGATTCTTTTTAGCAAAGAAGCTAGTAATGTTTTGCAGTTCATTTGGAGTGCGTTTTCTCTTCATTCTGAAATTTGAATAAATAATCAACTAAAGCAAGCAAAATTCCCCAGAAAAATTATTTACAAAGATCATTTTACCAAACAAACCACAATTCACATAATCACATATTCACATGGTCAAAAAGGTTCAAACTTCATCTAAAACCCAACAACATTATTACATTAAGGTCATTACTCATTAACAAAAGGTTCAAAGTTTACCAAACAAACAAGTGATTGAAGACTTGAAGTGAACAACTAACAAATCAACCAAAGTTTAATAGAATTAACTAATTAGACTTGATTAAATTGAAGATTAGAATTTTAAACTAAAAATTAGAAATCAACTTACTAGCAAAATGAGAATAGGAGATTAGACTTTAGAAGAAGCGACGAAGCGAAGAGCGGTGAGCGCAGAGCACGCTCTCGACTCTCGAGCAGTGGAGCAGGGCAGCAGGCGACTGCCGACTAGGCGAGCAGCAGGCCAGCAGGCAGTATCACAGCTTGAACAATTAACAAATTCACCATTTCACAGCTTGAAATCACAAGCTCACAGGGCAGCAGGCCAGCATCACAGCATCACAGCTTGAACAAGTATGTAAAGTGTCAATTGTCAAACATTTCACAAATTCACCATTCAGAATTTCATTGAACAATTCACAAAATCACAACAATTAGGGATTATTGAAATTGAGTTGATTATTGAACAATTGAGTTGATTATTGAACAATTAGGGATTTAGGGTTCAAAGAATCAAATTTAGTATTACTAATTCATAACTAACAAGTAATATCAATTATCAACAATTAAACAAATTTAGATGAAGACTAAGTTAATTAATTAATTTATGCGAAGAGGAACTGAGGAAGACGAAGAGGAACTAAAGTGTCAAACATTTCACAAATTCACCATTCAGAATTTCATTGAACAATTCACAAAATCACAACAATATATAACAAAATTAACAATTAACAATAATCAGTACTCAGTAGGCGTCTAGGCAGCGTCTAGGGCCACTGGGCGTCTAGCGATTAGCGAAGCAATCAAGCAATTATCAAGACAATCAAGTTATCAAGTTATCAACAATTAAACAAATTTAGATGAAGACTAACTGAGGAAGACTAACCTCACGTCCTCACCTGAATTTATGCGAAGAGGAAGACGAAGGGTCGAAGGCACGAACTGCGAGTCTGCGAAGAGGAACTGACTAACTGAGGAGTGAGGAAGATGCTTACTTGCGAAGTTGCGAGTTACGAACTGCGAAGAGGAGGACTGGAGGAGGCGATTATGGAGGTGAATAGGTGATTGATGATGGCGAAGGATTGAAGCCTTGAAGGGAATTAGGGAAGAGGCGAATTGGCTAGGGCATGAAGGATTGAAGGCCATGAACTGAAATACTGAATTCGTGAATTTGGGAAAACTGATTTTTTTTTTTTTTTTTTTTTTTTTTTTAAAATTAACTTAAAATTTTTTTTTGGGCCTGGTGAGTCACTTGACCCACCAGGTCTAAGCCCAAGTCCGCCACTGATCATATGATGCTTTTATGAGTAGTTTCGCTAATTTTGTTCTTTTTAACGTATTTCAGGTTTATGAGGCTAATTAGTAAGTCTTACGAAGTTTCAAATCTTTACCATAGCTCACAGCTCATTTTGAAGACCAATGTGAAAAGAAGCCAAGATCGGATACGCCTATGTCATGCCGAGTGGGTAGCAAGGAACGTCAAGGCATGGCCATGCCAAGCCATGACACAATGGTGCCTTAATGAGTGGGTTGCGCAATAAAGGAGACACACCTATGTCGAAATTCAACACGCCCATGTTTTGCTAGAAATTTGTGATGCTTAGCTACTGATTCCGAAATTGTGAAGAGGCATGGACGTGCTCTGTGCAGCTCTCCCATGCATCCCTAGACAAGCAGAGGCGGTTTTAAGCCGTTTAATTTCCATATTATTCTATCTTATATTCTAGCTTTATTAATTATAAATACTCCTTAGCTTTATTATTTCATCGTCATTCATTACCTTAGAACCCTAGTTTTCTTTCTAGACTTTATTTTCAGTGTAATTCAAGATTTATGCACTCAAGATTCATTGTTTACGAGTAATCATGTATTCTTTAATTCTTGTTCTTGTTTTTGTTATTATGTGTGAATAGTTTTCTTATTCTAAGATCTAGTGAAACCCAAATATGATTGATGCATGAATTAATTATGTAAGTTCTCTAATAATAATTGCAATTGACATGCTTAATTGATTGTGCTTATGCTAATGTTAGATTAGTGACAATTGGTATTTTTATAATCCAATTTTTTATCGCACTGGGAGTTGAGTTTTAACGGATTTGAATAGATCAATTAAGGGTTTGAAGTTTTTCATGAGAATATTGCATTTTGAATGAATGATTAGGAAGCTAAGTAATGTGCTTAATTTCTCTAATTTGCATGATTGCACAAGAAATGCCATGCCAATAAAAAATGTTTGATATGTCAACTCAGTCTAGATTAGCGAACTATCACTTTAAGAGTGATTGGAAGGAGGGTACATATTCTCACCTTCAAAGTGTCCCTAATGGAGACTAAATCCCTCTACTCAAGGTTGAAATGTCATTTTCTTACCAATAGGCCAACACTTAAGTTGGTATACTCAAATACATTGTTAAAGGGATAGCAGTGTAATAGCACATGTGGAAGCTTATAATAAATTTATAACTAGTTAATAATGTAGTCCATCGTTATATTGATAGATATTGTATTGTTGATGATGAGGATAAATTTGATGATTCTCTGATTTTGTATGTGTATAGTTTTCTAGGAAACTTTAATTTGGATTGCTTTGTTGAAAATGGAATTTGTTTAGGGGTCACTAATACAAAAAGGGGAATATAGATTGCCTAAATTATTTTTGGTATATAGAGCGTCGCACTCTTCTGAGGGGGTGCCCTATAAAGTCTATAGAACGCCTTTTTGGGGCAATCTATATCTAATACAATATAGAACGCCTATCTAAGATGACAGCTCTCTATTTCATGTATAAAATAATTAAAAAACAAGGGAAAGAGAGTTGTCATCTTAGGGCAGGCGCTTTATAGTTATGTTAAAATAGAACGCCTATTAGAGATAAGCGATCTCTTTTCCTTACTTTTTTTTTAAAAAAAAATATTATTATTATTATTATAATAATAATCTTTTTAAAAACAAGTACTGTATTTCAATTTCAATAACTAATTCATGAAAATAAATAAATTACATTACAATTCAAGTTCAGACCAAACGATACCAAACGACAGAATACACGTCAAGCACCACCACCACAACAATCAGCGCTACAACCACCTCCTTTGCACCACCACTACCCACGTTCTAATTTTTGCATCAACAATTCAGACAACCACCACTTGACCACTCCAATCACAGCAGCCACAACCCACACAAAGAAAACACCGCTGCTATCAAGCTCCTGAATCAACCACCCACAAATCAACATAACAACAACATCCAACAACACTGCCAAAAAACGATTCATAATTATTGTTGTGACAAGTTAAACGACGCCCTTATTTTACCAAGTAACGCCCACATTTAAATATAAATGGACAAACATACCCTCGCGTGTATTCCATGACCTAACTCAATCTAACATTCTCTTCTCCCAACAAACCACCACCGACCGAGGGCAAGTCATTGGACACATCGACGGAATCAAAATTGGCTTTTTTTTTATGTGAAGGCCAAACCCCTAATTTTTTCAAAACTCTAGGGAGAAACTCCTAGAATTTTTTCAAAAGTCCCTAGGAGATTCAAAAATTCTAGGCGTTTTATCCCGTAGAATTTTCCAGTTTTTTTCCTTTTTTGTTTTTATCATAACTTTTCATCCGAAACTTGAATTAAGACAAATAATATATCTTTGGAAATATCTAGAAGTCTACTTTCCAACCCAATTTGAATCAAGTTAATATCATTTCTAGATCTTAAGATATGATCAAAATAGTGCAAGGGTGTTGGTTTTGGACCAAACTTAGTATTGTAGCCATATCTTAAGATCTAAAAATGATATTTATATGATTCTAATTGGGTTAGTAAACAGACTTCTAGAGTTTTCCAACGATATATTATTTGTCTTAATTTGAGTTTTGGATCAAAAGTTATGAAAAAAACAGAAAACGCAAAAAAAACTTAAAATTCTATGAGTGGAAACGCTTAGAATTTTCGAATCTCCTAGGGACTTTTGAAAATTCTAGGCGTTTCTCCCCTTGAGTTTTGAAAAATTTAGGTGTTTGGCCTCCATAAAAAAAAATTAAAAAAAAAAGACTTTAATTCCGGCAATGTGTTCGATGACCTTGCCCTCGGTTAGTGGTGGTTTGTTGGGTGGAGAGAATGTACGATTGAGTTAGAGGCCAGAGAAGAAAAATATGGAGTACACCTAAGGGTATATTTGTCCATTTATGTTTAAGTGCAGGCGTTACCCGGTAAAATAAGGGCGTCGTGTACAACCTAAAATCCACCCATATTCGCGGTGGGTCCAAAATTCATCCCCATCTCCGTGTCGGTGGGTACAATTCCAAAATCATCCCCGCCCCACCCCCCATTTAGATATCCACCCCCACCTAATACCCCACTCAAGACCCGCCTAATCCCTGGCTCCCAATATACAATCCTACATAACTAATATAGATTACAAAAAAAAAATATTATTTTTAAATATTACACACTTTTTTGTTTATAATATTAGTGTACAGAGTATTATATCTACTATTTTATTTTAAATAATATTTTTTATAAAATAGTATAAAAGTATATAATTTTTTTTTAAAAAATATGTTGTGGATATGGGGTGGGGATAGGGTGGGTACGAAGTGGGGCGGGGCAGGGATGGGGCGTTTACAACCTAAAATCCACCCCCGTCCCATCACCCATGGCGGGTGTTTCGGGGTTTTTTGAAGTGTCCTGCGAGAGAGTTACAACACCGGGAATGCACGCCTGACTTCTGTACCTGCAAAACCACGAAACTCCGGTTGGGTGGATTTCCGCCTCCGAAGGTCAAGTTAGTATAATTCAGGATGAGATTATGTGCGGAAAGTAAACGGGTATTTCTCTCGGATTCCGGGAGATTCCGCAATTAATATTGCTCGGGTTTTGTGTGTATTTTCTGAATGCCAATAAATGAGGTAGATTCCTCTATTTATAGCAGATGAAGATCTGCTCTCCCATTGGGGATACAATGCCACGTGGCATCCATTGGTTGGATGCCCATGGTGCTATAGGGAGGTGACACGTGTTAGGCCCTCATTGGGCCACGTGTCTAGGGTAATTTTTACCCCAAACATTTGCCCCTCACAGGTGCTGACGTGGCTATGCCACGCGGCACCCCTGTGACACATGTCAGCAGGCAGGAGGGCGACGATTCGCCTCCTTTCCTCTATTTTTTTAAATTTCAAACTAAGGGGGGAAGAGGAGTTGATGGTTCACCTTCTGAGATTTCCTATAAATAGGGATCTCCCTCCTTTCATTCCTCACTTTGCCATTTTTGAGAGAGATTTCTTGAGAGAAAAAGAGAGAGAGCTCCTTACCCCGCCTGCTTGCTCCTGCAAACAGCCTTCAACTTCCATACATCCGGATACCGTTTGTGTTTCGTAGCCCGTCTCACTAAGGTATCCTTCTGAACTAGTCAGTTTCTTTAGTTGGATGTTTGATTATGCTGCAACCGGCTCTTGCCGTCTGGAGCTTCTTTAGGCAATTTTAATAACAAATTGCGTCTATTGAGAATCTCAGCCGGTGTAAACCGTCTGAGGTATCTTCAAGCAATCTCATTGGTGAGTTGCATTCAATAGACCCTCAGCCGGTTTACGTCGTCTGGGGCATCAACAAGCAATCTCATTGGTGAGTTGCATTCAATAGACCCTCAGCCGGTGTAAACCATCTGAGGTATCTTCAAGCAATCTCATTGGTGAGTTGCATCCAATAGACCCTCAGCCGGTTTACACCGTCTGGGGCATCAACAAGCAATCTCATTGGTGAGTTGCATCCAATAGACCCTCAGCCGGTGTAAACCGTCTGAGGTATCTTTGATCAAACTTTCTTTTGAACTGCTTCGCTGTTCCCTCAGGCAGTCTCACACCTTCTGGGGTATGAGCAAGCAATTCCCTTCTAAGATGTTTTGCTGGAGCCCCAAACCGGTCTTTTACTGCTTGGGGTATCTGCGAACAGCCTTTTGATTTAACACTTTAACGAATACGCAACCGGCTTTCAGGCCGCCTGTGTTGGTTTCGTTCAATTCTTTTCGCGAGTTGTCCACTGATGAGCCTCAGCCGGTTTATACCGTCTGTGGGGGTCTTTGGACAACCTTTGATATCTACCACAACCGGCTTTTCCCGCCTGTGGTATCTTTGGGCAACATTGGTGATTAATTTTTCTCTCCTTTGCGAATTTGCAGTCTGCTCAAAGCGATATCGTCTGGGGTATCTTTGGTCAACAGCCTTTCGCCTCTTTTCTCCAAACTTTTCAATTTCAAGGTAACGTCTCGGTTCCTTGTCTTTTGGAGTTTCTTTATTTTTAAATCTTCTGGCTGTATATATCTTAGAATAATGACCTCACCCATCACACACACGGCACACCACAATTTAGAGGTCAGCCGGTCTCCTGATACGGCTGAGTCTAGGACTGGGGGTGCCGCCTCTGGGTACGGGGAATCTCCTTGTTCATCTCCGAAACCGACCGTCTCTGTCTCTGTGCAGGACGCCATGGCTCATTCAAAAAAGACTTCCTTCGATCCAGAGTACAGAGAAGAAGGCTCTGGCGAGTTGCCGCCTGACCCTAATCAGGCAGAGGTGGCAAGGAATTCACCGCATGGCACTCCAAGCACTCCCAGTGATGGGATATTAGGAATGGATCAGGGAGGCGGTGAAGATACCGCCTCACCCCTTAGAGCTGAGCTGGAAAACCAGGAAATGGATTCCAGCGACGATGAGATCGCCTCCTCATCCAGTTCAAAACAAAGTGGCCGTAGTAGCAGCCTCTTGACGCCGGATGCTGATAGTGAGGCGGAGGAAAGGCCCACATGGAATAATAAAGGCGACCCTTTCCTCATCGCCGTCTCAGCTAAGGATAGGGCTAGCATGGCCAACAACTTAGAGGAATTTATAAGGATTCGTCCTCTTGGAGAGGATTGGAGAATAATTGTGCCGCCTGAGATGGGCACTATTGTTTGGGAAGACGAGCAGCCTAATGCAAACGGGTACTTTGGCTGCTATGAAACGGCGTTTCTGGCTGGCCTCCGCTTCCCCTTTCATAACACAATCAAGGCCATCCTTCGAGGGTATGGCCTGGGCATCTGGCAGTTAACCACTAATTCTTGGGTTAACATCTTGGGATATATAGCCGCCTGTGAGATGCAGGAAATCAACCCCGGCTGGGAGGCCTTTGCTCATATGCATTATTTGAGCAGAAGCCAGGCAGTTGGAGAGCCTGGTACACATTGACCACCTATCCCCAGTACCTGATGACCCTAGACAAACCGTCTAAGTGGTCGGACTGGAAGAACAGGTTTTACTTGGTCTCCGCCCCCACCCAGGAGGAAAACCGAGAGTATAGGACATACAACCAGAAGCCAGACCTTCTGGGCCATAAGTGCAAAAAGCCTCGTATCCCGGATGAGGACTACGAGCGAATAATCGAGTCCAAATTCTTTGAACAGACTACAACAACCCTCTCTAATGGGGAGTTAATAAGCATACCCAGAAATTGGGTGCCCAAACAAGAATTTCTTCGAGACGAGGCATTTTTGTCCGTCTGTAAGCTTAGCACTCAGTTTGATAAACGTAGGTCACATTAGGGATTGCCCCTATTTTGTTTGTAATGATTTGTTTCTCTACCATTCTTTTAACCGGATGGGTTCTTTTGTGCAGTGCGCGGCCTAGCTATGTTGCCTCCAGACAAGACGCCTGCTAAATCAGCCGCTGAAATCCGCAAGGCTAATGCGGAGAAAAAACTTGCTGCCCAAGCGGCAATAAATAAGGTAGCTTGCTTTTTTTTCGTCTTTTTGCTTCCATTTCCGTTTGAGTTTTATGCCGCCTGACCTTTTTGCTCGTTTCAAGATGGGAGCAAGGTGCCCCGCTCCGTTACAAAACTAATAAGGCCTAGGCCGGGGGAGGAGCCGGCCATTCACAATAAGGCGAGGAAGACCTCCTCCCTGATAGTTCCCAGCCGGCTAATGGTTGGGGGTAAATCTGTCAAGACAACAGGTCTGGGGTTCGACTTGGTCCCCAAGCAGCCGGATGACCAAGAGGCATCCAAGGGAATGGCGCCGCCTCAGGCATCCGGCGCTTCAGTACCGGCTGAGGGTAGCTATGACCCTCACCAAATATCTCAAGGTACAGATGATCCCTTCAACCCTACTTTGCTTGGCAAGCCCATGCGGGTCAAGTCGCACTCCCAGCTCCAGCCAAAAGACTCTTCTGGCAGCCGGCAGTCTGTTGGGGGGAAGTATGTTGCCTTCTCACCATCTTTTTCTGGTGCAGATCACTCCCCTCGCTGGCCGGATGTACAGCAGTACGCCCGGGCTATGCTGAAGGCCGTACCCAGAGAGGAAAAGGAGGCGATCCCAAGGATCCACACCTTCAACGCCGACCAGGTTATGGCCGGACTGGCTGAGGTATATTCTTCTTTCAATTTGTTTAAGTTATTATGCCGGCTGACCCCTTCTAACACCATTTGAGCTTTTGCAATCAATGTTGCGCGTGGAGGGGCTCAAAAAGGCCTACAACCGCAAATGCGAGGAGGTAAGACGGGCTAAACGGGATGTGTCTGTGGCACATAACGTTGCCCAATATTCCATGATTATGCATGAATTAAAAACTAAAAGCATAAACATGCAACAGGCGGACTCCATCAAAACCCTCCAAAAATCTCTCAATGAAGCCTACACCAGGATTTTCAAAATCTAGGCGGCAAAAGAGAATGCTGAGGCGGAGTTGAAGAAGGTGACCGACTCTTCCAAACTTCTGGAGTTGGCCAGGAAGGAGAATACAACTCTCCTAGCTGACAACGTCCGTTTGAAGGAGGCGGCAGCCAAGGCCAACGACAACTTCAAATCTACGCTGAAGGCTGAACAGAGTCGGCTCATTAAAGAGAATAAGCAAGACTGCGTTGCTCGAATACAAAAGGCTTGGTCCCTGGTTCATCCGGACACGAAGTATACCATCTGGGAGCTTGCCTATAAATACGCTGATCTTGCCATTGAGGTCGAGGAGTCGAACCTGCCGGCTCCAGAGCCTTATGAGGAGTGGTTCCAGATGCAGATCGATGCCATGCAGGCGGAGATCTACTCAGACGCGGGAGAGAATCAAGAAGAGATTGTCCCTCCTGCTTCAGGAGCCGTCTCGCAGGACCCGGATCAGCCTCCCCCTCAACCCTAAGCTTTTGTCCTAATTTTTCCGGCCTACGTGTCGTGCGCTTCTTGTATCTTTTACCGGACGGGGGTCCGGCTAACAATTTGAACAAATTTGATGTTTATGTATATATATACCGACTGAGTCGGTTTTCTTTGCGATACTTGTTCTATTCTCTCCATATTTTTTTTTTAAAAAAAAAAAAAAACCTGCCTAATATTGCCAGATGTGTTGACTATGCCTGCCCCTGGGTGGGTGGTTTTTTTAGTGCAAACACTAAGCAAATAGCCGCCCATACTTATCCAGATCAATATTTAACAGGTTTAGGTCAGGCGGGTATAGGTCAGGCGCATGCTAAGACGCTGACTGCCGCTTTAGTTGTATTAGAGCGATAAAATGAAATCGGAGGTCTATGCGACCGTTTGTATGGGGAGTCGGGGCCGGCTGGTGGCAGAGTTCCGCCTTACCGCCTGAGCTGCCTTGGAGCAATGATGGTTGCGATTTGAAATGTAGTCTCACCGGCTGGGATACCTTGGGGTAACAGCCAGTGAAGCTGTTGGAAGTTCACTAGTTTTGGGGTCGACTAATGGGCGCGGTTGCCGGCCGGGTTGCTTTTTGGCAACAGCCGACAACCCAACAAGATTTTAATTCTGCCGTCTGTATTGCCTTGGGGTAATAACCGGCTATCTCGTTTGCAATAGGTCAATCGAACGATCGTGAACTTAACCTAGCCGGTTAAGTCCGTCCAATGTTTTGACACTTAGAACAATGTACCACCCGGAAGGGAGATGTTCTCTTCGACAAATTCACCCGGAAGGGTGTTGTCGGATGCATGTTCATAGGTAGAGCAGGCGGTTTAAATATGTTGGCTCTGTGCCGTTAAACAGCTAAGTTAGATACTTAGCATTTTTTGGTTTTTTCGGGGCAAACGGATGCCCTGTCTTAGAAAGTACCCGGATGTGTTATTCACATTGGGACTGGTACACAAAGAAATTGAAATAAGCTATTTCTCATTCATTTACTCTATTTACAAAAAATGATTACATCTCCCTAGAAATAGTACTTTTTAAAGTTATCTACGTTCCAGGTTCTGGGTAGCTTTCTACCGTCTGGGGTTTCCAGGCGGTAGGTGCCGCCTCTGACTTCGTCACAAATCCGGTAGGGGCCTTCCCAATTGGGGGTCATTTTTCCGTGCTCATTTGCCCTGCCGGTGGCTTCCATTTTTCGTAGCACAAAGTCCCCAACTTTGAGGGGCCGCTTGTGTACTCTCTTGTTGTAAGCCCTCGTCATTCTCAGACGGTATATCTCATGACGCAAGGCAGGATTTCCCCTGCGTTCTGGGAGTGAATCCAATGCTAGGCGTATGACCTCCCAGTTAGCCTCCTCATCATAGAGCATGACTCGGAGTGTTGGCTCATAGAGTTCAATTGGCAAGACAGCTTCAGTGCCGTATGTCATGAGAAACGGGGTTTCACCGGTTGCTCCCTTTTCAGTTGTTCTGATGACCCAAAGGACGTGGGGTAACTCATCCGCCCAAAGACCACCGGCTCTTTCAATCTTCTTTTTTATGCCGTCTGAGATGAGCTTGTTAAAGGCTTCAACTTGACCGTTTGCTTGGGGTCGGCCAACAGATGCAAAATAATGTGAGATCCCCTAATCTCCTAACCAATCCTTGAGGGCAGGCGTTTCAAATTGAGGACCGTTGTCAAAAACCATAGACATAGGCACCCCGAACGGGTGATGATGTTCTTCCAAATGAAGGAGATGACGTCCTTTGTCTTGATGCCTTTGACCGACTCGGCCTCAACCCACTTAGTGAAGTAATCTACAGCCACCAGAATATATCTGCTGCCGCTTGAGGCAGGCGTATAAGGACCCAAGATGTCCATGCCCTATTTTGCAAAGGGAACCGGGCTGTAGATAGCAGTCAGATCTGTGGCCGGACGGTGTATGAGCTGGCCAAAATTCTGACACTTGTCACACTTCTTCACTAAATCCAAGGCGTCCGCCTCAAGAGTAGGCTAAAAATAGCCTTGTCGTCTGGCTCTCTTTTCTAAAGTCCTGCCGCCTATATGTGAAGCACAAAAGCCCGCATGCAGATCCTCTAGCACCTCTTTTCCCCTTTCTAGGGTAACGCACTTCAGCAACGGCTGGAGGTATCCCTTTCTGAAGAGTTCCCCTTTAAACATCTCAAAGCTTAGAGCTCGCTTTTTAAGTGCTGCCGCTTCTGATAAGGCATCCGACAGGGTGTCGGCTACCAAATAATCCCGGATGGGGTCCATCCAGGTGGAGCTTCGGTCAAGGATTCCAATGGGATCATGTCAATGCTTCTTTTTTCCATGAATTCCCAGAAGACTGACCTAGGCATATCACAAGTGGCGGATGAGGCCAGTTTGGACAAAGCATCCGCCTGCTTGTTCTCGGACCGGGGCACCTAACATAGGTGGAACTCTTCAAATGCCCCCGCATCTTCTTTGACCGCCTGCAGGTATTTGACCATTACCGGATGGGTGGCTTAGTAGTCACCATTGAATTGGCTAACAATCAATTGAGAGTCCGAGCAGGCGTCAACTTTTCTTGCCCCTGCCGCCTTACACATGCGCATACCGGCTAGCAGGACCTCATACTCAGCTTCATTGTTTGAAGCTTGGAATTTGAACCGTAGTGCATATTCGTATGTATCACCTTCCGGAGATTTGCAAATTACGCCTGCACCACAGCCATTTACCGTAGAGCTTCCGTCTACAAATAACTTCCAAACCTGGTTGGCGTCTTCCGGCTGAGAAAGCCTAGTCATTTCGACAATGAAGTTGGCAAACGCCTGACCTTTCACTGCCCGCTTAGGTTCAAAAGTTATCTCCAGGCTTTGAATTTCAACAGCCCACTTGATCATTTGGCCGGATGACTCCATGGTAGTCATTGGGCGCTTTAGTGGCTGATCAGTGTAGACAGTCACCGGATGGGCCAAGAAGTATGGCTTCAGCCGCTTGACTGCCTTGTAGAGAGCCAGCCCAAATTTTTCTATCATTGGGTACCTGAGCTCAGCGTTTCTGAGTATATGGCTGATGAAATACACTAGGAGTTGTTTGCCGTCTCTTTCAGCAAGGAGAACAACACTGAGGGAGTGATCTGAGACGGCTAGGTACATGTAGAGAACCTCCTTGGGCAGGAGGCTCACTAGTCTGGGCAACGAGTGCAAGTGTTGTTTTAACCTTTGAAATGCCGCCTCAGCCTCTTCTCCCCATTCAAATATGGACCTCTTCCTGATAGCCTGGAAGAAGTAGAGGCACTTGTCGCCTGACCGGCTGAGGAATCTTCCTAATGTCGCCAGGCAACCGGTTAGCTTCTGGGCCTCCTTGACGGTTCGGGGTGATTGCATGTCAATCACCGCCTGTACCTTCTCCGGATTGGCCTCTATGCCTCTTTGATCAATCAAAAATCCGAGAAACTTCCCAGACTCAACATCAAAGACACACTTCTTGGGGTTAAGCATGACCTTGTGCCGCCTGAGTGTGGTGAAAGTTTCTCGGAGGTCAGCTAGGTGATCCGCCTGGAGCTTGGATTTGACTATCATGTCATCAATATACGCCTCTACATTCCTTCCAATTTGATTGGTGAAAACCGTGTAGCAGGTGCATTCTTCAACCCAAACGGCATCACCGTGTAGCAGTACAACCCCTGATCAGTGACGAAGGCCGTCTTCTCCTGATCCTTCTTCCATAGGGGAATTTGGTGGAAGCCTGAGTAGGTTTCCATGAAGCTCATCAGGGCATGGCCGTCTGTAGAGTCAACCAAACTGTCTATCTTAGGAAGCGGGTAGCTATCCTTTGGACATGCCCTGTTCAGATCTGTGTAATCAACACACATCCGTCAGGTACCATTCGGTTTTTTGACGAGAACAACATTGACTACCCAATCCGGATAGTAACACTGCCGAATGAACCCAGCGTCGAGGAGATTTTTGACCTCGGCGGCTGCCGCCTTAGACTTCTCCTCGCCATGATCCCTCTTCTTCTGCCTAACTGGCATTATTTTGGGGTCAACGGCTAACTTGTGGACGGCTAGATCCGGGCTGACGCCTGACATCTCCTCCACTTCAAAGGCAAAGAGATCTTTGAACTCTCTCAGAAGTTGGAGCAAGTCTGCCCCCAACTTTTCAAAACCAACCGTCCCAACCTTGATTGTTCTCTCAGGGCGGCTGTCGTCCAGGACGACATCAAGGCTTTCACCAGCCGGCTGGGGCCGGGAGTCATCCGGCCTTTCCCCGGCTAGTGATTGCTATTTCATTTTTCTGGCGGGGGCCAATTGGTCCGCCTTCTCTTTGTGCCGCCTGCCTTGGGGGCAGGCCTGGGTTGTTTGTCAACGAGGTAAGTAGGTTCCTCGCTGGGTCCGGCTGCATGGGCAGTCGGCTTGACGTCTGAGAGATAGCACTCTCTAGCCGCCTTTTGGTCCCCGTTTAGGGAGCCCACTGACCCATCATCCCTTTCGAACTTTATCAGCATGAGAGAGGGGATGATTACAGCTTTGGACTCGCTGAGGGTCGGACGGCCCAATATGAGGTTGTAGGCAGTCAATTCCTCGACCACCAGAAACTTGACAACCATGTGTCGTCCTTCCCCTTTGGCTCCCAGCCGGATGGGTAGGTCAATCCTACCCACCGGATGCACTACCCCACCTCCAAAGCCGACTAGAGGGTGGGGAGCTTTGTGCATACTGCTGGGCTTGTACTTTAGCTTCGCCAAGCAGCGATAGCTTATCAGGTCAGATGAGCTCCCGGTATCGATTAAGATCCGGCCAACTCGTTGATTGGCGACTTTACATTCGATGACAATAGGGTCATCGTGGGGTCGCCTGACCGTACCCCTGTTCTTCTCAGAGATGAACACCTCAGGGAAGACGTCTTTTGCCGCCTGGCCCTCATCCCCTGAAGCGGACAACTTTCTAATGTTGTCCTTGGCACCCCAGATGGTGGGACCACCGCTAGCGAAGCCGCCTGCAATAGTGTAGATATGCTCCTCATCGGTGTCTGAGCTTACAACCGGCTTATTTGACGGTTGTCCACCGCTTTTGGGGTTACCTTTGGACTTCGTCAGGTAGGGCTTCAAAGGCCCTTCATCAGCTAATCGGTCAAATAGTCGCCTGAGGCTGTAGCAACCATTGGTTTCATGGCCAATGTCCTCATGGAATTGACAATACTTGCTCTTGTCCCGATTTTTGACAGCGCTCTTCAAAGGAGCTAGCTTCTCAATGGTCAACCAGTTTTTTATCTCCATGAGGATGGAGGAGCAGTCCTTGTTGAACTCGTACTTGGGGACATACGGTTCTAACTTCTTTTGCTTTTTCTGGGACGACTGACCTGGGCAGTCAGCTGCCCAAACTTCTTTTCTTTTCTTCTTTTCTTTTTTGGCTAGTTGTTGGAACCGACCCTCTTTATTGTCAGCCCGCCTAGGTTTTGACGAGTGCTTGATGGCACAGAGTTCCGTTGCCTGTATGTAGGCTTCGGCCTCCATTAGTGCCTCGTGGAGGGTAGCAACCCTCTTGCAGACCAGGTCGCACTTGAATGTTGACCCATCCTTCAGACCCTTGAAGAAGTCTGTGTACGCAACTTCGTCAAACAGTCCTTGTATTTGAATTCTCATCAGATTGAACCGCCTGACATAAGACCGAAGTCCCTCTTTGTCTCCCTGCCGGATAGCCCCTAGATCGAGACTTGTCTTCTTGGCAGGGATGTTCATGGAGAAGTTGGACGCAAACAGATATGCAAGCGTCTTAAAGTTATTGATGCACCCAGCCGGTAGGTTGCCGAACCACCGTTAGGCTATGCCCTTCAGCGTTGCTAGGAAGCATCGACACCAGGCAGCGTCATCCAACCCCTGTAGGTACATGAGGTTGGTGTAGGCCATCAGGTGGTCTTCCGGGTTGGTGGTACCGTCGTAGGTACCTACCAACACGTTCTTAACCTTGGCCGGCTGTTCCACCTCGGTTATCTCCCGGGAGAAAGCCGAAGGCTGTTCCCCTAGGTTTAGCAGCCGGAGCTGCCAGTCCATGGGCTGGACGGTGTTTGCCGCCATTCCCCCAAAGGGAGACAGCTGCATATAGGGTGATCCGATTCCATATGGTTGTTGAGGCACATATGGGACCTGATGGATCACATGAGGAGCAGTACGAACGGACGTGCCGTGTGACTGGCTCCTTGGGTGGGTTCCCGAATGCTTAATCGAAGAATTGCGGAAACTATCAGGGTAGGTCGACATAGAAGCCGACTGAGACATGCTCTGACTTCTCTTCTCCTGGATTAATAATCGGGCATCAGAGAAAGTCTTCTTTGACCCATCCGGTTGTATGTGCCGAATGGCCTTTCGCTGCCCTGATTTAGGGAAACGAATTTTTGAAAGGTCGATCAGGGGCCCATCCGCCCCCTTAGGCTTCGGGTGAGGAGTAGGCACCCGGTCTTTAATTGGCTTCTTCACGGAAGCCTTTTTGGCCGACTGGCCCTTGCTGGAGCCAGCTGACTTCTTGATAATGTCCTTGATTTCCCCTTTAAAACTAGTCATGAGATTCATGAGTTCGTCCCTGGTGACGGGAGCAGCCCCCTCCGCCGCCTGGGGTTGTCCGGGGTGCTTGCCGCCTGGGTTTTTGGGGCAAGCTTTGTCTTGGTCCTGTTCCTTCCTTTCTTTGGAACGGGTGCGCCTAGAACGGAATGACCCGTCTGGGGCCATATAGGTTTCGACATTGTAGTCGTCACCGCTTCCACTTTCGTGGTCCGTATGGACCTCAGGGTCAGCCGTGGGCCGGCTGCCCTCTACAATTGGTACATTTTCAGATGTCATCTCAGTGGTACTCTCCCCACAGACGGCGCCAAATGTTTTAGGGTTTTTTGAAGTGTCCTGCGGGAGAGTTACAACACCGGGAATGCACGCCTGACTTCTGTACCTACAAAACCACGAAACTCCGGTTGGGTGGAGTTCCGCCTCCGAAGGTCAAGTTAGTATAATTCCGGATGAGATTATGTGCGGAAAGTAAACGGGTATTTCTCTCGGATTCCGGGAGATTCCGCAATTAATATTGCTCAGGTTTTGTGTGTATTTTCTGAATGCCAATAAATAAGGTAGATTCCTCTATTTATAGCAGATGAAGATCTGCTTCCCCAGTAGTGGTACAATGCCACGTGGCATCCATTGGTTGGATGCCCATGGTGCTATAGGGAGGTGACACGTGTCAGGCCCTCATTGGGCCACGTGTCTAGGGTAATTTTTACCCCAAACATCGGGTATGGTTTTTATCCCCATTCCCGCCCCACCACCCGCCAAACTAATATCCATCCCCGTCCTAGTGGGACGGAGATGGGGCGGGTCTCCTACTTGACCCGCCCCACTGACATCCCTAGACACGATCTATATTGTACCATGTAAATTGGGTACATCACATAGAGGTGTTAACTTAGATGGGCACTCTATAAGTTTTGACATACAAAACGCTTATCTTACATAAGCGCTTTGTATAATTCTAGAGATCGCCTATGTAACTTGATAGTTTTGTATTGTATGTTACTTATTCCACTTTTTTGTGGTAGTGTTAAACATTGAAGTTAGGTTGGGTTCTATTTGATCAAATTTGCTTTTTTGAATAATAAAAAATTATAATTGAAACTTTTTGTAATTTGAATAGCTGATTTTCTAACATTGTACTATGAATACCTATTATATAAACTAGCTCTTAAGTAGTTTGGTACCTACCTACAGTGTCCTTAATTTTACATATATAGTCTTGTAAAAATTTCGATTTCCAATGTTTAATATACTATGAGTAATCGTATTTGTTTATTGCAATGTGAAGCGCACAGCCACGCATCATGCAATTAGATCTGGTAACTATTTAATGATGAAGGGAGTATATTTACAATGCAAAGTTGATAGTTAAGTGTAGATGCTAACTAGTTTATTTGAAAATATTTAAGGAGTGGTGTGAAACAATGAAGTTAAGTTCGTTGTGTTAGAGCAAGATTAGCGCAGTCTTGTCTTAAGACTTAAATCTATTGTCATATCAGTTATTAGCTTAAATTTAATTATTTATTTTTCATTTAAAATTATGTTAAGACTCCTTAAGACTCAATCAGATTTATTTCTTCATCCCTACGACTCATTTTAGATTTCTTTAAAATATTTATTATTTTTTTTCCTTTTAACATATTATATTTTAATATTAAAATTCACATTATGCAATATAGATGATGCATAAAATTGTTCTAAAAAAAAAAATGATGCATGAAAATAAATTATAATGGAATTACTTGAAATTTAAAGATTTTAAAATACATGAAAAATTAAATAAAAAAATTAAAAAAAAAAATAAAAACATATTGCATTAAGAAAGTTGTAATTAAAATAAAATTGACTAATGTAAAATTGATCTGAACCCCAATACGACTTTTTAAAACTAATTTTTTTATATTATATATTAAAATTGTATATACGTAGTAACATATTTTATGTTATTGAAAATGAATACAGTAAAATGAAGGTCCACAATCCAACGATGGGTATGGATGCTCTTCAAGTTTTTCTAGTAAGTCTTGCTGCAGCTGGATGCATACACTTTGTTTCCAAAAAAAAAAGAAATACAACGTATATTTACAATTTTTTTTTATATAAATCAAATGGTTAATGTTTTTAAAAAACAAAAAAGTTAATTAATTTTTTTTAATCAAAACACTGTGTTTTGATATGTATATAAGTAAAAACACAGTGTAGAAGTGTTAAGTTGAGTCTTGAATTTTCAAGACTCCACTTGAGATTTTGTTAAGACCAAGCCACATAAATGCATAAAAAAAATAAAGTCTTGTCTTAAGACTACAAAATCATAAATTGATGATGTCACCTAGAGTTTTAAGACCTATGGCTAATCTTGCTCTTATATTCAATCGAATTTGCTTAATTAAATTATAAATTTTTCAATAAAAGTTATTGGAACTTATTGTAATTGGGATTTTAATCTATTGTGTATTTGTGGATTGAATCGATTATAGTTGTGAACTAGATAATCCCCAAGCGATGCTCGACTTTGCAAATATAGAAAAAAAAAATTGCATGCGTTATGATGATATAAATTTTAATTTAAACAATACCGATAACATAAGAGTTAATTAACCATGACAATTTCATTGACTCTAAATCTATAAATACGCAAAAATAATTTTAAAGGGAAAAAATAGAAATAAAGCAATACAAAAATCAAGATTTTAGGTACTTAGTAATATGAAAAAAAAAAAAAAAAAAAAACCGTATTACTTTAGATTATTCATACCAATTTTTTGGATTCATGGTCATTGAAAAAGAATTTAGGTTGAAAAATTACTTTAGGTGTTATTCTTTCCTGAAAATTAGGATTTTATTTTCATTAAAAAAATAAAGCAAAAAAGTATAATTAAAAAAAAAAGTGGGTTAGGAGGGAAAATGGGGTAATTTGGGAGGGAAAATCTACTAAAGCGGTTTCTACTTTAGTATAGTACTAATTCTTTGCCCGAGCAATGTTCAGATATTCTTTTTTTTAGTACTCTAAGTTTGTATATGTTTATGAGTTTTGTATACATTAAATATCTATTTACGTTATCAAATTATTATAGAAGAAACATATTAATATAGAGTATCTCTATTTTTGTAGTTTGCTATCAAATCATGAATTTAATATTGAGTTAGAATTCTTTTTTTAGTAGGATATGAACATTTCATTTTATAGATTAACGAATGAAGATTCAAGGAAATATGGAAGATTTTCTAATCTTAATATATAATTAAAACTTTCTAGTTTGATGATTTCTATCTGTAACAATAATAAATTTCAGTTGAATTGATTTAGAAATTTGAAGGGTATAAAATCACGATGAAATATATGTTGTTCGTTATTTTAAATTAGTTATCTCACTTTTCTTATTTATTTATAAAGCAAAGAAAAAAATATAGGAGTATTATTTATTTAAAGTTGTTGTTATTGTTCTTTTTTTCTTTTTCTTTTTGGTTGTTTAGGCGGTACATTTTTTTTTAAAATAAATTATTTTATTATTTTTTAAGGAAAAAAAGTTTTGACGGAAAATTTTTTGTTGTGAACGCGACATGTGTACTTTTAGGATAATTTTGGTGATTAATTTAGTATATAGTATTGATATTGAATAGATTGAATCTTACTATATCTTATGTTAACTTATCTTTATACTTCAATAAGCTACATACATACATGAACTTGTTTTATCACAGGGACCCCGGATCAAAGCAGATAATATAATTCCAAAATCCAAAAAAGTTCAGCCTCATACAAGTAATACAATTGAAGATTTATCCACATTACTATTCTTATGACTCTCCATACAATGAATAATAAAATGTGATTTGAACTACGAGTATTCTTTAAAGCTTGGATTTATCAACAATAGTCGCTTTCAACATTGGTATCTAAAAGTGATATTTTTGCTGCCTTTGGAAACAGCAAGAAAGTATACAGTTTCATCAAATCTATCTATAAATAACACTAAAGTAGCATCCGCTGACGTTATTATTGTCCATGTGGCAACTTTACAAGAAAAAATTTCCCGCCTAAATAAATCTGAAGTCGGTATATTTTACTTTGAGCACTTATTGAGTATATTAAATAGTTTTTGGATTTTTTTTATTTTTTATGTAAGTCTATAATCACAACCTCTTGATAAAGATTGACTGATTCCTGGTCACTCCTTATTTATAACAATTAATTGTTTTGTTAATATTCCATAGTAATATGCTGCTCATAATCTTTTTTTTACGCAGAAAGGAAAATATCATATTATATCAAAAGTGACAGAAGCCACATTAGCAAAAGACAGGCATAATTGTTCGTTGCCTTCAAACCATAAACAAAGCCTAAAACTAAAGCTAAAAGATAAAGATAATAACCAGTTGCTAAAACTAGATAGCAGTTCACAAAAGCAGTCCCAATAGAACCAGATTGTGCAAAAGAAAGAAGTAGACCACCATCATTATCCGAATCAGAGCTAAATGGCCACCATTTCAGGGATGTCAGAAGCATAATCCTGGAATAGCTCCGCTGGAGGGTAGTGAAAGAGAGATATTTCTCCTCTTCTGATCTTAGATCTTCCCATGGCTGCAAGTTTATCAGCAACACAGTTGATGCTTCTATTAACATGAAAGATAGAAACTTTCCAATTTCTACAAATGATGGAGACAACATCACTGATAGCATTGCCCAGATCGTGGTTCTTGAAAGCATCAGGGTCTTCTAACATCATCTTAAGGGCTTCAGCATCTATTTCAAGTTCCAGTTGTTTGATGTCTCTAGCCCAGACGATTAGTAGACCCTCCTTGATGGCTAGAAGTTCAGCAGCTGCTGCGGACATGGCATTAAAATTGATAGCAAAGCCAACCTGCCAGAGCCCCTTTTCACATCTCATAACACCCCCACCACCAGCATTGTCCAAAGCCATCCAAGACCCATCTGTATTCAGTTTAAAATGGCCTTTATGGGGAGGAGCCCATTTTCTGGTTATAGAATCTGTAGAGGAGGAACTTCCAGCAGCCTGTCCCTGTTTCAAGTTTAAAGTGTGATGGTAATCGACCCAAAACTTATTAAAAGTTGAATTTAAGAAAAGCATTTTATTTTCGAAAACAGCCATGTTTCTAGTATTCCAAAGGTGCCAAATACCAACCACAAAAATAGTTTTCCAAGTGAAACTATTAGTTAAATTAAAACACAATCTATCTGTGGGACTACTATTGAAGAAACTATGAAAGTCAAAGCCAGGAGGAGCTAAATGATTAAACAGTAAAGACCAAAAGGCAGAAGAGTTTGGGCAATCTCTGAAAACATGGATAGTTGTTTCAACAGGGGCTTCACATCTCATGCAAAGGGGGTCAAAAGAAGGGATTTTCCTATGGAGACAATAGCCCACAGGAAGAATACCTCTAACAAGATTCCAAAGCAACATTTTGTACTTAAAGGGGACTCTTATTTTCCACATTTTTTTCCAAGAGAAGGTAGATAAGAAAGTAGAGTTAAGAATGAAGATAGGATTAGTCAAAAAAAATAAAATAAAAATAAAAATAAATATATAAATAAATAAAACCCAACCTCCCTCAATATATTCTCTCCATTCTCTATATGCATGGCATCAGATTCCTTAATCCTAAAGGCCTATTCCCCTTCTATTTTTCACGACTTCTCCAATGGCACCACAAGTACTTTCTGCAAATGCTACTAACTATAAATTATTTGAAAAATAATTGATTTAAAATAAGTTTATAATCATTTACAAGTACATTGCAAATAGATGAGCATAATTTTCTGTAAAAACCGTGCGATGCATGGGCCTAACTTACTTAAAGAACATATCCTTATCCTTATGTTTGCATTTATTCAAAGGAAAAATTGCCATGATTAATCCCATTTTTCTTCGTATAACAATATTAATCCCAACTTTTGTTTATTTTTTATTAATCCCAACTTTATACCCAATCCGCTCCCATTGCACCAAACTAGCCATCCAACTTGATATACCAAGTTACCAGACACGTGTCAACACGTGATTGAATTGGTTCAAAAAAATTAAAAAAAAATTGAAATAAATTTTTAAATAATAAATTTAAATAAATTTTAAAAAAATAAAATAATTAAAACCAAACCGAGCAGGGTGGCAAGCGGCAGCCCCTTCCACCTCCGACCAATCCATCCTTTCCCTCCTCCATTTTTCGCCTTCTTCCCCACCAGTTTTCGGCCACCATAGCCTTCTCTCCTCCGATTCCGGCACTCTTAGCTTTCCCCTCCCTCGATTCCGGCACTCCTAGCCTTCCCCTCCCCTGATTCCGGCAACCAAAGCCTATCCTTCCCTCGATTTTCGACCACCACAGCTAAATCCATCCACTCCCTCCCTTCCCTTCCCCGATTTCGACTACTTCTTCTTAGTGATCGCCGCTGCCAGAGGAAAATCCCAAAAATCCAAACCCCCAAATCCCAAACAATAACACTAACAATTTCTCCAACTCAATTACCACCTAGAGCTGGAATTCGGGCCGTGCTGTGCCAGCTCGGGCCGGAAGAAGGGTCGAGCCGTGCCGGGTTGAGGTGAAGGCGAGTCGTGTCGTGCCGTGCTTCAGATTACATACCCTAGCCCATGGCACGACACGACCCACGTGCCTGGCGGACCGGGTCATGCCGGGCCGCAGGCCAGCCCAGTATTTTTATTATTAATAAAATAATTTTATTATTAATTAATTAATTTTAGGAAAAATACACTTTAATAATCCCAAATATGGGCGATTTACTTCTAATAATCCCAACTAAGGCTTATTATCGACTAATCCCAACTATGGGGTCAGTTTGCCTCCAATGGTCCCAACCGGTCAACACAAATTCAACGACCTATTATAACAAGTTACCATGACACGTGTCAACACGTGATTGGTTCAAAGTTAAAAACAATTAAAAACAAAAAACAAAAAATTCTCAGACCACCGCCAAACCCTAACCCCAGCCATTAACACGCTGGATACCGGCCAACCACCCCCATTAATCACCGAAACCAGCCGGCCGGCTCTCTACGACCCCATCTAACCTACCCATGACCCTCGAAACCATCCACCCAGCCAACCTGACCCCAAAAAACACCAACCACAACGACGAGTTTCCGCCGTTTACTGTGACGAAGAGGGTGGCAATGAGAGGGAAGATTGAGGGGTCTGCCCAACAAATTAGTTTAGCCCTATAGCTGAAATCGCCGGCGCAACGATCACGTTGAATTGCTGCTGTTGCGGTGATTCTTGAATGTGCGTCGGCGGTGATTAGGGTCAGGGTGGCTGGTTTTAGGTGTTGGGGGTAGGTTAGAGATGGTGGTAGAGGGCCGGCTGGCAGATTTCATTGGTAAATGGGGGTAGCCGGCCAGTTTTCGACGAACTTAGGGGATGGGGTTTTGGTTTTTTTTTTCATTTTTTTTTTAATTTTTTTGATATGTTGTTTTTTTAATTTTAAATTTTGGACCATTAACATGTTGTCACGTGGCTATTAAAAAAAAATAAAAATAAATAACCCTTTCAATAGGTCACCGGTCATTGGGACCATTGGAGGCAAACTGACCTCATAGTTGGGATTATTAGATAATAAACCTTAATTGGGATTATTAAAAGTAAATTGCCCAAAGTGGGGATTATTAAAGTGTATTTTTTCTTTATTATTAATTTATTATATTTCTTTTTATTATATTTATTTTATTATTTATAGTTTTTTTTTTATTATTTTTATTATTATGGGTCGTGCTGGCAGGACATGCTGCGGGCCAAAAGTTTGTGCCGCCCACGGGCTCATGCCAGGTTCGTGTCGATTTTATTTTTTTAGTTCACGGCAAGACCCACCCCTCGTTCCTCGTGCCGTGTCGGGCCGCTAGCGGGCTCGTGTCATGCCGGGTCGCTGCTGTGTTGTGCCTTTGCCGCCCACGGGCCGGCCGGGCCCATGCCCAGCTCTTTTACCACTGTTACCATCACATGTCTCAACCCCAACAGCAGTTGTAGCAACTGCCAATGCTTCGCCTTCACCGTCAGCGGCGATGATAAAGGGAGGAGAGAGAGAAAAGGAAAAGGAGTTGGGGGTGGCAGCAGCGCTCGGGGGGAAGGGGAAAGGGGCAGGCACCGGGGGAAGGAAGAGGGTCTGGGCGGTGGCCGACGCTCGAGGGGAAGGGAGTTAGGCTGGCCGTGGGTGGCAGCGGGCTGGCTGTGGGTGGCTAGGTCGGTGGTTTCAGGTTTTTTTTTTATTTTATCTTTTTTATTTTTATTTATTTTTTGACCTATCACATGCTGACATGTGTATATTAAAAAAAATTATAAATAAATAAATAAATAAAGCTACTCAACATGTTACTGATCACCTGGGAGTGTTATTGGCAGACAAGGTATAAAGGATTAATAAAAACTAATCCAAAGTTGGGATTAATATTGGCGGATGAGGCAAAGTTGAGATTAATCATGACAATTTTTTCTTATTCAAAAGAGAAATAATGAATACGGATAATAAAAAAAAAATAAAATAAAATAAAATAAACTAAAATAAATAAATTAATTAAAAATGAAAAAAGAGCTTAATTTGAGGAGTCACTCTACACTTCTCATATATTGAAATTAGCTAATATGAATGATCTATACTAGTGCTAGTATATTACCTATGTCTATGCTGACAGAGACCTTAATGTTTACGGTATCATTGACATAGTTGAGGTTATTCCTCGTTCATCATATTCCAATCATCTGCAAATATAATATGTATCTCGGTTAATGTACTCCAACTATCCCTTGGTTTTGTACCTGATATGCTTACGACACCATAGATTTCATGGGATTCCAATAGAGCTTTAAATGTTTTAACCCCGGCCCCTTTCTGTTGAAATTATAAATATAGAGATGAGATAGAGAGAGGGGAAGGTGTAAAATAGTGTAATTCTCCTTAATCAGAGTATTTTCATTGATTGAGAATATATAGGATATTTAACAACAAAATTATGAGAATACATATTTATCTAGGTAACAATTACCTTTGCTTTGGCCTTCTTATCCATACTTACAAAACATTAATGATCTAGGTCGTCAATCGAAATGCTCTTTAGTTACTCGTCTGTTTTGCTTGTTGGGTTGTATATGAACTTGATTTTTCGTGATTAGCTGCCCTTTTTTTGTCTTCTCTTCCCTTAGATTCAGCTTAAATATTGCCACAATAATTTGAAACCATTTTGTCATGTAGGGAAGAAAGAAGGCTTTAGAGAATTGTTTGTCAAACTTGGCGATGTACACACATTAACTTCTATATATGTAGAAGTAGTATATATTTTTCAGTATCAAAGATCAATCAATTAACACTTTACAAATTTAAATCATTGAGAAGCCAACAATAGAACGTAACTCTATTTTCGATTTTACCATCAAATTTGTAACAAATTATTTTTGGATATAACATGTTTAGTAATTGATTTCTTTGGATTTTCTTTCTTTTACCTAGTAATTTTTAATGGGTTATTGAGATTTTTTTTCCGTGGGTTGTTTCTATATGTAGCTAATTGTGTGGTAACGCCTAGAGGTGTTAATTCGGGTGTCCGAGTTATGTTCGGTGAGATCGGGTCAATTTCTAAACTTGAGTCATGATAGTCGAAATCTAAATTGGATATTTTTTTAGTCGGTTTCAGATTATGTGTAGTTTTGACATCTCTACAGTATCGGTTTTGAGAAGCCTTGTAATTTGTGAGAATGTGTTGTGGTTTTGGTATTTAATTACTAATTGTAGTATATGTATGCATGTTGCAAGGGTTTATTGTTAGCACGGCTTGTGTATTTGGTTTTATATTAGAAATTTGCAATTCATCGAATAGTATTAGTTTTAGGGTTTTTATAAATCTGATGTTGATGGGGGTTTAGGTGTTGCTAATAATCTTACAGTACTAGTCTGATTTTGGGTTTGGAGGACCAAAAAGAGCACCAAAAGAATTAACCATTATTACCGTCATCACGAAAATGTTCTTGGCTTGATGAATCACATACTTCACCACAATATGTAGGCAAAGAAGAATCCCATGGAGATAATAACTCCCTAGGCCCAACACCACAAATATGTGAACACACCAGTGATTTTGAATCAAGTTGCCTAGCTTGGTTTTGTGGTTAAAAAAGCCGGTAGAGAATTGAGTCATCAACCCCATTAGAGGAATTGCAAACCCAATTATTGTCTTAGGTAAAAGTTATCACGTCAGTCATGGATCGGAGATCTTGTCATCTATTGTCGGCATGCGACCTTGGACGAGAAATACATTATTTAATTTTGTTTTAAAATCTGATTAAAAACTTGGATAAAGATACCAAAATAATGCAACTAGTTGATGTAGGTGCAGTGACTAATCTAGTATTTTTTATTGCGGGTTCAATTAACATGAAACAAATTATATAATTATTTGTATATTAACAAATTACGTGAACAATGGATTTATTCATCTTTTAAATTATTAAATTAGGCATTTATGTGCAGAGGTAATAGGTGAACAATGGATTTACCAAACAGAAAAACATTGGATCGAATAGCATAATACTAGCACTGAGATTAGACTCAAGTTTCTCGTCAGCATGATGAATGTTCCTCAAATGTGACATGAGTCCAGAAACAACCCCATGAAAATCATAATTTGAAGAAGGACAATTCACAATTTGAAGCAAGACAAGTCCAAGGCTTTTATGCACATGACAAATCATGATTAATTAAGCATTCGGATGAATGTTCGTGCATACATCCAAAGGAAGCATATTTGCAATAGTTCAATGCAATCTGAGAATGAATGTCAGACGCAATATCAATTGGAATATGGCGTACAGTAGCACCTGACTCCGAAAAAATGAATTCGTCTCCATCGCCATCTTGAAATTGCTGTAATTCAGCTCCATTAGTAGTGTGTCGATTACGAATCCGTTTTCTCTTACACACAGCAACCCTAGCCTCTTTATCAGCAGGTTTATTAGCAACCTCTTTATTAGCATGTTCATTAATAGCCTCGTCATTATGCATTGTATCAGCAACCTCTTCATTATGCACTGTATCAACAACCTCTTCATTATTATACTCTTCATCATGCACTGTTACATTGTCAGTGATTGTTGCCAAACCATCGTGTCCATTAGCAACCTCTTCATTATACACTGTATCAGCAGCTTCTTCATTATACTCTTCATCATGCACTGCGACTGTAATACCATGGAAATTTCCTCCTTTTAAAAATACTCTTTTTACTCTAAATAAAATTCATTTTAGGAAATAACCAAAATATTATCTCCACCGTGATAACGGCTAAGACTATTTTCAAACTCACACAGTGGAAGTCTAATTTAAAAATCAACTTTTCAAAAATAAATAACTTGAGTTCACAACCTCAAAACATAAGTAAATTAAAACATCCACAAGTTGGAACCAATATAAACATGTCCCTTCAAAACTAATTTAAAATAAAGCATAACAATGTTAGTTCATGAATAATAAATCAACAATTCAAAACATAAATCTAAGAAAGCATAACAGATAACTCTCTGCACTCATTCCCTTCATGCTCTTCATGCTTTAAGTACCTGTCACTTTCTCTTTATTTCAACCCCTCTATTCACCATATAAAAGGGTCATAGTTGGCCAAACCAAAGGAAAGCCAAACACAAACACATAAGTACAAATCAGCAAAAGCTAAGTACATATGTACCACACTAACATGATCATCCTAGCAATGATAAATAAAACATGCTCACCATACAAATCACAAATCAACTTACCTTTGACTCATAACTAGCAATAACTTTGGATTATGCATCGAACGGGTTTCCAACCTTAAAAATAGCCCATTAAAATATTGAGCTTCCAATTAGCTTAGGGAGCTACCCCAATTGGCACCTACTATGTCACACTAGTGACGGAATTCTAGCGTAGTTATAATAAAAGAAAGTACAGCGTCCTATACCCTTGTAGAAGCTATGATCAAACATAAATTCACATAACTCCCTCCATATGTTCATACTTAGGGCATGCTTGGATTGAGGGAGATGTATTATTAGGGTAATAAAAGTCAAACTAAGCAAAATGAAAGTGAATATAGGGAAAGAGGAGATAGTAATGGTGTGATTGTAAGGAAAATTATGTAATAATGGTGTGGTATGAGGTGAAGAAAGAGGAACTAATACCCTCATTTTAGGGGTAATAGTTACACTAGGGGGAGGGTGGGTAACTATTACCCTCATTATGAGGATAATAATTCCTCCACCTCTCTCTTTTCCTCATGGCACAACTATTTTATTTCATTTGTAAACACCTTGTCTCCTATACCAACACTTCTAATTACTTATGTTTTTTCAAGTTTGACTTTTATCACCCCCTTAATATATTCCCCCAATCCAAGCATGCCCTCAAGGTATATACGTTCCAAGAGTTTTGGTGCGTATCCTCATACACTTTAAGTGATTTACCGATTTAACTTGTGATGACTCCAACCAATCAATCAAGAATAAACATAACAATAAACAATACATACTTCCATTTCATTCTTGAGTTAATTAGTGAGCACATACTATTTATTTTAATTAAGGTTTCTTGCCTAGTTTTGTGCACAAAATTGCACTATTACTACCTTGGTGCATAAGATGCACTACTAAACTTTCTTGACTTAATCTCAACTTATATGAGGGACTAAATAAATAACTAACTTCTTGACTCAACTCCAATAATATATGAGTGAGAAATAAAATTGTGAATCATGCTCAATAATTGTAATTTTAGTCTTTTAAACATACATAAGCCTTGCTTATTAAATTCATGCTTCCTTGATACTTAAAAATAAAACATACTTCCATGATTCATACATATTCAACTTGTATCATGTCTCAATAACATGTTCACATACTTGCATAATAATTCATGATCAACAAACATCAAATCCAAGCATTTTATCAACCAAACATGCTACTAATTCATCACTTAAAACATATTTTACATTCCTTGCATGATACTACGCATACACAAGTATTTCTATGCGCATACGTACCTTGAATAATGCCTAAACTCGGCCACACTCCCTAGAAATAATCTAGCTCGAAACTTTCTACAAATAAAAATACATAACCATAATTAATCCACTATTCTCACAAATTTCCAGCAATTATAATATACTTTAAACCTCACTAATTAACCCAATTTAATGGTTTAAAAGCCTTAAAACCTTTTCTTTAAGTGGGTACTTAAAACTCTTTCAAAAAGACTTAGTTTTCATGACTTAAATAAAATTCCAGCTTACTTATTTAATAGAAAACATCACTAACAAGCCAGAAAATCATATTTAAATCATCAAGAACCTTTTTTCTTTTTATGGGTAATCAAACCCCTAACATAATAATTAAAAAGTAGTGTGTATAATAAAATTCCAGCATTAATTGAGGGCTTAAAACTCATTAAAAAAACATGTTCTAATCATTAATTTAACAACACAACAACCCAAAATCAAACCCTAATCATAAACATCAAATTCCCAAAATCTAGGGTTTGTAAATTGGGGTTTTAATCTGAAAATTATAAGAATAAATTAACAACATCAACTACCCAAAAACAACATCAAAATATAATTAAAATCATGCTTTGAATTCATTAAAACAAGCTTAGAAATTAAAATAGAAAAAAGAGTTTTTTTTTTTTTTTTTTTTTTTTTTTTTTTTTTTTTTTTTTATTAATACCGAACCGAAGGAGAGAGAAGGAGGGCATGGCTGGGCTGTCGGTGTTGCTGTTGGCCGTCGATGGTCGTTGGTGGTTGGTGGTGGCGTGTGGAGAGGAGGAGAGAGAGGCGTGGGAAAGAGAGGAGAGAAGGAGGAAAAAGTAGAGAGAGAACAATAAGAGAAAATGCTTAAGATTTTTTTAAAATCTGACAATTGATTTTGAGTGTGAAATCCTAGAGTTTTTGGGTATTTATATCCTCTTTTAAAAATAAAAACACTTATTTACACAATTGCCATTACTAATCCTATTTCTCCTTGAATTCTCCATTGGGGCTAATTTGTTGGGCCCTTAAAATTCTTTTACTCCCAACAAGTTAGTCCAACACTTTTAGTGATGTTGACCCAATTTGAAGTAAATTATTGCCCAATTACTAGCTCATATCATTTTATACACACTTATTTTATATTAAAATAATTAATCCCTTTAAAATGAAATGAATCATCTTAATTTATAAATAAAATAAATAATTTATATATATAAAATATTATAAAAATACGGAGTATTACAGCTACATTGTCAGTGGCAGTTTCATTAGTAGTGTGTTGCTATTTACAAAGCCGTTTTCTCATTGATCGAAAGCGGCATCCAGCTAGACATTTCGATCACTTGACTTTACAGAATAATTATCTCCGTAATTAATTAGAATCATCTATTGGAATAATACACTTTTTCGAAGGACATTACTCCTTCAAATTCCCTCCAAAAAAGATTTCCCTTGAGTATATAGTAATAGACGTTTCCTTGAGCACGTATGCCAATGCAAAACTTTGACAAAAAATATCTTTAATTATCATTAACTAAAAATTAGAACAATTGAATAATAAAAAAATTATTCATTAAGATGATTCCAACAAATTAAAAACACACTGAGACTAAATTTATTCTTATATATAAATCACAAACAAGTACCCACTATTCCAACAAGTACCCACGAGGACATCGTAAAATAATCTTTAGGCAAAGCTATGATTGTTGTTGAAAATTACTCCCTCCGTACTCTATATTTTTTTTAAGTAAACCGTTTTGACTTTTTACACTATTCACCTAATCCACTTTGATTTGATTCGCTCTATGCACACTAAACTTTGATGGAGAGAGCTGATGTGGGTAACTTATTAGTGGTGATGATTAGGGGTTTAACACTAGTAGAAAAAATGAAATAGGCACCGCACTTTTCGCACCGGTTCCTACTAAACCGGTTTTAGACCAAACCGGTGCAAAATAGTGTTTTAGCACCAGTTCAAACCGGTGCGAATTAAAAAAAAAAAAAAACCGGGTTGTGTATGTATATCTTCTTCTTTCTTTCTTTCCCCCTGCTTTTCCATCTTCTTTTTTCCCTCGTTTCCGCCTTCTCTTCCACCACCTCCGAATTTTCACCTTCTCCATTGAGCTTTCGCACTCTATTTAAGCAGCCGCACCTCCTTCTCTCTCCATATCTCTCCTCCATTGAACTCATGCTCTTTATTCTCCATTGAAGCGAATTCTGAGCTTTCTCACCTCCATTGAAGCAGCTTCGAGGTAAGATTTTTTTCTGTGGTCTTCTTAATCTATTGAATTCCTTCGCAATTTAGGGTTTGTCGTTGATTTGCTTTACAATTTAGTAATTTTAGGGTTGGGGTAATCTAGGGTTTGTCATTGAAGCACGCACGGCTCCACCTCCACCACAACGACCTCCTTGTCACGGCGACACAACCTTCTTTTTCTAGGGTTGATCGTTAATTCCCCCCTTTTTCTTCGATCTCCTTCTCCGCCACTGTGCCGCAAGCATTTCCATCGATGGCTAGGGTTTTCAGAAACAATTTTCATTCAATATCTGCAATTTTATCGTCCTTCTCATCGCTGCTCATGTCATAGCTTTGGTACCACCAATCGCACTCTTCTTCTTCATCTTCTTCTCAATTTTCTCTCTCTTACTTTTGTTGATATTTCTGTTTCAGGTGTGTACTGGATTTTCAGAGTTTGCAACTGAGAAGCAACAACAATTTCCTTGAAGATCAAGAAAACACTGATTTTGCCTCCTTCTGCATTGTATGTTCCGCCGCTAACCCTAATTTTTAGTTTAAGTTTGTTTCATATTGTTGATTATTGAAGATTTCTTGTGAACTGTGTGTGTTAGTGTGTGATTGCTGTGATTTTGTTTTTGTTTCTTTGAGATGTACTGGTACAACTGTACAAGGATGCGTCACTCTGTTTTGTAGACTTGTTACATGTATATAAAAAAGTTCTTAGTACATGTTTCATGGAAAATTGTATTGATCTGAGGCACATAGGTAAACATTGATACAAAGCAGTGATTCTCTGCTTGCATCAACTTTTGCTTTAATGATGTATGATGTTCTTTCCTGCAGGTTCTGAAGGCATTTCATTATCCCGTGACAGTCACATTGATTCAATTTGCTGTTGGGTCAGTGCTTGTTACCTTCATGTGGATGTTCAAGCTGTACAAGAAACCAAAAGTTAGCACTGGGCAGGTAGTTTATCAGTCTGTTTGTAAAGCTATTCTGGACACTTATTTTTGGGCTGTGGTTTGATGAAACTTATAAGCAACATGCAGGCTTTTGGCTTTAAGGCATTTACGCTAACATTACTTGTCTATGAATTTGTGTGTATATCCATTAACATTTATCCCTTCTCACTTTATTATCCTTGAAATCTGCTCCCAAAGATGACATCATCGTTTACATTGATTTGCAGAGAGTGATAGGCCAGTTCTTGTCATCATGGGTCCAAATGGAAGAATCAATAGAGCTATTTGGGGGCCTTTAAACAGCGCTATAATCAGCTGTGGCGGAGATGCTATCATCCGTGTCTAGGATCCTGTGGTAAGAAGCACTACCAATTGTATCATTTCTCTTTGTTATATACTTGTATCCACATAGCCTTGAGTCTTGGAACTTCATGAAAGAACAGTGCGCCTTAAAATTATGTTATATGATTTACGTATGCTTGAGTTCTTTTTGCTGCTTTTTCCATGTTTGGTGGTTTGATTTTTAGTGCTTCAAATTACAGACAGGCCAAGAGATGATGTCTACAAAGGACCATAAATATGGTCACACGGAAGCAATTACATCACTTTGTCTATTTGCAGACAAGTCACATTTCCTTACTGGCTCTTTGGATAAATTAGCAAAGGTTGTATATCTCATGATATTTGAATGAATTAAGATACTGTGTTGATTTTTGTTTATTTTTGTACTAACATGGTTTGTTTTCTTTCTTCAGCTCTGGGACACAAGGACTTTAACTCTCCTTAAATCCTACAGTATAGAGCGACCTGTGAATGCTGTTACCATGTCTCCTTTACTAGACCATGTATGTTACTTTAATTTTCATTTTCATTTATTTTATTTCTTCTGATTTGTTGTTGCCAGTTTTACTAGCTGTGTGGTGTCTATATTTGCACTGCTCCAGTTTTCCCATGGTATAATTCCTTAGGGAAGAAATTTGGTATTTGAATGGTTTTCACTACAGGATGTTTGATGACTTGGGGAGTCTTAAGCCTCAACTGGATCATCATATATCTCACTTTGTACTTGTATCACCATAGTTATTTTAGATAGCAGTTAGCATGATGAATGAGAGATGTCGGGATTGATTTATTGCTACCCTATATGATATGCTTTTAATTTGTTATGTAAGGCTTTAAATGCAGTTTACTTATTCCCTGTAGTTTTGTGGTCTGATTTCTAGTTTACACTTTCTGCCTTAACATGTGTGTGAAACTGTATACCATTCTGAGAAAGGAGATTAGAATTCTACTTAGACAATTGTTTCATATTTCTAATGATATGCATTTTATGAAGTCTTGGGAAGACTATGACATGAGTACATTGCCAAGCACTAGTAGAAAAACTTAAATGGGCACCGCACAATGCGCACCGGTTTTAAAAAACCGGTTTTTTAATCTCTTATATTCAGTTCTTTTGATTTGTTGTTTTGGTGTGATTTAATATGTTGTTTGAATTAGGGTTTTTGAGATTTATTTGCTAGTTTCCAATTTTTTGTTCAATTTTTCATTTTAGGCTTTATTGGGTATGGTTATAACACATTCTAATAGTTTAATTTTTAATTTGCATACATGAATTGAATTCGGAATTTTTTTAGGGTTTGATTTTGTAATGAATACTCCATCTGCTAAATGCTTGGTAATGCAGTTGTTTAATTTGATGTTGTTGACAATACAAGCATTGCAATGCCAATCACTAACTCACAGGCTTTCATAATTAGGTTTCCAGCAGTAGAGCGCAATCTTCAAGTACCCATTTCCCTAATTAGTTCATTTCGTTAGATATTATAATTGGATGTTGAAGATGTTGTTGTTTCCCCAAAATCTTGAGGTAAAGTTGGATTAAGTGATGCTTGGGGAAGTTGGTTTGTGTCTTGATTTTGTATACTCTTATGTGGCTAGGTGGTATTGACAATTTTGATCATTGGAGTTAATGAGTTATGCTTTATTTTGGGCATAATGTTCTGTTTTCTTAGGGCATGCTTTATATGATCTTCAATAAACTTTTCATATTGATTTCCATGAAAAGTGGTGTTAATCTGTATCGAAACTTGGTCTAGCGAAGGAGGGTACTGCAGGTTGATTTATGTTCTTATAAAGTAAAACAAGTCGTTAACATTTTATTCAACAAGATGAAAAAGCATCTGTTCTTTCAGACTCCGCCTTTTTACTTCATTTTCAACTTCCTTTCCCAAATAAGAGAAACTGTTTTCTATGAATCGAGTGGAACTGGCCTTTCTTTTCATCTGAATAGTCATGTATTAGCTTTCAGTTCATTGAAAACCATGCTTTCATAAACTCGTAATGTTTATAATATTAATATTTGTGGCAAAAGCAGATAGAGGAGTATGAAAAACTTTTAGAGCAGCAGGCTGAGGCTCTGAAGACCCATCATCAGAAGATGGAGACGATTAATTCTGTTTTAGCTGATGGCTCTTAAAAGCATCTTGCGAAGCCTTATGGGGAATATCTCACTTTTGAGTGATGACAATGGACTTTCATATCGAAGCTTTTGTATATAGAGGTAGGATAAGTTTGGGAAACATTAATGTTCACCTTGTTTAAGGTTGCTTGCAATCGCTTGTCTGAGTTTAAGCTGCAATTGCTTATCAGTTGTACATTCATGTGGATCTGCTCTTCTGCATTTTATTCTCTTTTTAGTTTCAAAACATGATGTCCTTTCCATCATTTGTTGTATGTAGGTATGATATTAAACCCAATTTAATGGTGCTACCTTTTCGTCCTAAGTTTTGTAATCAAGCTATACTTTTGTTGCTGAGTTTGTGCTTCAAAGATGTGAGTTATCTGTTTACTCGTTTTTTCCAGATTTATCACAGGTAACTTGACATCAAACATACTGAATGTGAGCTCATTAGTGAAATAAAGGTTCAAATTGTATCCGTGTGCAACTGTGCAAGTATCTATTGCTCTATCTGTTTCAAGTCTTTTCAACCATGAGTAACTAGAAAATGATTTTGATGGTTATAGACAAACTGTGCAAGTACCTATTGCTCTATCTGTTTCAAGTTCAATTATGCTAGTTATGAGTTTGAGTTCAAGGCTTTGTGTGATGTTGATGATGTGCTCAAGATTGTCAATGATATTTTGGATGAGGGGAGTATTGACCTTAATAAAGACATGCAGGAAATTGTCAAAGATGGATTGAGAAGGGAAGCTCGAGAGGAGGAGGAACTGGACAGGTTAATTGAGCAAAAGGAAAAGGAGAAGCAAGAAGCCAAGCGAAGGGTAATTGAAGAAGCAGAAAGGGCCAAGGCCAGTGCAAAAGCTGCAGTTGCTTCTTTACTTCCTTCTAAGTTGTTTGGAAACAAAGAAGACAGCAAAGAGCCTGTAGCGCTTTCTGGAATTACTGATACGGTGTCAAATGATGAAACACAAGCCAGTGAAGATATTGTACCAGAAGGCAATACAGCGGATGAATTTGGGTTCAAGAGTCTTGATTCTGAACAGGCTTCAGCTTGATCTTCAAGTGATCTGCAAATGCAAAAAAGGTCTTTCTTGCTTTCTTTTTATGACACTACCATAAAAAATCATAGCCTTTTCTCTAATATGTTATAACTCAGAATTGTTAGCTTTTAATTTTTTTTTTCACCAAATGATGATTAGAGAGTTTTTCATGTCATTTGGCTAGTTTATGATATTAGCTATAAACCTGATTGCAATGCACTGACTAACACTTTCTTGGTAGTCTCACTCAGACTGCTTTAATATCAGACTTTAAATGCTCAATTCATGCTGCTGTTCTTGGATCGTACATTCTATTTGAAAGTTGCTTGTCTATTCACAATTCATTTTCTTTCTTTTTTGCTGAGTCATAATTAATTACTCTGGGAAACATAGTGATTTATGAAAACTCTTAAAATTGAAATGAAATAATGTGATTGTGTGGCAAGCTTTGAAGACTAGGAGTTCATCTAGTAATAAAATTTGTCCTTCTTATCCCCGAGCCCCTGTTCCAACAAAAGAGAACTCTTACAAACTTATTTTAAGTATCAAGAAGCATATGACATGGCCGGAATCAATTTACTTATTGCCTTTATGTCGATTATGTGAAGGGAAAGTAATTGAAAACTTTGGAGTGTTCTACATATTGTTTGGAGAAGTGGCATAGAAGACATCCACTTAGGCATTTAAGTTTTCTCGAATTTTTTAGTTCTTGTTCTTTATTAATCATATTAAGTTCCTCCTTTGTGGTGTTGAACATTTTTCTTGCTTATAAAAAACTTCATCATGTAAAGAAGAAAACACGGGGATGTTACGTGGTATATGACTATATAGTACTTTTTGTTGTTGTTCCTGTCTTTAATTTCTAAAATAGATAGGGCCTATTGGTGGTTATGGTTCTTCCAGAAAGTTGGCTCAAGTGTAGTTTTGTTGTAAGTATCACTACAATCTTACAAATAAGAAGAGGCTTCTCAGATGTATATTGAATGCACTTGTTTTTCTCAAATTCCTGTGGTTCATAATTTGTTGAAATTTGTCTTCCTTTTTAACTGTTACTTGCCAACATATAGTGTCATGCAACTTTTAGAGTAAGTTGTAATGGTGATTTTTCTTTTTCAAGAGTAAAGGTCGCTGCACTCGACTAATGCTATGATCAGAATGCTTCTAATGCCAGCTCAGTCTGCCGAAGAGCCATTTGCATGTCTATGTTGTTCAGTGCTTGACTTGAATTGAAGTGTTTGTTCAAAGTTAGAACTTTCTTAGTTGAATTCCATTCTATCAACTTTTCTTGGTATGGTCCAGTTGTTTGGCTATTGAGCAGTTTATTTTATATATATTTTTTTTGGACGAAAATTGTAATATTACAGCCTTTTTTTAATGAAAATATGTAACTTTATATATATGTTAGTGTTTATATATCAATTTAAGTGAAAAAATGCAAAGAAAATTTTTGTTTTTGTTTTTTTTTTATCTTTTTAGGGCATTTTTGGCACCGGTTTTGAAGTTGAACCGGTGCTAAAAAAAAAATTTAATTTTTTTGGGGACTTTTTTGCACCGGTTCAAAGCAAGAACCGGTGCTAAATTATTTTTTAAAATTTTTTTAAGGACTTTTTCGCACCGGTTCTTGCTTTGAACCGGTTCTAAAAGTTTTTTTTTTAATTTTTTTGGGGACTTTTTCGCACCAGTTCAAAGCAAGAACCAATGCGAAAACTAAGTTTTCGCACCGGTTTTGAACCGGTGCAAAAAGTCTTGGATTTTGGCATCCCTCAAATCAGAACCGGTTCAAAACCAGTGCTAAATGGGTGTTTTGAACCGATGCTAATCACCAATTTTCGCCTAGTGTAATAACAAAAATGAGAAAAAAAAAACATGAATCGTCTCTTTTACTACGCTTAGTCAAGTTTAAAATACTTTTGACTTGAAAAATAAGAAATTAATAAACTTTTTTTATGGAGATTAAAATTAGGAAGTTAAAAATAAAATATGACCACAACTTGATATATACAAATATTTTGATTTAGTTTTAGGAAAATAACAAACCCGATGATGAACAACATTTCATTGCCATTATCGGTCGAGTCGAGTATTTAATTTCGAAAGTGCTTAAAATTCAAAATTCAATCCAATACAGTTTACAAATTTGTCCACATTTCAATCCAATTATTTAGTCAAACCTTGTCCAATCCTCATTTTAGCCCAAACCATTTTGAATCCATTTCATTTATTTATTAATTAAGCCCAATTAATAAATTACAAAACCCTAAACCTGAAAATGAGTCCGACGGCAAGTGTATCATGCCATGGTACACATTGTCGTGCCACGACAGATTTTTTTTCCCAGATTTATCTTTTTTCAAGCGTCTTTGACTTTTAAAAAGATAAAATCAAGTATCGCGCCATGTCACAAGTACTAATGCCACGGCACGTTGTACCGTGCAACGGTGTGTCGCGGTACACTTTTCTTCTGCGGCGCTTCAATTCTAGGGTTCCGGACCTCATTTCTTATTTCCCCTTTATACATACGAGCTGATTTACAGTCTTGAGGAAGCAACATCAATTCTCTCTTCCTTCTCTCATACTTATAATTATTATTATTTCATCATACATCCCCTAAGGACTCCAAGGAGTCCATACAATACCCGAAGTTTCGAACTTAAACCAAGGTGTGAAAGGTAGAACCGATTGAGGGTTTGGACCAAATCAACTCTACTTTAATTTAATTTGATTTCAATTTGATTTATTATTCTTTGAAGTCACTAACGCTTTATTCATGATGTAGCAATTTAAAAAAGCGCGAAACGTGAGTAATTTATACAATTACTTATTATTATTATTATTTTTATTGCTAGTATCATGTTTAGGTTTATTATTATATTTTTGATTATTTGACTAACGATATTATGGTTAAATTGCTTCCAATGCTAATGCTTATTTATATATTGTTGATCACCACATTGCATGTTTAAAGGGAATATGTAATTGAAAATCACAACTAATAAGATAATTTGGATGAGTGGTTTAGGTTCCTTTTTAATCTTGTTGTTAATTAAGTGACCGCTAATATTTAGAATTATGTGTGAATTAATATTCAACCAATTTAGCCTAATTCAGTTTGAAACAAATTGAATCTTTGTTTGCATGCCTTTGAGTTCGCAGGAAATACTTTTCACAATAAGAATAGAGTAGATCAGAGGCCAATACCAGCGAACATGACTCCATGACTTACTTCGTACCATCATCCTTGATCCTTCTTTCGTGGTTCCGAACCATATGGAGTTAGTAATCTCATGGATTATGAATGGGGTGTAACCTTCACAGGTCAATCGTTGTTGCCTATCGTTGTCCCTTATTCGTGGTTGCCTTAAATGATCCGTGAACGGTTTACGAGTTCATTAAAAACTTGTTGGCGGCTCCCTACTTTATTTGTCCCTTATCGTTGTCCCTAGTCGTATATGTCAAATTCCACTTCCTATTATTCCCAATAATATTCACACATGCTTAGGTAGGCGCGCTTCTAATGACGCCTACAGTTTGGCAACTCCAAAGGGGATTTACTTTGGTTATTTATCGATTTGAGTGATCGGTATTTAATTGATATGAGTGGATGAGACTTGAAAGATTCTTGAATTGTATTTTTGCGATTTAATTGGCATTGTCACATATACATATGCATTTTAGCTTACCTATTTTGCCACAATAGTACGTGTTCTACATATGTGGCTAGCCCTGGGGGATTTAAGCTCTACCAACCCGAAAACGTTCATGTCAATAAGGGTTCGTCTAAGTTTTTAAATCCACCCAAACCATGGAGTCGAGTTCGATTTCATCATGAACTCGCAGTGACGCCCGTAAGCATACACCCTCAAGGGAGGCTGCCTTGCTAACGCGTCTAAACTTTTAACCATGGTACCCTTTTGACACCCAAATAAGCTTGATCATAGTGGAACATAGAACTTGTCTTTAGGTTGCGAATTTCATTGCATCATGCGTGACAATGTGCTAATATGTGAATATTTTTTATTGACTTATTTATTTATTTATTTATTTATTTATTTATTTATTAGTTCCTTTTTTTTTATTAAATTTGACTCATAGTTCTTTTTTTTTATTATTTTGAGTCAACCCGGATTTTTATTAACGTATAGAGTACAAGCGTCACTTGTTTTGGTCATAATCAGTGTTCTAGAAAAGGTTACGAGTTGTGTGACCTATGGATATGTAGCCCTAGATTTTATCTTTCACTTGGATTTGGTTTCGTCCCAATCGGAGTCACGGATCAAAAATTATAACCGAAATACTATAGCTTATCCAGTTTAGTAGTTCTTTTTAATTAGCGCCCATCCTTTTTTTTTTTTTCATTCATCTTTTCATGTCAAGTTAGTCTTAGCCAATATTTTACTTCTCTTAGTCCTCTAATTCGTGTCAATTCTTATAACATAGGATTGTAGATTTTTATTTTTATTTTTTCCATGAGTCCTAACTTTTCTAGAATTCTAGACCTTCTTTCTAGTCTTTTGTGATTATTGTGCTAATCTTAACATGTGTCCTTTGTCTTTGGTTGTGCTTGATTTTGTTTATGACTAACTATTTCCAATGGACCGTTTTCACTTAGTAAATAGCACAAACATTAAAATTGGACAAAAATTAATCGAGTTAGTTTGACTTTTAATCTTCCGTGGTATTTGGTCCTTGCGTCCTTTGGTTTTCCACACCGTCTTCATGTCTAGCCATACGATCACATCACGAGTCTTAATAAACTCACCTAATCACAACATTTGTTGAGTCGTTGCACACACTTTGTCATCGAGTCCCACCATATTGTTTATGATTGTATACTAGGACTATGCATGCGTTGTTTTCCGTCATAATAGGAATGAGTGGAGTATTTCCCATCAGTTTTCGAAATTCTTTCTCACACTCTTCCTTTCCAATCCGAGTATTGAGTCAATGCATTAAGTGAGCTCATTCTTCCAAAGTATTCGAAACCAAGAATCACTCCTTCCTTCTTTCCTTTCAATCAAGGCATCAACAACCTAGGCGACAAAAAGTAACTTATAAATAGCAACGAAGATGAAGCACGATGCAAGCTTCTCACCAATATTTGCTTTCTTCTTCTTTTGTTTCAAACCTTTTTCCCCTACTAAGTCTAGCATAGGTTCTTCATCCATGTGTTTGTGTGTCAAGTTTCTTACCTTTTCCATTAATGAGCATTTCTTTTCTTTACATTCGATCATGTCATTCGCCTAAACAAAAAAAAAAATTAAAAAAAAAATGCCAAACCAAGCACAAGGTACACCAATTATTTGAGGCAGCTTTCAACTCATTTTTCCCTTCAACCATTCAAACAATATTCCACTTCTTCGTTAACCACTTTGAGCCTCGTCTAACGTTTGGCCTCATTTATTCAACCCACATTCACCTAACCTTGGGATGGGAAGGTGTGCAATTTGTGAAATATTCAAAAGCAAGTTCAAAGGAAAAAGCAAATAATAAAACAATGTCTAAGGGCAAGTGTTCCAATATCTTTGATATGAACACGTCTCAATTGTGTCTCTCATCGAGTGCTTGGTACCGTGCCTGAGAAACATGAATGCAAAGTGAGTGATGGACTGCATGATCTAAGATTACCCACATTGATTCAAAAGAATAAAGAAAAAAACACAAAGCTAAAAAAATGTGAAAAGATAAAACTTGCAAAGTTCAAATTTAAAAAACACAATTGCGCATCTTGGGGGGATTTTTCCCGAGTCTTGAGCCTTTCATCCTTTCTACTTTAAACATCAGTTTAACCATGTTACAACCCTTGAAAGACCTCTTTGAGGTGTACAGTGCACACTTGTGCAAAGTTCGTCCAAAACTACGTTCGGCCTGATTCCTAACAGATACATAGGCAACCTCACATCGAGGTGCGGCCACATTTATACTCACATTCATGCATGATCGAGTCAAAAGAATCTCCAATGCTCATCCCTATCCATCTAGAGCTAGACTTTGGAGCTTGAACCCATTATTTAGCCTACCTAGCTTAAAGAGTCACCATCTTGACTTTTTTCACATTGATTTTCCTTAACGACAACCTTTGCAGCCAAACCTTAGTATCACCTTCACACATATCATTCACACATACATAACCATATCATCCTTCCCTAAGGAACCTCTTGTCATGAAATCTTTTTCAACACTGCGCATGGTTCATCATCTTTCAAAATCAAGCAAAGTTATCATCATTCGACTTTTTTTTTTGAAGAAGTAATCATCATTCGATAGCATCATCGCATAATGTGCTTAGCTCCCTGACCTAAGAAACATTTATCAAGACTCATATAAAGCATACTGTACTTATCCTCCTGGCCTAAGTATATTTATAAACGTGTAGACACCTGATTGTGTCTCCCCAAAAACCAAACCCAGTGATGAGTACCTTTCACGTTATGATTTATGAGTTCGGTAAAGAGTTGAAGAGTCTTGTGATGTTTCCTTAAGCCTTGACCATACCCCTAACCTTTCCTAAAATGTTTTAATCTAAAATCATTCATTTCGTGCCTCTAAACCCGAAATCATTTATTTCATGTCCTTAAAACCATTCATTTCGTGCCCAGTTTATAAAAACGTCCAAACCAAAATATTTTAGTCCATGATCCCGGTCCAATTATTTCATAGTTGGATGGGGCTTGATAAGAGATTTCCAACGATATATTATAAGCCCAAATCCGACTTAAAACGAATAAGTTATGGCCAAGATACTAAACCGAGCCCAATAATAGGCGTGTCGCATACCTAACATAAATAACCTAACAAGACCACTACTATGTAGATAGGCAAGTAAGGAGCGAATCCCAAGAGACTACGGTTTAACTAATTAAACAGACTCAAATTTTCACTAAGCAAGTAATCAAAACAACAATGAGAATTAATAACTAAAGGACTAATTAAAGCGATTAAATCTAAATAATATAATAAATCGAATGCTAAAAACATCTAAAATCAAGCATTACCACGAATACAATTAACACAATAGTCGTTCTACCCCTAACTAATAATACCAATGGTCTCTTCCGAGTTATCATTGGCTTCTTTAATCGCAATCAAGCCTACTTCTGTGGAATCATGTAAATTAAAGACTTTGAGCACATTACTCTAACTTCCTAATCATCCATTCAACTACTCCCGTGATGAACTTCAAACCCTTAATTGATTTATTCAAACCCGTCAAAACCCAACTCCCGTTGCGATTAAAACAATGGATTAATAACAATACTAATTATCCCTAATCTAGTATTGGCATGAGCACAATCAATTAAGCATATCAATTATTGCATTTATCATTAGAGAATTTAAAGAATTAAATCATGCATCAATCATATTTGGGTTCCGCTAGATCTTGGAATAAGGGAACTACTCACACATAGTAATGAAAACAATAACAAGAATTAAGAAAAACATAATTAACAATCAAAGGAATTAAAGAGAATAAGAAAATAACAAATCTTGAATTACAAAAGATAAACGAAGAATCTTGAGTGCATAATCTTGAATTACAACAAAAATAAAGTCTAGAGAGAAAACTAGGGTTCTAAGATGATAGATAATGAAATTATAATGCTAAAGAGTTTCATAATAAGGCTAAAAGATAGGATTAATTATGGAAATAAATCGGACTAAACTGACCCAAAATCGACCAGGCATGGGCATGCCACACAAGACATGCACGTGCCCAAAGTTAGAATCAATCTTTATTCAACTTCCAGCAAGATATGGGCATGTCGAATTTTGACATGGGCGTGTCTCGCTGGGCCAACTTCACTCGACGAGGCATGGGCATGCCCGCATTCAACACGGCCATGATTCCCTTAGCACGTAGCTTCTAGCTCGAAGCACTCGACTCGAGATAGGCGTGCCTCAAATAGACATGGGCATGCCTTAAATAAAACTTCAAATTCAACTTTCTGCCTCTTTAAAACACAATGACATGCCCATGTCTCTGAGTGACATGGGCATGTTTGGCTGGAGATTAGCTTTAAATAATTTCAACATCAAACATTGGCCTTCAAAGTGAATTGCAAGCTATGATCAAGATCCGTAAACTTCGTAAAACCTTCATATAGCCTCGTTAAATCCTGAAATACATCAAAAACAACGAATCTATCCATAAAAGCATCATATGATCACAACCAAACCAAATTAAGCCAAAATGAGCTATGAACAACTAATATAGACTCGAAAACTACCTAAAAAGACCCTAAAAACATACACAATACACGACTTATCACCCAAACCGAGCCTAGGTCCACCTTACCCATGACCCAATGATCAAATGAAGATCCAAATACCATATACCCAATCCTAAACCAATTAGGATTCTCTAGGAATCTTTTAGAAGTCTCTCGAAGGTTCTTATCTATCCTTTTTGAAAAGATAAAGATTAAAAGATTTCGAAGCCGATAAAACTCCTCTTTTTGATAATCCTTATCCCATTCAAATTAAAAGACGTCCGGATGTATTTCACAAATCTAATTCTATTAGAAATCAAACTCCATATGGCTTTATCATCTTTAGAAATTGCCGCAAGACGACAAAACCAACGCGACACGTCAACTTCATCGCACCGCCACAGTTCTATCACCCCGCGATAGAGTAGTTCTATTCTGTTCCAAATTCTGATCTTTTCTGATCATCTAGACTCTCTTTTTTCCCTATAAATTGAGGTAATTTTCCCCCGTTCCAACCATCATCAACAATTACCATCAACAACCATCTAGTCATAGTCATCATAATTCTCGAAGTTCTTAAACATCTATGTTCTTAGCCTTAGCCTAAACACATCCTTGATACATCCCAATAAGTCACAATACCTCATTCACGAGATTCGGACACTCCAAGCCATACTCAACGTTGCCTTCAACCTCGACTTGAAAGGTTGATAGTTCTGAGGGTATGGTCCCAAATCTATACTTCAATTTATATTTGATTTATTACTTTATTGACTAAACTTTCTTGAAGTTTACTAACGTGTGTATTTTTTTAATAGCAAGAAGGTTGAGGCATCAAAGTGAGTAATTTGATTATCCTTTATTCTTTGATTTTGGAGTAGAAATCATGCGTACATTGTTATATATAATTCCAAGTATCATGCTTAGGATGCTTATTATGATTCCTAGTATCATGTTTAGGATAATGCTTTGGTTTTGTTATTAGTGACATGCTAGGATTATTTATTAATCTGTTTAGTATCATGCCTAGGATCTTACTAACGATGTTTTGATGATATTCTTATGATGATAATTGTTGTTGTATTAATCATATGTTGCTTGATTATTCATGATTTATTGCTATTGCTTGATCACGCCCCTTTTTAAAGGTTTAAAGGGAATTCGTACTTGAAATCACGCCTAATAAGATAATTAATAATTTGATTTAGGCTAATATGATTTTAATTCATGTGATCACCATTAATAGATTTGATTATGCATTAATAATCAACTAACGTAGATTAAACAGGTTTAGGATTAACTTGATGTATGTATGTTGACCGAAATGCGCATGAATATCAAAAGAAATAAGTATTGGCCTATTTAGGGCGGGTTCAACCTCTTTTAGGTTAGATTTGTACCATCATCCCCGAACATTCAGTCATGGTTCCAGACCACTATGGAGTTAGCGATCTCTCTGATCGTGAATGGGGTGCAACCTTCACACCCGTGAACGGTTTACAAGTTCCTAAAACTTGTTGGCGACTGTTTTATATCTCTAGCTTCTTTTCCTTGGAACGCTGCCATTTCTAAAAGCATGAACCACAGTAGGGCTCGAGTTGAAAAATTCCCTATAGTTTTTGGCGACTCTGCTGGGGAGGATTTCTAAATTGATTCCTAAATTATTTTAGCAATTAATTTAGAATGAGTGGATGAGACTTGAAAGATTCTAGATATTCATGTGCATAATTTTGATTAACGTTGTGGCATAAGCATAAAAAGGTTCGCATTGCAAAGACCATTCGTAATGCGTAAAAAACATAGGACATACACGTAGGAAAGGCCGGAAATTTTTTTCACAACTAAAATCGAAAAGACGCTACAAAAATCGGAAAAAAAACATTGAAAATTGAAACTGTCGTAGAGCGTCAGAACTGTCGCGTGGCGACAGCGACAAACGCGGAACGACAGGCTTGTCACGGCGCGACAAAGTTTTCGCCAGACGATGAACGCTACTTACCAACGACACACTACAAGAAATAGGCTTTTTTCCGACAAACTTCTTCCGACGGACGAGAAAATCCGTCGGAAATTCTGACGGAATATAAATCCGTCGGATATTTCCGACGGATTTCCTACGAAATTAAAATCCGTTGGAATATATGGGTTTTTCGACGGAATTTTCCGTCGGTCTATTAATTTTCCGGCGGAATTAAAATCCGTCGGAACTTTCCGACGAAATAAAATCCATCAGAACTTTCCGACGGAATATTCCGTCGGAAATTTAGTATTCCGACGGAATATTCCATCGGAACATATTTAAATAATAAAAAAAATATAAACCTTAAACCCACCCATCTCTCCGCCTCTTCTCCTTTTTTTTTTACAGCCGCTTTCCTTATCTCTCCTCTTTTCTTCTCTTTTTCTCTCCTCTCATTCTCCTTCTGCTCCCATTCTCCTTCTCCTCCTTCTCTCCTCTTCTTCCACATTCCTTTCTCCTTCTCCTCTTTCTCCTTCTTTCTTTGTATTCATCAACATCAACAACGAAACGTAACAACAACAACCGCAACATCAACAACGAACCGCAACAACAATACCTTCAACCGTTTGTTCAAGCAAATTCGTTCGTTGTTCAAGCAAATTCAAGTTTCAAATTCAAGCAAATTCGTTCGTTGTTTTTACATTTTGTAATTTTTTTGTTAATTTGCATAGATCTGTTATTTTTGGTTTCGATTTATATTTGTTCATTTGCTTAATGTATATGGATTTGTTTTTGTTTCAATTTATTTTGTTTTGAGTATAATTTTTTGATCTTTATTGGTTTAAATTGGCTTAGATTTGTTTTTTTTTTTCAAGATTTTTCGTTTTATTAATATTTTTTTCCCGATTTGGGTTGGGTGGTTCAGCTGGGTGGGGTGGTTACGGTGGGTGGTTACAGTGTGGGCTGGGTGGGGTGGGTGGAAGGTGGTTACGGTGTGGGCTGGGTGGGGTGGGTGGAAGGTGGTTACGGTGTAGGGTGGGTTGGGTGGTTACGGTGGGTGGGCTGGGTGGTTACGATGGGTGGGCTGGGTGGAATGGGGATCTGGTTTGTTACGGGGTGGGGTGGGTGTGGGTGGGGGTGGGGTTTGTGGGGCGTGGGTGGGTGTGGGTGGGGGTTGTGGGGCGTGGGGCAGGGCAGGGGGTAGATGGTAGGGGGCAGGGCAGGGGGGTAGGTGGCAGGGGGCAGGGGGTGGTGGGCTGGGCTGGTGGTGGTGGGGGGTGGCTTTTTTTTATTTTTTTTTTTATTCAATTTTACGACGGAAATTTCCGTCGGAATATTCCCCTTCCGACGGAATATTCCGTTAGAATCCACTTCAGCTCCGACGGAAAATTCCGTCGGAACATTGCGACGGAATTTCGGTTAAAGTCAAAACCAGCTTCGACAGAATGTATTCCGTCGGAAAAGTGGCTTCCGACGGAATTTCCCTGGGAAAACGTCGAATTTCCGACAAGGGCTGTTCCGAGAGACAGTTTCCGACGGAATTCCGTCGGAAGGCCGTTTTCCGACGGATTTTACCCTGTTTCGACGGAAATATTCCGTCGGAATTCAGCTGTTTTCTTGTAGTGACAAGTTCTGGCGATTCTACGTCAGCCTTCTGTCTTCGTGTTTTGCCTTACTCTAGTATTTTCTCGGTGATTTTACTTCCTGATTAAGTTCTTCCGACCTTTCTAAACCCATATGTATTTTACATATGGTTTTAGCCCTTGGGAATTCACGCACTGTCCACCCTAATAAACGCTCCGTGCAATAATGGGTACTTCGAGTTTGTTGAATTGACCAAACCATTGAGTTGAGTTTAACTCGCGGGGTCCCGTCCATCGCGTCAACCCTTCTAAGGTAAGGCTTCCGTGCGATGCATCCGGACTCTTAACCATGGACCCTCTTGGAGACCATAATCCTTGACCTTAGAGAATGGTTAGGTTGCAAATTCATTGCATCATGTTGTGACTACTTGACTACTTATGCATACCTTGTTTGTGATTAAACTAACCTTTATTCTTGTACATATGCTTATACAAACTAACCTTTGTCTTAACTTGATTCTTGTACATATGACTTGTATATACTAACTCAAAGGACTTTGTTTAATTTATTTGGTTAATTAAAACGAACATAACGAATGAATATGCTCGACCTAGAAGACTTTAGGCTTAAACCTTTGAAAGAATGGCTGAAAACAGATTACGGTGACGTTCTAGTGATGGTGGGCCACTTTAATCTGTTCTGCAGGATGGGGGCTTCTAACGTGGCACGTCAATAACAGGCGCATCGCGATGGGACCAACGTCATGCGACAGTCTTCGTGTCGATTCCCACTGCAACGATTAACCAATTAATGTACATATATGGTATTTCCTTGGTCTTTTAAGAGTCCAATCACATGTCTTGACACATGGTTGTAGGGAATTTGTCAAACTCAACTTTGAGCCCCACTGTGATCATGCATTTAAGCATGGGGGCATCCAAAGGGAAGGAAGCTGAGATAAAAGAGTCGCCAACAAGTTTTAGGAACTTGTAAACCGTTCACGGGTGTGAAGATTTCACCCCATTCATGATCACGGAGATCGCTAATTTCATAGTGATCCGGAACCATGACTAGATATTCGGGGATGATGGTACGAATCCTACCTAAAAGAGATTGAACCCGCCCTAAATCGGCCTCTACTTAATTCTTATGATATTTATGTGCGCTTTCCGATCAACATACATACAACAAGTTAGCCTTAAACCTGTTTAATCTACATTGGTTGATTATTAATGCACAAATAAATCTATTATTATTGGCAATCACTTGAATTAAAATCATATTAGCCTAAAACAAATTATTAATTATCTTATTAGGCGTGATTTCAAGTACAAATTCCCTTTAAACCTGCAAGAAGGGGCATGATCAAGAAATAACAATCAATCACGAATAATCAAGCAATGTAACAATAATTAACACAACAAATCATCATCATAATAAAAATATCATCAAAACATTATTAAAACATGACTAGCAAGATCCTAGGCATGATACTAAACAGATTAATAACAAACCCTAGCATGTCACTAATGATCAAGATCAAAGCTTTAGCCTAACCATGATACTAAGAACATGATATTAGAAATATTAATTAACACCTTAACCATGATAATTGGAATCAAAATTAACATCCTAACATGATACTAGGAATCAAAATCAACATCCTAACATGATACTAGGAATCAAAAGACATCCTAACATGATACTAGGAATTAAAATCGAGGAATAAGGATAGTAGATCTACTCACTTTGATGCTTCGTATTTCTTTCTATCAAAACAATACACACATTAGTAACTTCAAGAAAGATCAAATCAAACAAACCAAATAAATCAAATAAGAATTGAAATATAAATTTGGGACCAAACCCTCAGAACTATCAACCTTTCACGTCGAGGTCAAAGGCAACTTCGAGATTGGCTAAGTATTCAAAACTCGTGAGGGAGGTATGGTGTGATTTGGAAAAGTATTAAGGAAGTATAAGGACGTGTTTAGGCTAAGGCTAGAAATCAAAAATTAAGAGAAAGAGAGAGAGAAAAGTTTTTAGCTTAGAGAGAGGATTAGATGATGATTGTTGGTGATCAAGCTTGTTGATGATTGAAAACGGGTTAAAACGACCTCTATTTATAAGGAAAAAATAGGGTCGAAGGATCAAAAAAGAATCGAAAATCAAATCAAATTAAAACATGTTCCATCGCGACGCGATGATCTTGCAATTTTTCGGTTTTTGTTTTTATCATAACTTTTGATCCATCAATCGAAATAAGATAAATAATATATTGTTGGAAAGTTATAGAAGTATACTTTCCAACCCAATTAGAATCAGGTTGACATCTTTTGTTGAATAAAAGATATGGCGATGATCCCGATATTTCATTCATATCTTTTTGGTTATAACTCGAAATTGGGATTATAATATATCATTGGAAAGATAATTTCAATGGCTATCTAATCATTTAAGATTTGGATAAAAATTATGAGGCACGAAAATCATATCTGAACGTCTTTAAATTTGAATAGAACAAAGATTTTAAAAAAGAAGAGTTTTATTCAATTTCAAACTCTTTGATCTTTATCTTTCGAAAATGATACATTAGACCCTTCTAGGGACTTTTAGAAGTTCCTAATGAATCCTAATTGGGTTAGGGTTGGGATTAAGGTATTAGACCCTCACATGATCGTTGGATTGTAGGTAAGGTGGACCAAGGCTCGGTTTGGGCTTGGTTTAGTATTTTGGTCATTACTTCTTCATTATAAGTCGGATTTGGGATTATAATATATCGTTGCAAAGCTCTTTTCAAGACCCATCTAACTAAACAATAATTGAACCAGTATTATGGACCAAAATAGACAAGTTTGGACGTTTTTATAAAGAGGACACGAAATGAATGATTTTGGAAGACACGAATTAAATGATTTTGGGTTTAAAGACACAATATAAATGATTTTGATTTAAAACATTTAAGGAAAGGTTAGAAATGGTCAAGGCTAAAGGGAAATTCACGAGACTCTTCAACTCTTCACCTAACTCGATAATCAAAGACGTGAAAGATACTCATCACTAGGTTTGGTTTTTGAGGAGACACAGTCAGGTATCTACAGAAGCCCTCATTTTGACTGTGTTTGGAGAAACATAAGTTTCAAAAACAAAAGTCAAAGTAGATCAAAAGGACGGAAAATGATTCAAAACGTTTTACGATCCTAAATCTTTCTTTTAATGCCGATACCTGTAGAAAAGTGTTAGTTCCACAAATAAAGGTGGTAAGGGAGAAGAAATGCGCATCTGACACCAATGTATCGGTGAAAAAAACTTTTGGTAGCTTTCTACGCCTCGAGAAATCCACCGAATGATAATTTTCCACGCCTTAGGAATTTTATCGTGAACCACTATGCCTCGAGCGATCCATTGGATGATGATCTTCCACGCCTTGGGAATTCTGATATGAGGTAAATTCCATGCCTCGGGAACCATATCGTGAGCTCCTACGCCTTGAGTAACTCACAAGTGAAAGGCGACAAGTTTTCACGCCTCGGACAACATGTCGTAGACTCCTATGCCTCGAGCAGCCTATTGCATGATGATTTTCCACGCCTTGGGAAGATTAATATGAGATAGTTTCCATGCATCGGGAGCCCTATCGTGAGCTCCTGTGCCTCGAGTAGATCACAAGAGAAATTCCATATTCCACTAAATATCCACTCCTTGGGACACAATCGCCGACTTCTACGCCTTGAGAAGTGTGCAACGATCAACAATTTTCTACGCCTCGGGAAAAACTTGTTTGATAATAATAATAAAAATTACACATCTCTCAGCTCGAGAAACTTGCAACGTGAATTGTCCGCGTCTTGGGACAACCTCCACATTCTCAGGGAGCGCTATCGAAGATCAACTACGCCTCGAGCCGTCTTCTCAAATCAAAGTGACAACCTCCCCATCTTAAGGAATGTTGTCAAAGACCACTACACCTTGAGTCGTCTTCTCAAATCATCTATCTTCACGCCTTGGAAGTTATAGCTTCTCACGCCTTGGAAAATCTATCGTAAAACCTTACTCCTCAAGGTCTTACCGAGCTCAAATTGATTTCCGTAGAAATCTTCCTTCAATGATTATATCTCGCCTGGAGAGTCCTGTTGAACCATCTTTAGCTCGTTCGGCTTCATTGCTGTTTCTCACGCCTTTTCGCTCATTTGAGCTCAATCAAATCGCCTCAAATCTTTTGTAAAGGTTGCTCGTCCGCTAGGGACTTAGTGTACCTGCATCTATATTTTGGACTATAGGACTTTTCTCATGCTTGTAATTTTCTTGAGGTTGACCTAAGGTTTGGTGTTACTTGACCTATTGTGATTGGTTAGCTTAAGGTTGACTCAAGGCTTGGTGTTCTTGACTCATTGTGTGACTCAATATACTTAACTTGACTCGATGGGTTATGACTTGATGTGTGCAAACTCAACTCAACGTGGTGACAACCCAATGTGCATGACTCAACTTGATGTGGTGATTATGTTGTGATTGTGCTCGTGCACTTGAAAAAGCAGAAAAAGCAAACAATTTCTGTCATTTTTGTGGAGGGCACCGACTTTCTCCCGAAAAGAAAGACGTGAAATGAAAAGTAGGTAAAGTGTTGGTGAAAAATGAAGTTTTAGGACTTCCTCAAGATGAAAAGAGATGAAAAGAATGAATCAAGCGATGGTGCATGTCGAGTAAATTTAATCAAGCGTATGCGTTAATCGTTGTATCTCATGTGCAAGGACTGTAGCATCCTAGGCTATGAAAGTATTTGGGTAACTTAAGCGCGGAGGCTAAGTACCTCATACTTTGTGATGTAATGATGATTATGATAATGAATGATTCTAAGATGACAAGGCATGCTTCAAAGTCGTATCAAGATTTCATGACAAAGGGTTCCTAAGGGAAGGATTACTTGGCTATGTATCTGTGAAGTGTGTGAGAGTGATACTAAGGTTAAGCTGCAAAGGCTAAGTGTGTGAAAAAATATTTTGAGAAGAGCCAAATGAAGGTGACTCTTAGGCTGGGTAGGCTAATGATGTAGGGATCAAGCTCCCACGTCTAGCTCTAAATGGATAGGGATGAGCATTGGAGATCCCTTGATATGGTCATGTATGCATGTGGATATGAATGAGATGAAAGCATTTTTATTACGGTCGCACCCCAATGTGAGGTTGCCTACGTATCCGTTAGGTCAGGCCGAACGTAGCTCTAACCAATCCTCGCACTAGTGTGTGTATACCTCAATGAGGTCTTTTAAGGGTTGTAACGGAGTTAGGCTAAAGGTTTGAAGAAGAAAGGATAAAGGCTCAAGACCCAAAATAAGCCCCCAAGGTGTGCAACCTTGCACTTGAATCTTGGTATTTGTATGCTTGAGGTTTCTCACTTTTGAACTCTCTTTTATTTGTTTTTGCATTTGAAATTTGTTATTTGAATTGTCTTTGGATAAGTGTAGGCAATCCCGATCATGCGGTCTATTGCTCACTTGGTATTCATGTTTCTCAGGCACGGTGTTGAGCACTCGATAAGAGACGCAATCAGAGACATGTTCATATCAAAGACAGTGGAACACTTGCCCTTTTGTACACTTTTATTTATTTATTTACTTTTTGAACCTTTTTAGGATCTCTCAAGCTTTTATATTTGGCTTTAAAAGTTGCATGAGTTGCACACCATCCCATCCCAAAGGATGAAAAAAGAATGGTCAATCGTTAGACGAGGCTCAAAGTGGTTTATCAAGAAAGGATTGTGTAATGAATGAAAAGGGTAAAGGTGATATGATGTGGCTATAAGGGGTGCCCAAATCATTGGTATACCTTATGCTTAGTTCGAAGATGATTTTTTTTTTTTTTTGAAATGCAATGATCATATGCAAGGAAAGAAATGCTTATTTTATTAAAATGGAAAGGTGAAAAAATAAAACTCATGAAGAAAAAGAAGGGGAATGCCTATGCTAGACTTATCGGGGAAGGGGAAATCAAGAATAAGAAAATAATCATGAAATCTTGTCGTTGAAGCCCGCCTCGTGCTTTGTGTTTTCCTTGACCAAAGGTTGTTGAAAAGGAAACCATATATGTTTTTTTTTTTTTCAATCACATGACTCGAACTCGATTCAACATGCATAGATGAGGAAGGATTACAGTGTATGAGGGGAATGACATGTATAGGGAAAGCATGTAAGAGAAGAATATGTAAATGTGGAAAATGTTTAAGAAGGAAAGTGTATTTATGGTAAGGTTTGCAGTGTTGTAAGGGAAAAGAGTGTATTTGTGGTAAGATATGGAAGAAATCCGAGAATAGGACGGACCCTCAACTCGAATGATGGAAAGTTGACTCATGCATGGACCTAAGACTTGGTCATGGTGTGAAAAAAGTATGTACAAGGTGTGTGCTAAGACTCGTGAGTGAAAGTCACATGTTCAAGACTCGTATAATGACCATGTGACTAGACATGAGAACGGTGTGAAAAAACGAAGGACTCAAGGACCAAATAGCCGAAAGACTAAAAGATAGACAAACTAACTTGATTAATTTTGTCCAATTTTAATGTTTGTGCTATTTATTAGGTGAAGGCAGTCCATTGACAAACGTTAGTCATAAATAAGATTAGACCACAATCAAAGACAAAGAACACATGTTAAGGTTAGCACAATAATCACAAAACACTAGGAAGATGGACTAGAATTCTACAAAAGTTAGGACTCATGGGAATAAATAAATATAAAAATATACAATCCTATTTTATACGAGTTGACACGGATTAAAAAACTAAGAAAAGGAGAAGATTTCCTAAGACTAGCTTGACACGAAAAGAAAAAAAAAAAAAGGTTGGACGCTAAAAAGAACTCCTAAACTGGACATGCTGTAGTATTTTAGTCAAAACTTTTGATCTGTGACTCTGATTGGGACGAAACCAACGCCAAATGAAAGATAAAACTCTGGGCTACAGATCCATAGGGGGACAACATGTAGCTATTCCAAGAACTCCAGATATGACCAAAACAAATTGACGCTTGTGCATGATACGAGAATAAAAATCCGGATTGACTCCAAATAAAAAATTAAAAAAAAGAACTATGACTCGACTTAATAAAAAAGAAGAGGGTTAAATAAGAGAAACAAGTCCTTAGTTAGTATGTTTGGACATATTTATAAGAAACAAGTCAACGCAAAGGGTTATTTTAATCACAAATAAAGTATGCACAAGTAAGGAATGCACAAGTAATCAAGTAGTCACAACATGATGCAATGAGTTTGCAACCTAACCATGGCTCTAGTTCTCTAAAGGTCAAGGATTATGGTGTCCAAAAAGGGTCCATGGTTATGAGTCCGGATGCATCGTGCAGAAGCCTTACCTTTGGAAGGGTTGGCACAATGGATGGGACCCCGCAAGTTAGACTTGCTTCCATGGTTTAGTGAATTCACAATCTTGGATGCACCCATCGTTGCACGGAGCGTTTGTTAGGGTGGATGGAGCGTGAATTCCCAAGGGCTAAGACCATATGTGGAACACATATGGGTTTAGAAAAGTCAGAAAAACTCAATTAGGAAGTATAATCGGTGAGACAGTACTAGAATCGTCAAAACAAGAAAACAGACTCCTGGCTCGATGTCGCAAGAACTCGGCGCAAGAAGACAGGGGTTGTCACACTATGACAACTCTATCGCGCCGCGATAAAGCTGTCGCATGGCGATAAATCCTGCCATCTAGCAAAAGTTCCTGCGCGTTGTGGCAGCTTTTTATGGTCTACGATTTTTTCCGATTTTCGTAGTATCTTTTCGATTCTAGTCGTGAAAGATATTTCCAGCTTTTCCTGCATGTAAAAATCCTATGTTTTTTACGTATTACAGATGGTCTTGCCAATGCGGACCTTTTTATGCTTATGCCACAATGTTAATCAAAATTATGCTCATGAATATCTAGAATCTTTCAAGTCTCCTCCACTCATTCTAAAGTCAATTGCCAAAACAGATTTTAGGAATCAAAATTAAAAATCCTCCCCAGTGGAGTCGCCAAAAAACTGTTGGGAATTTTTGAAACTCAACTTTGAGCCCCACTGTGATCATGCATTTAAGCATGGTGGCTTCCAAAGGGAAAGAAGCTAGAGATAAAAGAGTCGCCAAAAAGTTTTAGGAACTTGTAAACCGTTCACGGGTGTGAAGGTTACACCCCATTCACGATCACGAAGATCGCTAATTTCATAGTGGTCCGGAACCATGACTGGATATTTGGGGATGATGGTAATAATCCAACCTAAAAGAGATTGAACCCGCCCGAAATCGGCCTCTACTTAATTCTAACGATATTCATGTGCGCTTTCCGATCAACATACATACAACAAGTTAGCCTTAAATCTGTTTATCTACGTTGGTTGATTATTAATGCACAAATAAATCTATTATTATTGGTGATCACTAGAATTAAAATCATATTAGCCTAAAACAAATTATTAATTATCTTATTAGGCGTGATTTCAAGTACAAATTCCCTTTAAACCTGCAAGAAGGGGCATGATCAAGCAATAACAATCAATCACGAATAATCAAGCAATGTAACAATAATTAACACAGCAAATCATCATCATAATAAAAATATCATCAAAACATTATTAAAACATGACTAGCAAGATCCTAGGCATGATACTAAACAGATTAATAACAAACCCTAGCATGTCACTAATGATCAAGATCAAAGCTTTAGCCTAACCATGACACTAGGAACATGATATTAGAAATATTAATTAACACCCTAAACATGATACTTGGAATCAAAATCAACATCCTAACATGATACTAGGAATCAAAATCAACATCCTAACATGATACTAGGAATCAAAAGACATCCTAACATGATACTAAGAGTTAAAATCGAGGAATAAGGATAGTAGATCTACTCACTTTGATGCTTCATATTTCTTTCTATAAAAAAATACACACATTAGTAACTTCAAGAAATATCAAATCAAACAAACCAAATAAATCAAATAAGAATTGAAATATAAATTTGGGACCAAACCCTCAGAACTATCAACCTGTCACGTCGAGGTCGAAGGCAACTTCGAGATTGGCTAGGAGTATTCAAAGCTCGTGAGGGAGGTATGGTGTGATTTAGAAAAGTATTAAGGAAGTATAAGGACGTGTTTAGGCTAAGGCTAGAAATCAAAAATTAAGAGAGAGAGAGAGAGAGAGAGAGAGAGAGAGAGAGAGAGAGAGAGAGAAAAGTTTTTAGCTTAGAGAGAGGATTAAATGATGATTGTTGGTGATCAAGCTTGTTGATGATTGAAAACGGGGTAAAATGACCTCTATTTATAAGGAAAAAAGAGGGTCAAAGGATCAGAAAGGAATCGGAAATCAAATCAAAGTAAAACAGGTTCCATCGCGGCCTTGTCGCGACGCGATGATCCTACAATTTTGCGATTTTTGTTTTATCATACCTTTTGATTCAGAAATATGAATAAATTAAATAATATGTCGTTGGAAAGCTCTGGAAGTCTACTTTCCAACCCTATTAGAATCAGGTTGACATATTTTGTAGAATAAAAGATATGGCTGAAATAGTGGAACAGTGTTAGTTTTGGATAGAGTTTGGCATTTCATTCATATCTTTTTCATTATAACTCGGAATTGGGATTATAATATATCATTGGAAAGATAATTTCAATGGCAATCCAACCATCTAATATTTGGATAAAAATTATAAGGCACGAAAATCATATCTGAACGTCTTTGAATGTGAGTAAAACAAGGATTTTCAAAAAGAGGAGTTTTATTCAATTTCAAACTCTTTGATCTTTATCTTTCGAAAAGAATAGGTTAGAACCTTCTAGAGACTTCTACAAGCTCCTAATGAATCCTAATTGAGTTAGGATTGGGATTAAGGTATTGGACCCTCACATGATCATTGGGTCGTAGGTAAGGTTGACCTAGGCTCGGCTTGGGCTTGGTTTAGTATTTTGGCCATAACCTTTTCGTTATAAGTCGGATTTAGGCTTATAAAATATCGTTGGAAAGCTCTTTTCAAGCCCTATCCAACTAAATAATGATTGGATCAGTATTATGGACAAAAATAGACTAATTTGGACGTTTTTATAAAGTGGATACAAAATGAATGATTTTGGAAGACATGAAATAAATGATTTTGGGTTTAAAGACACGAAATAAATGATTTTGATTTAAAACATTTAAGGAAATGTTAAAATTGGTCAAGGCTAAAGGGAAATTCACGAGACTCTTCAACTCTTCACCTAACTCGATAATCAAAGACGTGAAAGATACTCATCACTGGGTTTTGTTTTTGGGGAGACACAATCAGGTGTCTATAATGGTCATGACACGAGTCTTGTAAGTATCACTTCCACTCACGAGTCTTTGCACACTTTGTACATCCTTTCTTCACACCATGCCCATGTTTTAGGTCCATGCATGAGTCATCCTTTCCGTCAATCGAGTTGAAGGCCCTTCCCATTCTCGGAAATTTCCATATCTTTCCACAAATACACCCTTTCCTTCTACATCACTTTTCATACATTACATACCTTACACTTTCCTTCTTAGACACTTTCCACATTCACATACTTTCCTCTTTCATGCTTTCCCAATACATATCATTCCCCTCATACACTATGATCTTTCCCCATCTTTGCATGATTGAATTGAGTTCGAGTCAAGTAATTGACAATAAATGTCCATGGTTTCACTTTCCACAGCATTTGGTCAAGGAAAAAGGGACGATTAGTTCGAGACAACTCCTTTATTCAAGAGATCTTCTTTAGGAGCACGGTTCAAAGGAAGAAGAAACCAATGGCAGCCAAACAAGAAGATGTTGACAAACTCCAAAAGACCATGGAGTCTTGCCAAGCTTGTCAAAGGACCTACCATTTGAGTGGAGAAAGTTAAAGATCCTAATAAATAAGTCCTCCTAAGACAATCAAACGCATTGAAGAGACACTAAGCCAAGTTTCCAATGACTATAAGTATCTTGACATGAATACAAAGGGAATCTCACTAAACAAGGAACTTCTTTCGTACAAGTTCTCTACCACTAACATTCCTAAGTTCAAGCCCACGGATAACCCTTACTTCCACCTGAAAGCTTTTGATCGAAACAATCATGGAAATCAAGGGGGTTAACAAGCAACTTTTCTCTTCGTTATTCCATCTCTCATTAGAACTAGTGTGTCAACAATGGTTCTTTTTCCTAGATTCCAAGGACACTGCTATTGGGAGAGTATAGTACCTACTTTTACAAGAGATACCAGCGCAACGTTCAAGTAGAGACTAATTACAAAGAGCTTGAAATCATGAAACAAAAACATAATGAAGGCTTCACTGAATTCTATAATAGGTGGAAGGAAGTTTTTGCTAGGATGATTAAGGACCCAGACGAAAAAGACTCTGTGAGAATATTCATCAAGAACCTGTAAGACAAGTACCAAAAGGACCTGAAATATCAACTTTTAAACACTTTCAAGGCTGTCTACCATATAGGCATCGAAATTGAGGACGACCTTGTGAAATTGGTAGCTGCTAAAAATAATAATGCGAAAGGAAAGAAGAATGACCATCCTTCTTCTTCCTCTCCCATTAACGAAGTACATGCTATATACACTCCTAAGCAACGAATCCAAAGGTTAAAGAGAGTGTGAAAACCTTCGATAAACTACACCACAAAGGACTGGTCATGCTCATAAGACCTATCAAAGATCCAGTCTCGGAGGCCAGACCACCTAAGTGGGATCCTAATAAACACTGCAAGTACCACCAAGGAAGAGGTCATGATACTGAGATATGTTGAAAACTCAAAGAAGCTATCCAAGATTTGATTGATGATAACAAACTTTCTGAGGTTCTAGCCATCGTAGAGGATCAAATAACCTTTGACCCTTCTCTCCTCTTTACACCTATTGATGAGCCAATGATCGAAGCAGTCTATATAACTTCCATTAACGAAGTGGTCATGATCTAGGAGAATGAAGAAGTTTTCTTAGATGCCACCGAGGAAACCTCAGCAAATCTAAAAGAAAACATTTATAAGCTCCAAGATTCCATTTCCAAGCTTACGAGTATGGTGGAAAACCTTGTGAATCGAATGTCAGTCATTGAACTAAACCCTCATCACCAAGATTGGAAGAATGAAAAGAATGACCATCCTCCTTCTTCTTCTTCCCTTCAAAGGTTAAAGAAAAAACTCAATGCTCCTAAGCCATGGGTTAAATAGACCATTAATGAATATACACCAATAGGAATGATTTATGATGAAGCTTTTGACGATCTCCATGGCCAAGGTTACATTCATCCCATTGGTCCAATCCAAGATTTAGTACCTGAGAGACGGTCTCCTAATTGGGATCTAAGCTTCTATTGCAAATACCATAGAGGCAACGATTACACTACTGAGAAATGTTTCACACTCAAGGATCGTATCCAAGACCTCATTGATTCGAATTGCCTTCATGTTTCTTCGAGCAACAAGAAGGTCAAGTGATGATAAGCACAAAGCACGAGGCAAAACAAGATTTCATGATTCTTTTCTTATTTTTTATTTCCCTTTCCCTTAATAAGTCTAGCATAGGCACCCTCCGTCATTTCTTAAATTTTACTTCATGAGTTTGTATTTTACCTTTTCCATTTTCAATAAATTGAGCATTTATTTCTTTGCATATGATCATTGCATTGCATTAAAAAAAATTAAAAAAAAAATCCATGTCGAGCTAAACACAAGGTATACCAATGATTTGAGGCACCCCTTGTAGCCACATCATATCACCTTCTCCCTTTAAAATATACAATTTCTTTTGATAAACCACTTTGAGCCTCGTCTAACGATAAACCTTCATTTATTCAACCCACATCTACCTAACCTTGGGATAGGATGGTGTGCAACTTATGCAATTTTCAAAGCCAAAAGCTTGAGTGATTTTTACCAAAATTTCAAAAGTTCAAAAGCAAATAGAAATAAAAGTGTACAAAAGGGCAAGTGTTCCAATATCTTTGATATGAAAATGTCTTGGATTGCGTCTCTTATCGAGTGCTCGGCACCGTGCATGAGAAACATGAATGCCAAGTGAGTGATCGACCGCATGATCGAGATTGCCCACACTTATCCAAAGAAAATTCAAGTACAAACTTCAAATGCAAAAAACAAAAAAACAAGCTCAAAAGTAAGAAACCTCAAGCATACAAATACCAAGATTTAAATGCAAGGTTGCACACCTTGGGGGCTTATATTGGGTCTTGGGCCTTTATCCTTTCTACTTCAACCTTTAACCTAACACCGTTCTAACCCTTGAAAGACCTCCTTGAGGTGTACACACACTTGTGCGAGGTTCGGCTAGAGCTACGTTCGGCCTGATTCCTAACGGATATGTAGCCAAACCTCACATTGAGGTGCGACTGTAATAATTATTCATTACATATTCATGCATGATCATATCAAGGGATTTCCAATGCTCATCCCTATCCATTTAGAGCTAGACTTGGGGGCTTGATCTCTATTTCATTAGCCTACCCAGCCTAAGAGTCACCGTCATTTGGTTCTTCTCGAAATATTTCTCCACACCCTTAGCCTTTTCAGCCTAACCTTAATGTCACTCTCATACACATCACAAATACATAGACACATAATTCTTCCCTTAGGAACCCTCTGTCATGAAATCTTGATACAACTTTGAAGCATGCCTTGTCATCTTCGAATCACTCATTATCATAATCATCATCGCATCACAAAGTATGAGGTACTTAGCCTCCGAGCCTAAGTTACTCAAATACTTTCATTATCGAATCATTAACTAAGATAGTCCAGGATGCTACAATCCTTGCACCAAGAGAAACAATGATTAACACATACACTTGGATGAGCTTGTTCAACATGCATCATTACCACCGCTTCAATCTTTTCATCTCTTTGCCTTTTGGGGAAGTACAAAAGCTTTGTTTTTCACCAACACCTTACACTTCATCCTTTTTTCATGTCTTTCTTTTTGGGAGAAAGTCAGTATCCTCCACGAAAATGACAAAAAGTTTTTGCTTTTTCTGCATTTTTCGAGTTGCACGAGCACAATCACAATACAGTGCACACACAAGTCATGCACATTGAGTCATGTCACCACATCGAGTTGAGTATGCACACACAAGTCATGCACATTGAGTCATGTCATTTCACCACATCGTCACATCGAGTCGAATTGAGCATATTGAGTCACATAATGAGTCGAGTACACCAAGTCTTAGGTCAACCCTAAGAAAACCACCAACAAAGTCCTTTTACAATATTAGATTTTACAGGATACATGTTCGGAGTCAATGAGCAATCTCACCAAATCATTGAAGCTCATGTTCGCAGCCAATCGAACAATCTCACCATCCGTCACCAATTCTTTGAAGCTCCTGTTTGCAACCAATCAAACACTCTCACCATTCCAAAAGAAATTCTTTGTAGCCAATAGAACACTCACACCTTTCTAAATTTCTTTTGTTCAGAGACACGTGGGCATTCCTCAAAAATCTCCCTTGTTCAGAGACGAGTGAACATTCCTAGAGTAAGCTCCTTTTTTCAGAGATGAGTGGACATCCCTTCCAAAGCTCCCTTATTTAGAGGCAAGTGAACATTTCATTCGAAGCTCTTTAGTTCAGAGATAAGTGAACATTTCTTGAGTAAGCTATTGTTCAGAGACGAGTGAACATTCCTTAAGTAAGCTCTTGTTCAGAGACAAGTGGATAATTCCTTTTAAAGCTCTTTGGCTTAGAGACGCGTGGACACATCGACAGCACTCCTTGAGAATGAAAAGGTTGTCACCCGATTTGAGAAGATGGCTTAGAGTGAAGCGGTCTTCGACACCGCTCCCTGCGAATGTGGAGGTTGTCAAACAAAACAAACATTGATTTGATGTCTCCCAGAGACATGCGCTCGACAAACCCAGCTACTCGTCTCTATAACTCCTTTACTTGTAGAACTGACGCTTTCTACAAGTATCAGCATTAAAAAGGATGACATAGGATCGTAGAATGTTCTGAATCATTCTTTGTCCCTATCGACTTACTTTTGTTTTTGAAACTTACTTTTCTCCAAACTCAGTCAAAGTGGGGGCTACTGTAGACAATTGATTGTGTCTCCCCAAAAACCAAACTCAGTGATAAGTACCTTTCACGTTCTGATTTATGAGTTCGGTAAAGAGTTGAAGAGTCTTGTGAAGTTTCCTTAACATAAAGTCATTCATTTCGTGCCTCTAAACCCAAAATCATTTATTTCGTGTCCTTAAAATCATTAATTTCGTGCCCAGTTTATAAAAACATCCAAACCAAATTATTTTGGTCCATGATCCTGGTAGAATTATAGCTTATTTGGATGGGGTTTGAAAAGAGCTTTCCAACAATATATTATAATCCCAAATCCGACTTAAAATGAATAAGTTATGGCCAAGATACTAAACCGAGCCTAGGTCCACCTTACCCACGACCCAATGATCATATGAGGGTCCAAATACCATATTCCCAATCCTAAGCCAATTAAAATTCTCTAGGAATCTTTTAGAAGTCTATAGAAGGTTCTAATCTATCTTTTATGAAAAGATAAAGATCAAAAGAGTTCGAAGCCGAATAAAACTCCTCTTTTTGATAATCCTTATCCCGTTCAAATTAAAAGACGTCCGAATGTATTTCACAAATCTAATTCTATTAGAAATCAAAATCCGTACAGCTTTATCATCTTTAGAAATTACCGCAGGACGACAAAACCAACGCGACACGTCAGCTTCATTGCGCCTCGATAGTTCTATCGCCCCGCGAAAGAGTAGTTCTATTCTGTTCCAAATTCTGATCTTTTCTGATCGTCCAGACTCTCTTTTTTCCCTATAAATAGAGGTCGTTTTCCCCCGTTCCAATCATCATCAACGATTACCATCAACAACCATCTAGTCATAGTAATCATACTTCTAGAAGTTCTTAAACATTTATGTTCTTAGCCTTAGCCTAAACACATCCTTGATACATCCCAATCAATCACGAGATTCGGATACTCCAAGCCATACTCGACGTTGCCTTCGACCTCGACTTGAAAGGTTGATAGTTCTAAGGGTTTGGTCCCAAATCTATATTTCAATTTATATTTGATTTATTTACTTTATTAACTAAACTTTCTTGAAGTTTACTAACGTGCGTATCTTTTTAATAGAAAGAAGGTTGAGGAATCAAAGTGATTAATTTGATTATCCTTTATTCTTTGATTTTAGAGTAGAAATCATGCTTACAATGTTATATAATTCCTAGTCTCATGCTTAGGATGCTTATTATGATTCCTAGTATCATGTTTAGGATAATGCTTTGACTTTGTTATTCGTGACATGCTAGGATTTGTTATTAATCCTCTTAGTATCATGTCTAGGATCTTACTAACGATGTTTTAATGATATTCTTATGATGATGATTGTTGTTGTATTAATCATATGTTGCTTGATTATTCATGATTTATTGATATTGCTTTATCATGTCTCTTTTTGCAGGTTTAAAGGGAATTTGTACTTAAAATCACGCCTAATAAGATAATTAATAATTTGATCAATTTGATTTAATTCAATTGATCACAAATAATAGATTTGATTGTGCATTAATAATCAACCAACGTAGATTAAACAGGTTTAGGATTAACTTGATGTATGTATGTTGATCGTAAAGCGCGCATGAATATCAAAAGAATTAAGTAAAGGCCTATTTTAGGGCGTGTTTAACTTCTTTTAGGTTGGATTCGTACCATCATCCCTTAATATTCAGTCATGGTCCCGGACCACTATGGAGTTAGCGATCTCTGTGATCGTGAATGGGGTGTAACCTTCAAACCCGTGAATGGTTTACAAGTTCCTAAAACTTGTTGGCGACTCTTTTTATCTCTAGGTTATTTTCCTTGGAACGCCGCCATGCCTAAAAGCATGAACAACAGTAGGGCTCGAGTTGAAAAATTCCCTACAAAACGTCATCAGATCGTGTCACATGAAGTAATTGTTCTTAGCCCCCTGGCCTAAGAACAGGCATCGAGCAAATATCATTCTTAACTGAAGCACCTCAATCTGACTTCTTTCCATTTTTCATTTTTTTCTGGGGAGTTTAAAAACTTACTACATTTTATTTCATTTTATTCTTAGGAAAATTGTAATACTTACTCCATTTTCATATCATTTTATTTTGGGGAAGTTTTAAAACTTACTCCATTTTTCATTTTATTTTTGGGGAATTTGTAAAACTTACTTCATTTTTATTTCATTTTCTTTTGGGGAAGTTGTAAAACTCAGTATATTTTTATTCTTTTTCTGATTTTTTTTTCTTTCGGGAGAAAGTCGGTACCTTCCACTTATGAAAAATTATGGAAATTTTTTGAGTTATTAATCATACACAAACACACTCAAGTTATACACGATCATACACAATCACAAGTCATACACGTGTCATATCGGGTCAAGTCAAGCTTTGTCGAGTCAGTCAGTCATGAGTCAATCGCAGTCCATACAAATCCTTTGGCAAATTACATTTTACAGGTTTGTAGGGAATTTTTCCGCCCTCTCCCTACATGTGGGTCATGTTTTAAAGCAGGCGCTCCAAGGAAAAGAAACTTGAGCAAAAAAGTCGTCAACAAGTTTTAGGAACTTGTAAATCGTTCACGATTGTGAAGGTTACACCCCATTCACAATCACAGAGATTGCTAACACCATAGTGGTCTGGAACCATGACTGGATGTTCAAAGATGATGGTACGAATTTGACCTACGAGAAACCAAACCCGCCCTAAATAGGCCTCTACTTGATTCTTACTGATATTCATGCGCGCTTTTCGATCAATATACTACATCAAATTAACCCTAGACCTGTATAATCTATGTTGGTTGATTATTAATGCACAATCAAATCTAATATTGGTGATCACTTGAATTATAATCATATTAAGCCTAAATCAAATTATTAATTATCTGATTAGGTGATTCCAAGTACAAATTCCCTTTAAACCTGCAGAAAAGTGCGTGATCAAGCAATATCAATAAATAATAAATAATCAAGCAACATATGATCAAGACAACAATAATCATCATAAGAACATCATCAAAACATTGTTAATAGTAAGATCCTAGGCATGGTACTAAACGGATTAATAACAAATCCTAGCATGTAACTAATAATAAAATCAAAGCGTTATCCAAAACATGATACTAGAAATCATAATAACATCTTAAACATGATTTCTACTCCAAAATCAAAAGAATAATAATAAGGGTGATTGAATTACTCACTTTGATGCCTCAACGTTCTTGCTATAAAACAATACACGTTAGTAAACTTCAAGAAAGCGAAATCAATAAAGTAAATATGAATGAAATTTAGATTTGGGACCAAACCCTCAGAACAATCAACCTTTCACATCGAGGTCGAAAGCAACGTCGAGTATGGCTTGGAGTATTCGAATCACGCAAAGGAAGTATTGTGTTTGTTTTGGGGTGTATCAAGGATTGTGTTTAGGCTAAGGCTTAGAACATAGGTGTTTGATGATTGATGATTGGTGTTTGATAAGGATTGTTGATGATGATTGGAGCTAGGTGATTATAGCTAATTGTGGCTTATCATTGATGGTTATCGTCCATGATCTGAAACGGGGAAAATGCCCTCTATTTATAAGGAAAAAAGAGAGTTTGGTCGATCAGAAAAGATCAGACGTTCTAAACAAAATAGAACGACTTTTGACACGACGCGACAAGATTGTCGTGCCGCGGTGGGTTCTGTAGCGTCGCGACAGGCTTATCGCGGTGCAATAATTCTGACTTGGCGCGATAGTTCAGCAAATAATCTAACTTGTACAAAGTTTGTTTTCTAATAGAATTATGATGGTAAATATGTCCGATCGTTTTTTAATTTAAATAGGATTAGGATTATCAAAAAGAGATGTTTTATTCAATCTCGAACTCTTTGATCTTTATCTTTTCGGAAAGGATAGATTATAACCTTCTAGAGGATTCTAAAAGTTCCTAACTAGTTTAGGATTGGGAATATGATCATACAGGGCCTAAATATAATATATGGACTCCATATAATCATTGGGTCGTAGCTAAAGGTGGACCTAAGCTCAATTTGGGCTCGATTTAGTATTCTGGCCATAACTTATTCGTTTTAAGTTGGATTTGCGCTTATAATGTATCGTTGGAAAGCTCTTTTCAAGACCCATCCAACCAAACAATAATTGGACCAGGAAAATTGACCAAAATAATCAGGTTTGGATGTTTTTATAATTTGGACATAAAATGAATGATTTTAAGGACACGAAATAAATGATTTTAAGGACACGAAATAAATGATTTTGGGTTTAGTACATTTTAGGAAAGTTTAGGAATATGGTCAAGGCTTAAGGAAGCTTTGCGAGACTCTTCAACTCTTTATCGAACTCGTCGATCAAAGACGTGAAAGGTACTCATCACTGGGTTTGGTTTTTGGGGAGACACAATCTAGTGTCTAGAGAAGCCCCCACTTTTTCCGAGTTTGGAGAAACGTAAGTTTCTAAAACAAAAGTCAAAGTAAGTCGATAAGGGCGGAGAATGATTCAGAACGTTCTACGATCCTAAATCATCCTTTTTAACGCCGATACTTGCAGAAAGCGTCAGTTCTACAAATAAAGTAGTTAAGAAACACGTATCTGGGTTTGTTGAGCACACGTCTCTAGGTGACATCTAATCAATTTTGTTTGACAACCTCCACATTCTTAGGGAGCGCCCTGGAAGACCACTTTGCTTCGAGCCATCTTCTCAATTTGGGTGATAGCCTCCTCGTTCTAAGGGAGCGTTGTCAATGTGTTCGCGCGTCTCTGTACCCATGAGCTTTTGAAGGGAATGTCCACACACCTCTGAACAAAGGAGCTTTAAAAGAAATGTCCATACGTCTCAGAACAAAGGAGCTTTGAAAGAAATGTCCATGCGTCTTTGAACAAAGGAGCTTTTTGAAAGGAATGTACATATGTCTCTGAACAAAGAGCTTTGAAAGGAATGTCCATGCGTCTCTGAACAAAGAGCTTTGAAAGGAATATCCACGCGTCTCTTAACAACAGGGCTTTGAAAAGGATTGTCTACGCATCTCTAAACAAAGAGCTTCACAAGAAATTTCCACGCGTCTCTGAATAAAGGAGCTTTGAAATAAATGTCCATGCTTCTCTGAACAAAAGAGCATTTGGAAGAAATGTCCACGCGTCTATGATTAAAGAGCTTTGAAAGAAATGTCCACGCGTCTCTAAACTAAAGAGCTTTGAAATAAATGCCCACGCGTCTCTGAACAAAAGAGCTTTTTTGGAAGGAATGTCCACGCGTCTCTGAACAAAAGAGCTTTTTTAAAAGGAATGTTCATGCGTCTCTGAACAAAAGAGCTTGAAAGGGATTGTTTACTCGTCTCTGAATAAAAGAGATTTAAAAGGGATGATAAATGGTGAGAGTGTTCGCTTGATTGGGAATAGAAGCTTCGATGAATTGCTGACGAATGGTGAGAGTGTTCGATTGGCTGCAAACAGGAGCTTCAATGAATTGGTGACGAATGGTGAGAATGTTCGATTGGCTGTGAACAGAAGCTTCGGTGAATAGGTGTATCTTGTAAAATCAAATATTGTCAAAGGACTTTGCTGATGGTTTTCTTGAGGTTGACCCAAGACTTTGTGTACTTGACTGATTGTGTGACTCAATGTACTCAAATCAACTCGATGTGTTTCGACACTACCTAGCTTAAGGTGCATGACTTGTGTGTGCAGACTCGTGTGTGTAGCGTGGACTCAAATCGATATGGTGACACGACATGACTCAATGTGCATGGCTTGTGTGTGCATCGTGTTGTGATTGTGCTCCTGCGACTCGAAAATGCAGAAAAGCAAAAAAAAATTCGTCATTTTTGTGGAGGGTACCGACTTTCTCCCAAAAAGAAAGACGTGAAAATAAAAGGAGGTAAAGTGTTGGTGAAAAACGAAGTTTTTAAACTTCCTCAAAACGAAAAAAGATGAAAAGAATGAATCAAGTAATGATGCGTGTTGAATGAGCTTAATCAAGCGTATGTATTAATCATTGTATCTCTTGGTGAAAGGATTGTAGCATCCTAGAATATCTCAATGATGAAAGTGTTCAGGTAACTTAGGCTCGGAGGCTAAGTACCTCATACTTTGTGATGCAATGATGATTTTGATAATGAGTGATTCTAAGATGACAAGGCATGCTTCAGAGTTGTATCAGGATTTCATGACAAAGGGTTCCTAAGGGAAGGATTATTTAGCTATGTATTTGTGATGTGTGTGAGAGTGACACTAAGGCTAGGATGTAAAAGTTAACGGTATGGAGAAATATTTTGAAAAGAGCCAAATGATGGTGACTCTTAGGCTGGGTAAGCTAATGATGCAGGGATAAAGCCCCCAAGTCTAGCTCTAAATGGATAGGGATGAGCATTGGAGATCCCTTTATATGATCATGATGTGAATATGAGTGAATGCATTTTTATTACGACCGCACCCCATTGCAAGGTTGCCTACATATCCGTTAGGAATCAAGCCAAATGTAGCTCTAGTTGAACCTTGCACAAGTGTGTGTACACCTGAAGGAGGTCTTTCAAGGGTTGTAACAAGGTTAGGATAAAGGTTGAAGAAGAAAGGATAAAGGCTCAAGACCAAAAATAAGCCCCCAAGTTGTGCAACCTTGCATTTGAATCTTGGTATTTGTATGCTTGAGGTTTCTCACTCTTCTTTTGAATTTGTTTTTGTTTTTGCATTTAAGATTTGTATTTGAATCTTCTTTGGATAAGTGTGGGAAATCCCGATCATGTGGTCTATCACTCACTTGGAATTCATGTTTCTCAAACATGGTACCGAGCAATCGATAAGAAACGTAATCCAAGACATGTTCATATCAAAGACATTGGAACACTTGCCCTTTTGCACACTTTTATTGCTTTCTGAACTTTCAAAGTTTTGGAATTTTGATAAAAATCACTCAAGGTTTTGCACTTGGCTTTGGAAATTACATAAGTTGCACACCTTCCCATCCCAAGGTTAGGTAGACATGGGTTGAAAAAATGAAAGGTCAATCGTTAGACGAGGCTCAAAGTGGTTATTAAGAAAAGATTGTATATTTGAAAGGATAAAGGTGATATGATGTGGCTACAAGGGTGCCTCAAATCATTGGTATACCATGTGTCTAATTCAGCGCGAAAATTTTATTTATTTATTATTTATTCATTTATTTTTATATTTTTTTAAAATGAAATGCAATGCAATGTTATGATCATATGCAAGGAAATAAATGCTCATGTTATTGAAAGGAAAGGGTAAAATCATGAAGTAAATACATAAGGAGAAATGTCTTTGGGATGCCTATGCTAGATTGTACTTATTGGGGAAGGGGAAAACAATAATAAGAAAAAAATCATGAAATCTTGTCGTTGAAGCCCGCCTCGTGCTTTGTGTTTTCCTTGACCAAAGGTTGTAGAAAAGGAAACCATGGACATTTCTTGTCAATCACATGACTTGAACTCGATTCAACATGCATAGATAGGGAAATTCCCAAAAAAGAACATGATGTGTAAGGGAGAAGAATATGTATGGGGAAAGCATGTGAGAGGAGAGTATTCAAGAAAGTATATGTGTATAGGGGAAAGTATGTGAATGTGGAAAGTGTTTAATAAAGAAAGTGTGAGGTATGTAATGTATGGAAAGTGATGTAAAGGGAGAAGATGTATTGGTGGAAGGATATGGATATTTCTGGGAATAGGATGGACCCTCAACTCGAATGACGGGAAGTATGACTCATGCATGGACCTAAGACATGGTCATGGTGTGAAAAAAGGTATGTGCAAAGACTTGTGAGTGGAAGTGGTATTTACAAGACTCGTGTCATGAACATGTGATTAGACTTATACAAGGCTAGGGAAAGACCATATACAGACATTAAAGTGGTTAACCAATACAGTGGGACTCATTGTGAAGACTCGAAAAGAACGGCCAAACCATCGCACAGCGATGGAACTGTCGTGTGGCGTTGGTCCCATCGCGCGGAAACCCTCGTCAGGGGCCACAGATTTGAAGTAATACGCCAGTACTGGAGTATTACAATGATCTGTTTTCAGTTGTTCTTTTGAAGGTTTAAGCCTAAAGTCTTCTAGGTCGAGCATATTCATATTTTAGGTTCATATTAATTACCAAATTAATTAAGCAAGGTCCTTTGGGTTAGTGTGTATAGACATATGTACAAGAATCAAGTCAAGACAAAGGGTTAGTGTAATCCCAAACAAGGGGTTAGTTTAATCACAAACAAGGTATGCACAAGTAGTCAAGTAGTCACAATATGATGCAATGAGTTTGCAACCTAACCATGGCTCTAGTTCTCTAAGGTCAAGAATTATGGTGTCCAAGAGGATCCATGGTTATAAGTTCAAATGCATCGCACAGAAGCCTTACCTTAGAAGGGTTGGCGCGATGGATGGGACTCCGCGAGTTAAACTCAACTCCATGGTTTGGTGAATTCAACAACCTCGGATGCACCCTTTATTACACGGAGCGTTTTTAGAGTGGACGGAGCATGAAATCCCAAGGGCTAAAACCACATGTAAAACACATGAGGGTTCAGAAAGGTCGAAAAAACTTAATCAGGAAGTAAAATCGTCGAAACGATGCTAGAACCAGGCAAAACGCGAAGACAGAAGGCTGGCGCAAAATCACCAGACACTGTCGCTGTTTGGCAGGGACTAATGTCCGGCGACAAGACAGTCGTCTGGCGTTGGTCACTATCGCCACGCAACAAGTCTGACTCTCTAGAGAAAAAGAGTCACCTGCAAGATTTAGGAACTTGTAAACCGTTCACGATTGTGTTGGTGTCACCCCATTCATAATGACATAGATTGCTAACTCCATAGTGGTCTGGAACCATGACTGGATGTTTAGGGATGATGGTACGAATTTGACTTAAGAGAAACCAAACCCGCCCTAAATAGGCCTCTACTTGATTCTTATTGATACTCATGTGTGCTTTTCGATCAACATACATACATAAAATTAACCCTAGACCTGTTTAATCTATGTTGGTTTATTATTAATGCATAATCAAATCTAATATTTGTGTTCACTTGAATTAAAATCATATTAAGCCTAAATCAAATTATTAATTATCTTATTAGGCGTGATTTCAAGTACAAATTCCCTTTAAACCTGCAGAAAAAGGGCTTGATCAAGCAACAACAATAAATCATAAATAATCAAGCAACATATGATCAAGACAACAATCATCATCAAAACATTGTTAATAGTAAGATCCTAGGCATGATACTAAATGGATTAATAACAAATCCTAACATGTAACTAATAACAAAATCAAAGAGTTATCCTAAACATGATACTAGAAATCATAATAACATCTTAAACATGATTTCTACTCCAAAATCAAAAGAATAACAATAAGGGTGATTGAATTACTCACTTTGATGCCTAAACCTTCTTGCTATTAAAACAATACACACGTTAGTAAAGTACAAGAAAGCAAAAACAATAAAGTAAATATGAATTGAAATTTAGATTTGGGACCAAACCCTCAGAAATATCAACCTTTAACGTCGAGGTCGAAGGCAACGTCGAGTATGGCTTGGAGTTATTCGAATCACACAAAGGAAGTATTGTATTTGTTTTGGGGTGTATCAAGGATTGTGTTTAGGATAAGGCTTAGAGCATAGGTGTTTGATGATTGATGACAGGTGTTTGATAAGGATTGTTGATGATGATTGGAGCTAGGTGGTTATAGCTAATTGTGGCTTATCGTCCATGATCTGGAATGGGGAAAATGACCTCTATTTATAACAAAAAAAGAGAGTCTGGACGATCAGAAAAGATCATAATTTCTAAACAAAATAGAACGACTTTTGACGCGACGCGACGGGTTTGTTGCGCCACGCTGGGTTCTGTCTCGTTGCTACAGGCTTATCGCGATGCGATAATTCTGACGTGGCGCGATGGTTCAGCAAATAATCTAACTTGTACCGAGTTTGTTTTCTAATGGAATTTATGATGATGAAATATATCCAATATTTTTTGAATTTAAGTAGGATTAGGATTATCAAAAAGAGAAGTTTTATTCAATCTCGAACTCTTTGATATTTATCTTTTCGGAAAAGATAAATTAGAACCTTCTAGAGGATTCTAGAAGTTCCTAACTAGTTTAAGATTGGGAATATGACAATATAGGGACTAAATATAATAATTGGACTCCATATAATCATTGGGTCGTAGCTAAAGGTGGACCTAAGCTCGATTTGTGCTCGGTTTAGTATTTTGGTCATACCTTATTCGTTTTAAGTCGAATTTGTGCTTATAATATATCGTTGGAAAGCTCTTTTCAAACCCCATTCAACCAAAAAATAATTGGACCGGTAAAATGGACCAAAACAATCATGTTTTCACGTTTTTATAATTTGGACACGAAATGAATGATTTTAGATTTAAATCATTTTAGGAAAGGTTAGGAATATGGTCAAGGCTTAAGGAAGCTTTGCGAGACTCTTCAACTCTTTACCGAACTCGTCAATCAAAGATGTGAAAGGTACTCATCACTGGGTTTGGTTTTTGGGGAGACACAATCAAGTGTCTACAGAAGCACCCACTTTGTCCGAGTTTGGAGAAACGTAAGTTTTGAAAACAAAAGTCAAAGTAAGTCGATAGGGACGGAGAATGATTCAAAACGTTCTGCGATCCTAAATCATCCTTTTTAACGCTGATACCTACAAAAAGCGTGAGTTCTACAATAAAGGAGTTAAGAAACGCGTATCTGGGTTTGCCGAGCAAACGTCTCTATGTGAGATCTAATCAATTTTGTTTAACAACCTCCACATTCTCAAGGAGCACCGTCAAAGATCACTTCGCTTCGAGCCATCTTCTCAAATTAGGTGACAACCTCCTCATCTCAGGGAGCGCTGTCAATGTGTTCGCGCGTCTCTGAACAAAGAAGATTTTGAAGGGAATATTGTCCACACGTTTCTGAACAAAGGGGTTTTGAAAGAAATGTCCGCGCGTCTCTGAACAAAGGAGCTTTGAAAGAAATGTCCACGCATTGGTTCCGTCGTCCTGCGATGGTTTCTAAGGATAACAAATTCGTACGAAGTTTGATTTCTAATGTGTTATGATTGTGAAATATATCCGAACGTCTTTGAATTTGATCGGGATAAGGACTATCAAAAGAGAAACTTTATGCGACATCGAACTCTTTTGATCTTTATCTTTTCGGAAAGGATAGATTAGGACCTTCTAGAGACTTCTAAAAGAGTCCTAATGAATCCTAACTGGTTTAGGATTAGGAATAAGGTATTTGGACCCTCACATGATTAGTAAGTTGTAGGTAAGGTTGACTTGGGTCCAGTTTGGGCTCGGTTTTGTATTTTGGCCATAAGTTATTCGTTTTAAGTCAAATCTGGGCTTATAATATATCGTTGGAAAACTCTTTTCAAGCCCCATCCAACTAAAAAATAATTGTACCGGGAACATGGACCAAAATAATCAAGTTTGGACATTTTTATAAGTTAGACATGAAATGATTGATTTTGAAGGGACACGAAATGAATTATTTTGGGTTTAAAGGCACGAAATGAATGGTTTCGAATAAAAACATTTTAGTTAAGGTTAGGATATGGTGAAGGCTTATGGAAATTTCACGAGACTCTTCAACTCTTTACTGAACTCGTCAATCAAAGACGTGAAAGGTACTCATCACTGGGTTTGGTTTTTGGGGAGACACAATCAAGTGTCTACAAGGTCTCAGGTACAGCTTATGTTCATGGACAATCGAAGAACTATTTCATCAGCCTATGTTCAAGGACAATCGAACAACTATTTCATCAGCCTCTGTTCAGGGACAATCGAACAACTATTTCATCAGCCTCTATTCGGGGACAATCGAGCAAACATATCTTCAACCTCTGTTCGGGGACAATCGAGAAAACAGCCTCTATACGGGGGCAATCGAACAATGTCGTACCCTCTTCTCCACCAATACCTATACAGTCAGATGCACATGACTTGAAGGTATCGAGCAACACCGATACAGTCAAATACACATGACTTAAAAGTGCAACCATCGACATTTCATCATCACCAACGCTTATACAATCAGATGCACATGACTTGAAGGCGCTATTATCATCATCCACAGCTTCTTTTCGGAGATAATCAAATATCCCTTCTCTTCGAGGGCAATCGAAGGCACATTTATTAATATTCAGTGATCATCTGGAGGCGTGGAGGACTATTACTCATATATTCACATTGCAAGTTTCTCGAGGCACGGGGACTTGTAATCTTTTATCATCAGGTATGTTTTCCCGAGGCGCGAAAAATGGTCAACTGTTGCATATATCTCGAGGCGTAGAGGTTCGCAATTGTGTACCGAGGCGCGGACACCTTTTTTGGTGTGATTTCTGGGGCATGGAATTGCACTTATGATGTTGTGAGCTACTTGAGGCGTAGGAGTTCATGATAGGATTCCCGAGGCGCGAAATACTATCATTCATCATCCAATAGTCTTCCCGAGGCGCGGAAGATTATCATTCACTTAATAGACTACTTGAGGCGTAGAAGTCTACGGCATGTTTCTCGAGGTGCAGAGACTTGTCATCCTTTTCATCTAGTGGATCGCTCGAGGCACAGTGATTCACGATAGGATTCCCGAGGCGCGAAAGATTATCATTCATTCAGTAGACTACTCGAGGCGCAGGAGTCTACGGCATGTTTCCCAAGGGGCGGAGACTTAACATCCCTTTCATCTAGTGGATCGCTCAAGGCGTAGTGATTCACGATAGGATTCTTGAGGCACGGAAGACTATCATTCAACATTTTGTAAATTTCTAGAGGCGTAGAAAGCTACCAAACGTATTTCGTGCCGATGCACTGGTGTCAGATACGCATTATATCCCTTTACTCTTTTATCTGTGGAACTAATGCTTTTCTGCAAGTATTGACGTATACAAAGTGATTTAGGATCGCGTAACGTCTTAAATCATTCTCCATCCCTATCGACTACTTTGACTATCGTTTTCTAAACTTATGTTGCTGCAAACTCAGTCAAAGTTGGGGCTTCTGTAGATACCAAAAAATGTCACCCCAAAACCAAACCCGATGATGAACAACCCTTTCACCGCCATTATTGGTCGGGTTGTGTATTGAATCTATAGAGTACTTAAAACCATAGCCTTAGTCCAACACATTTCCTAGCCCATTTCCCCAATGGAGTCGCCAAATTGAGGCGTCGATCAAAGCACACCTACTTAAGCATGTGTGAATATGCTTGGCAACCATAGGAAGTGGGAATTGACATATACGATTAGAGACAACGATTAGAGAAAAATAAGAAGCCTCTAATAAATTTTTAAGAAACTTGTAAACCGTTCACGGATCATTATAAGGCAACCATGATAAAGGGAAAACGATAGGCAACAACGATTGACCCATGAAGGTTACACCCCACTCATAATCCATGAGATTACTAACTCCATATAGTTCGGAACCACGAAAGAAGGATCGGGGATGATGATACGATGTGAGTCATGGAGTCACATTCGCCCGTATTGGCCTCTACTCGATTCTTATTGCAAAAGTATTTCCTGCGATCTCAAAGGCATGAAAACAAAGATACAATTTGTTTCAAACTAAATTAGGCTAAATTGGTTTAATATTAATGCACACATAATTTTAAATACTAGTGATCTTAATTAACAACAAGATTGAAGAGGAACCTAAACCTGATTGTCTTTTAATCCAAAATCATTCATTTTATGTCCTTAAAATAATTCATTTCATGTCCAAATTATAAAAACGTCCAAACCTGATTATTTGGTCCATGTTCTCAGTCCAATTATCTAGAGTCTTGTATGCGTTGTTTTCCTAGGTACAAGTATAATGTCCAAATAGAGACTATCTATAAAGAGCTCGAAATCCTTAAACAAAAGGAAAACGAGGGCTTCACTGCATTTTACAATAGGTGGAAAGAAACCTCTGCCAAGATGATCGAAGTTCCAAATGAGAAAGAATCTGTGTGAATATTCATTGAAAACCTCCAAGAAATGTACCAGAAGCATCTAAAGTATCAACTTTTAAACACTTTCAAAGCCAGCTATAACATAGGCATTGTAATTGAAGATGACCTTATGAAATCGAAAGTTGCTAACAATACTAACAACAGTGGCTGGAAAGGAAAGAAGAACGACAATCCTTCTTCTTCCAAAACCACCCGCTCTAGTAACAATGTTAGCACCTACACTCTTAACAATGTCTTAGTTATGGATAATCAAGGATCAAGGAGGGAACGAAGGAAAGAGTTCACCCTTATTGGAATGAACTATGACACCGCCTTTTATCGTCTCCATGCCAAAGGATTGATCACTCCCATCGGACCTATTCAAGATCCAGTGCCTGAAAAAAAAAGTCACCTAACTGGAATCCCAACGCCCATTGCAAGTATCATCAAGGAAGGGGTCATACTACTGAGAGTTGTTGGAAACGACTAAAGGAAGCCATCCAATATTTGATTGACAACAACAAGCTTCCTGTGCCTCCTGCTGGTAAGCCAAGCATCAACAACTCTCCACTTTCTGATGCATTGGCCCCTTCTGAGGATAAAACTCCTTTTTATCCATCACTCGTCATTAAGCCTATCGAAGAACCTTCCATGGAAGAGGTCGCTGGTATTAAAGAAGACCTCGAAGAAGAGGATGAGGTCTTCTTCAATACCATGACCAACCTCCAGGATAAGGCTGCCAATGATGACTTTGATAATCTTCCTAATAACATGGCTACCAAAGAAGACATGTCTAGTCTCCATAATGATCTTGATGAAGCCCTGGCCACAATTGAGGATCTTATTAGACGGCAAATGGTAATCATGGAATACTGTCTTATTCAAAGAAAGGTCGCAGTTCAAGATTTTGTTAGACGAATGGTAAACATTTAATGCCAATGTAACCCTCCTTCTTCCTCTCGTGGACTAAATACCGTTGAAAGGAAGTCATTTATTTTCAATGTTGTTAAGCCACAAGAGAGAAAAGTTAGAAAGGCTTACACACCTATATGCATCACTTATGAACAAGCTTTTGACATGCTCCATAGCAGGGGTATGGTCAAACTCTCAAACTAAAAGAATCCTCAGCGTTTGAATCCCTTAAACGGGAGTATTGCAAATACCAACAAGCTGGAGGTCACACAATTGAAAGTTGTTTCCTGTTGAAAGACTATGTCTAAAAACTCATAGGTGAGAAGAAGCTTTACATCACTAAGAATATCCCAGCAGAGAGTAACACCAATCCTACCTCCAATGATACCCTTGTTAATGGAGTTTGGATCAGTGATGATGAAGATGATAAGTGACAATGATACCCACTTTCACCAAGTGGGTTGAAGCAGCATCATATGCAAAACTCACCGCAAAACATGTGGCACTCTTTATAGAAAGGTACATCATATGCCGATATGGAGTCCCAAATGAGATGATAAGTGACAATGGTACTCACTTTCAAGCTAATTGTGAAGACTTGCTTAATAAGTATGGTATTTAACATCATCACTCACCGCCATATAGACCTCAAGCAAATGGCGTAGTGGAAGCAGCCAACAAAAATCTAAAGACAATCAGCGAAAAGATGACAGAGAACTACAAAGATTGGCCTGCTAAACTTCATTTTGCTCTTTGGGGTTATCGCATGTCAATCCGTACATCCACAGGAACTACGCCATTCTCTCTGGTCTATGGAATGGATATTATACAACCTGTAGAGCTAGAAATACCTTCCTTGCGGATAGCATTGGAAAGTAAACTCGACGAGGTCGAATGGACCAGAGCACGATTTTAAGAGCTAATCATACTCAATGAAAAACGATTAGAAGCCTTACATCATGACCAATGTTATCAAAATCGCATGGCTAGACACTTTAACAAAAAGGTCAAGACAAGAAACGTCAAGGAAGGAGACTAGGTCTTGAAAGCCCTTAGAAAGAAAGTACAAGACCCAAGAGGGAAGTTCAGGCCCAGTTGGTCTGGTCCATACATTGTGAAGGCCATCTTATTTGGGGGTGCAGCTAAATTAACAAACATGGAAGGCAATGAATTCTCGAATTTGACAAACCTTAACCAACTAAAGAAGTTCTACCCATGATCTAACAGGTTCCGTACCTAAGAGAGCTACGTTTGGCCTGATTCCTTAATAAGGATACGTAGGCAACCCTTCCGGAGGGTGCGGCCACTTTAAAACTCAAAAAACCTGTCTTTAAAAACACTTCCCCAATACAGAAAATCAGAAAAGACGGAGAAAATAACGCAAGCTCCATCGCAAAACGACAGGCACATAACGCCATGTCAGATCTGACGCGCCGCGATGGCCTTGACGCCCGCGCCAGACATGAGTTTTTGCGATAGTTTCTGAGCTTCGTGCCGATTAATTGCGAATTACCAATAGCCTCTACGCCTTCGATTTAGTTCGAAATATTTCTAATTTCAGTACTCGGATTATTTTTGAACAAAATTACATGATTGACAAATTACACAAATGTGTAAACTAATTTTCAAGAAATTTCAAAGTCAAGAATAAGCAATTGAACTCATATTTGGGATTCCCAAAGAGAGTAGATCAATTTAAATTAATCAAAAATTTTGGGGCGCAACTCGGTTTCATCAATGGCAATCTGTATGGACCCTCTAGTTTAAAAGGATGCAGCAACAATGCGAGTCATGGATGATGTGACATATCCCCCAAGTTCTTCCATTGCTCCCAACTTCTGTACTTGGGAAATTATTTCAAATAAAGTTGTATTGAGAATGAATTTAATTAAAGGCTAAAATTGCATTGATAGTTAATTAAAGAATTAGAAACTACATTATTAATGGCATTACACCTTATTTAAAATAGAAATAAACTTCAAATTAAAATGTCTAATGAAATTAAAAGCAAAAAATACTCTAATTCTATTCTTCCTTCTCCTTATGAGACCTTTTCCAATTCTTATATGTGTCTTCGTCATTTGATAATTCTTTTACCAGTAGCAAACCCTTAGATGAGCGAACTGAAACCTTTGAAGAGGAAATTTCCCCTTTTGCAAAGACCTCTACCTTTTTTTTCCAGCCAAACCTTCTTTTCCTTTTCTATAGGAGTAGCCTTTCTCTTCCCTTTACCCTCTATAACACTTTTCCTTTTAGGCATGATAGGAGTCTTGAAGACGATTCCTGGACCCAGACGATCTTTAGGTGGAGCCTTCTTGTCCCCTAGACGGTCTTTTATGCTACTCTTCTCTGCACCCTTAGGATTAAATTTACGAGCTTTAGTTTTATCCTTTTTGTTTCGAGCAAGTAACCATTGTTTGTATTCCCGAGACAATGGAGGAGGGGCTCTATTAGACACAATGGTCCATAATGGTCTCAAATACCAATAATCATATAACCTCTCAAAATTCTTTGAAAGAGAATACTTATGAGGACGACAATCATCACCAGTAGGAATGGTTTGCTCAAGTCCATATTGTCTCATGACTCTAGAAGAGAAGTAAAAGGTCAACTTTTACAAGCTTGGGATGCGACAGAAAGATTGGTTGTTGACTCCAATCATATTCTCAATCGTCCACCAAGGGACAACCCACTTGATGGAGAAATCGCGAGTTTGGAAGATTTTACTCCACTCCTAGTAGCCCATCTTTATAGAAAAACGCTTCTTCCTTCTCACAAAGCAATTGGAGTGTATTTTAAAACATCATCAAGAGGGTTGATTAATCCCATTCGCTCCATTAGCCAGATCTGCAAGCATAGAAATTAAATATTGTTACATTACAAAATTAAATATTTTTTATGTATGTAATTAAAAGTATTTATTTTTACCTGTAATAATAAAGGAGATCCTCGAATTGGTGCTTTAGGATTCTTCTTCAATTCATTTAAGCTCATCATTGTCTCCCCAACGATTGCAGGCATAGGATTTCTCCCGGCATCAACTTGTTCCATAACCAATACTAGTATGGCTTAACCCATGAGATTACTACCATTGGTGAACGAAAGTTGACTAAACAAGCAAAATAAGAAAGCTCTTCTTCTATAAATGTGAAAAGAACTAGACTTAGGACGATTGAATAAAAAAAATGCGAATTTTCTTAAATCTATTTCTTTTCCTGAACCATGAAATCTAAATCGGCTTCCCTAAGATTGTAGAAACGCTCAAAATCCTTATAATAATATTCATATATTGTGGGGATTGCAGCTAGATTCCTAGTAGGATAGCCAAATATAGCTCCAAATTCCTCCAGGAGAGGGCTAATTTCGTCGGTTCTTAGCCTAAAACAGTGAGTGTTAGGATCCCAACATTCTATTGCAACACGGATAAAGTCATTATCAAATTCTACACTCCTAAGACCCAAAAGGCCATGTTCAAATATTCAAGCTTTTTTCGCTCACCATTGGTCAATGACCAACACCATTCATGAGTAATCTCGGTGAAATTTTTAGCCATGATCGCTCGAATTTAATTGCTAAAGCTAAAGTTTATGAGAATTTAAAATTTGGATGTCGAATTATGCTGAATCTAACGAATTTGGGGGCTTTTATAACCAAAAAATCGACGCAAAAGCTAACTTCCAAACGGAATCTGATTTTTGGAACCCTCGCACCGCGACAATATCATTGCGCCGCGTTAAGACCTGTCGCGCCACGATGGACCCTAACGTCCTGCTACAAAATTGCTGCGTCCAATGCTCTTTGATTTTATTTCTAATACAACTCGTACTATTCCATACTTCCTCTGTTCTAGTAATATTGCAACAACTGGATTTTTGCACTATTCATCACGCTTGTTTGACCACATATTATGATTTATACTTAAAGTAAAATATAGTCATTTGGGGTCTTCTTAGATTCGTCTCATGAAATACTTTCATAATATCAGCTTATTATAATTTTTTCTCTTATATAATTATAGATATTTAACATATAAAATGTGATTTGGGACGCGTAATTTCATCCTTGTTGCAATATTTTGTGGAACGGAGGTAGTATCTATGTTACTCTTTAAAGTGAACTCCCACTTTTGGTTGGGAATTTTTGTTTTCCAAAAATACCCTTCTTTATAATTACTTTTTATTTAGAATTTAAATATTGCACTTTTTTTTAAAATAGTTACTGAATTACAAACAAAATAAAATTAATGAAATTTAAAACAATAAATAAATAAATAAATTACGATTACTTTTCAACTAATTAAACAAAATTAATAGATAAATAAAAAAATCATAAATAAGAACGTAACCTCCCCCACTATCAAATTACCAGTAAACTTCCTCCTTATAGAAACAAAATATGAGAAAAGCATTACTACTCATCCTTTTCTCATCCAAACTCTAATTTTTTCATTCTTCACTTAATATTAAATCCTACTATGTGTTACTATGTGCTATTTACAAGATTACATATACATGTAAAGTAGGTACAAGGTATCTACTTCTCTTTTTTTTTAATTTCCGTATCAATGTTTTTGGTTTCCGTTTATAGCAGAATTTTTGGCTAGAAAATTTTGATTTCATTACATTTTCATATCTTTCATTAACAGGATGTCAATTGCATACGCTCCTTTCATGTACTTGAACCCGTACTAAAAATTTTGGAATGTGAAGGCAAGGATAATTAGATTATACGAAATTCAGCATGTCAAAAATAATAAAAAAAAAAATTGGAAGATGGTTCTTCTTTATGCTACAGTATGTAAACATTTTTTTAAAAATTATTTTTTCTCTTAACAGTGCAATCTTATTTTATATATAAAATATAATATATGATTAAGTAGTTACGTTAGGATCTATTACTCTTCATTATCTTTAGTTCATTATCTTTCTTTTGATCCATATCATTAAATAATCTATCAAACCAAGTTTACAATGCTTTTGTTATATTATTCCACAATCACATACTTACTCATTTCTTTTTCTTTTTTTTTTAAAGAGAGAACTCATTCAAGGTGTTATATTTACAAAGGATGTTGATAATTATATTGGCAAACTACAAGAAGGTTTAGTGTATTGTTTTAAAAGGGTACAAATTATTCAAGCTGATGATTGGTTACGAATAGTTCATTATATGTATCAACTCAACATAACTAAGGAAACAGAAATATCCTATGTTGATACTGATATCGAAGATTTTCCAAAGTACTCTAACAGCTTGGTGTCTTTATATGGTGTGAAGTCATTCAAACGCACTGAAGGAATTGTGATAGGTTTTTATACCACCTTTCATACTACCTTTATTAATTATAAATTATTAATTTTCTTATGAATATATTCAATATTTCTTTAATTAATACCTTACCCTTTTATGTTTTTTTGGGAGGTAGATGTTGCGGGACTAATCATATATGCAAGTGGTTCACCGAAATGACTTTACGGGTACTATTATATTATTCTACTATATCAAAGGTATGTGTATATATATATATATATATATATATATATATATATATATATATATATATATATATATATATATATATATATATATATATATATATATATATATATATATATATACATAGCCTTAGGGAAAAAAATAGTACTACACCTAACTCTAAATTTATAGAATAAAAAAAAAAAAAGCTAAGATATTTAGTATATTTTGTATAAGATGTATAAATTTTATATTAACTTGAAGTATGATACTTCTATCAATGTTTATCCTACTTTTATGCTACTTTCAATGTTGATCCTACTTTAATTTCAATTTCTGTGTAAATACTAAATTATATGCATTTTTGTTAGTTGTTTTGCTATGAGATTGACGATATGGAATAACTTTGTCAAGGAAATTGGTGAACGAGCAATAAAAGAATATGACCAACTTCAAAATTATAATGGTAAATTTGATTACTTATAATTTTTTTTATAAAATACCATGGTTTAAGTATCACAAAAGATTATTTTATATTAATTTTGTTATTCTAAATTCACCTTTTAGGTACATTGCATTTGACATCCAGAAGATATACAAGATTATATATCAACTACAATGACTCTACTTCCGACGCTATAGCAAAATGGTTAGTAATAGTACACTATTTTTTCTTCTATTTTTTATTTTAGTAATAATGTTTTTTTTTATTATAGATAAATAATGAATTAGCGTCGATCACCACTTGTTATCTATTACTTAGGGTAGCATCATGCCATCTTTTAGATTTAAGAATTTTATCCTAATTAGAGTCACCAAATCAACTGCCACTTTCTTATACATTAAAAATAATATAATTTTTTTATACGGCCAATGTGTTGCATAAAATATCTAATTCAATCTTAATTTTTTTATAGTTATTGCAATGATACCTTTGCTATAGCAAAAGCTAAATGGATACAAATTTGTGGTCTTTCGTTGTATCAGACACTTTGATATCAAATGCCCGTCGTACTACAACATACAAGTTTCCATCAAGGCCAAGAGTAATATCTTACCATCTTACAATATTAACATAGATTTACTTTTCTAATAGTATTATTTGTTAATAATTCATAATTTATTATTTTATCCTTCTTAGACTGTTTATATATCTTTTATTGGTTTATACAAATTACATGTTGCAATTGTTGCACTTCATAAATTGTTCAAATAACATTTATTATATATTATAGGGAAATGTATATAGAGTTCTTGGAATGTTGGTTGATATTAATGTCAAAAGCTTCACATGGTATGATGCATGCTCTATTTGCAATTATAAAGTGAATTATTTTGTTGATCAAAGCACATGTACAAATTGTTGCACATATAATCCTCAAATCACTCAAAGGTAAGATTATCAAATAAGTTTTAGTATATATCAATTACAAACTTATTTTGAATCTTTTTATTTATTTAGTTATTTTATTATATATTTGTCTTGGTAAATAGTGTATCAATCAAGATTACTATCAAAGACTCGATTAGGTTAGTGCATTTGATATTGTTCGACCAACAAATTGGATTCCTTTTTCAAGCTAATGTGTCCCAATTGAATGACTTGCATGATCAGGTTTATGTATATAATAAAATTTTGATTTGACATCTCATTAATTTATCTTTCTAACAATATTATATATTATATTATTCATAGGTTAATGAGAAAGAGATGTTGAAGCTGCTGCATTTATGTTATGATAACTCATATGTTTTTACCCTTACATCCCAAACTTCTCGATCGTCACCCTACAAAGTTATTTATGTGACATTTGTTAGTTGGGAGGAAGAGTGTGCATATTTACTTAAAAGGTGACCGTATCCAAAACTTATTTTTAAACTTAATGCAATTACACAATTATACTATACTCACTATATGTATTCATTTTTTATTTTTATTTTTATTTTCTTTTTGTAGGAGATGTGAAATGACTAAAGCTCAATCACGAAGCCAACGCGTTGTTAATGTTGTTCCATAAAGAAACTATTTAACACTTTGTATATTGTGTATATATATATATATATATATATATATATATATATATATATATATATATATATATATATATATATATATATATAAGCAAGTTTTACATTACACAACTTTTGTACTTTGTGTAGTATGTAAATATTCAGTTTTTATATTATTTAAGAGTTTTCGTATGTAATTTATATTACAATACTCATTCAACATGATTTTTTCCTTACAAAAAATATCTATCTACATAAGAAAGCAAATAGGATTATATGTTACCTCCTATACATGTTCATTGAATAAATCAAGAATTACTAGCATTATTATTTTATTAACTTAAAAAAATGAAAGATAATTATATCTCATCCTATGATTTCATAACGCCACTAATTTTTTGGCCATGATAAATAAAAAAAAGATAAAAAAAAAACACTACTTTGACAAAAGTATTTTAAAGATAACTGTATATGCTATTTACGGACAATAACTAAATTTTTAGCTGTAAAGAAGAAAAATAAAATAAGAATAACTACATTTTTTTTTCTTACATTTATCAAAACCGTCAAAAAAAAAAAAAAAAAAAAAAAAAAAAAAAAAAAAAACATAGCACCTAACTTTATTTATTTCTTTTTTTTTTTGGATAAAATAAAAACATATCACAAGATTTAACATTTTTATACTACATACGTTAAAACTTTTCTACAACATAACTTGGAACAATTTATTAATTACAAGAAAATCTTTTAGCCATGGATATTTTATAAATTAATAAAATATAAAATATATTTTAAAATTTATCACATAAACTACCCACATTCAATATACAATTACCAACAATCCCTAATTATTTGCCAATATTGTGTATGCACTACCTTACAGTTAACCACTTTATTTATTTATTATTTTTTAAAAACAAAACTACCCACTTCTTTTTTCGTTTTTTTTAATATACAATTCTCTCAATATTTTTTTTTTTACATATCCAGTTCTCTCCAAACATATTTATCTTCAATTCTTACTATTTGTAATTGTTCATTTATTATACTAACATATTTGATCTTTATAAAAAAAATTATTATAAACCATTAACGCCATTTGCCATGCCTTCAATCAAGTTATCATTTGTTCCTTCTACGTTCAAGTTGTCTTCTAATTTTTTTTTTTAATAAAACAAAAGTAGTCAGCTATATTATTTTATTTTCGTATAATCGATTATCATAATATTGTTTGAATTTGCAGGGATTGTTGATCGTTTGACTATGGTGCACATCAATAATTCTCCTCTCTTCGAACTCAAGTAGGATTGCAAATTCACGAACGTTTATTTTTGTGCACAAGTGACATTATCCTTACAAAGGTAAACCATTTACTGCAATTCTAGATTAATTTACTAATTGAACAATAAACTACGATGGGTTCCCAATTCACCTATAAAAGTATAAAAATGTAAATTATAAATTATTGCTACACCTTCATGTTTCTAAACGACAAATTGGCAGCATTGTACTCACCTTCTACGGTTGTTTCTTATGGTTTAGCTTTAAGGTTTTCATATAATGTAAATTTATGAGAAAAATCCTGACAATTTCATATGAAATCAATTGCATGATGAACATCTGTACAAAGCAATTTCCACCACTCCTTCATACCTTCACACTTAGAAAAAATAAGGAAGAATATAAGATAACTTTTGATGTTCCAATTCTTTGTTTTATAATTCTGTAATAATTATGATCTAGGGGTAGGATGATTAGGTGTATGATAAATTAGCCATGAAATTTGCTTAAATTAATAAAGTCACTATGTGTATTATTAAAAAGTAAAGTATTACTTTATTATGAAATAGGGAGTAACAGTTTAATCATGTCACCATGTAGAATTTTTTAAAGTTGGGGGCTTTCATGTAGAATTTCTCTTATTTCTTTTATAAATAACTATGCATATATGATATATACAAAATCTAATTTCCCCTGTATTTGACTTTAAAAAAAATGATATATACAAAAGTTTATAAGAAAAGTAAAAAAAGAATAAGGTACTGTAGAAGATAGAGT